>NC_058130.1:374699181-374770819 GCF_016433145.1 Gracilinanus agilis
TAAATCATAAACATAAATAAATAGATATATTACAAAAATAAATGAAATCTATAATAAATATATAAGAATTATATATAATAAAGGTCATTTCCATATACATATATACATAATTTCGGTGTGTGTATTTTTTTCAGATTACTTATAGACACAACTTTTTTTAGCTCCTACCTTTTGACTTAGAATCAATACCATGTATTGGTTCTAAGGCAGAAGATTGGTAAGACCTAGGCAATGAGAGTTAAGAGACTTACCCAGGATCACATAGCCAGGAAGTATCTCAGGCTAGATTTGAACTCAGGACTTCTTGTTTCTAGTTCTGGCTTTCTATCCAGTGAGCCACCAAGCTTCCCCCTAGATATAATTTTAATTGTTTTTTGACATTTTGCAATCCAAGTTTTCTTCCTCCTTCCTACCCTTCCTTTAGATAACAGGTAATATGACATAGGTTGCATGTGTGCCATCAGGCAATACCCAATTCCTTATTTGTTATTTTGTGAAAAAAAATGCATATCACTTATAAAAGAGAGAAAATTATATACTTATAATCATTACTAGGTATTACAGCTATCTCTGTAATTTATTTTCTTACAAGACAACGAAGGCAGAGATCTTGTTTTATCTAAACATCATATAAACCCAGCACCAAGCTCAGTACTCTCTCTGCATACAGATAACACCACAGCTTTTCCAACAAGTCTTTATCATATTTATAGTATGTTCTTCAAGGCAGTATGGTATATTGGATGGATGTTGGCTTTGGAATCAGGAAGAACTAAGTTTGAGTCCTTTAGACACTTCCTAGCAATGTGACTCTGGATAAGCCACTTAACCTTTCTGGGCCTCACTTTCCTCATTTGTCAAATAAGATGTTTGGCCTGGATGACCCCTATGATTGCTTCTAACTCTAAATGTACAGTTCTTTGGCCTGTTGCTGAAGCTAGAGTCAAAGAGCCTTTGCAGCTTTTACCAGAGGGCTAAGAGGCCCAAGTTGGCGGTATTACAATGATTCACCTGGGAGGAGAAAGGAATAGAAGATGAGAAGGAGAATCATGAGGTGACATACTTCTATAATCGGAAGGATCATTCATCTAATTCATTCATTTTACATCTTGGAAGAGGCACGTAAGACAAAGTAACCCAGTGACCTCAATGTCCTATACAGCTGCTTTATCTTATGTAAGCCCCGGATTTCTTTCAGCTCTCACACAATATTCTGAATATACCCAGTACTTCATAAAAGTCTGTTCTGCTGTTGAACTGATTGAAAGATCCAGAGTTTAACTGACCTGACCCAGGTCCCATTGCTGCTTAGAAGCAGGATCACCTCTATACTCTAAATCTCTAGCTTTATAACAAATTGCCACAAAAACTAAAGTCAGATTAAAAGAGGAGTCTCAATTTAGGGGGGAAAAAAAAGGTGCGTGGAATGAAAGCCAGGGAGCCATACTAAACCCTTTACTTCTCTTGTGAAAAGCAAATACAGCCCAGAAACTGATACATAGCTTAGGTCTCATCTAAAGAAAGCAGTTTCCTGGAATAAAAAGGAGCAATCCTCTTTGGAGATTATCTGGCCATACAAATCCCCTCAGATCTGTGATCTCATCGGTGTGGGTCTTCTCTCCACAGAGTCTGAGCCCAGACCATCTATGTCTGCAGAACCAGCCGGTGTGACCTTTGTTCCCAAAAATGCTCCCAGGAGCCTCGCTCAATACCTTGAGGATTTTCTTCTGACGTTGCTTAGACATCACAATGATATCTAAGTTCTAAGTATCAGATGCCAGGCACATCCCACTCCATACATGACTAGGCTGTGGAGGTAACCCTGGCTTCTCAAACAGCGGAATAAAAGCCAAGGAACGTTCTACCAAGCCAGAAAGGCTTTGGCTGTGGTCTCATGGCTGTCCAGTGGGGAGACCGGTATAGAGAGGCTAAATGTGGAGAAACCCATCGCCAGAAGCCTGGTCCCTAAGCTGTAGCTGCTTCATCTTAGGAGTTCTCGCCCCAGGAACCAGGAGTCCTTTATGTGGGGTTTAGAGTAGGATGGATGGAAGCTGGCTGGTGGTCCACGTTAAGGCCCCTCTGAGATTTCCTTTAAAACAGAACAGCCCTGCGGGTGACCCAGGACTGGCGCCCACCCTTGGGACACTTCTGTTCTAACCATATGCATTTCCTAAGGCTGCTTCTGAATTGTGGACAAGAGGGAGTAGGAGTGTTCTTTTGTGAAATGCTCAACTCTGTTTTTTTGTTAATGGTTTTTTTTTTTAGTAACTCTTTAGATAATTAATTGTGAATATGAATAAACTGATTCTTACCAGCATCTACCAGCTGGGGAAGCCCATGCCAGAGTTCACATTCTAGATAGTCACAAAGGGAAGAAAGTTAAAAATGGGGTTAACCACAAAAGCATGGCAATTTGCCAGAGTAATGCCCTTTTCTATGTATGAGATTCCAAAATATTTGTAAGGCCACAGAAAAATGATCAAATCACAGAATTCTAAATGTGGAAAGGATCTTGGGCACCTGCTTAACATCTCTGGATCTCAGTTTCCTGATCTGTAAAATGAAAGATAGACTTTATAGTCCATGACAACTTTAAGTTCACAATCCCAGTCACCTTAGAAATAACATAATTTAATCCTCTCATTTTGTTGATGAGGAAACTGGGACTAAGGGAGATGAGATTGCCAACCCAACACACTATGGTTTTATCAGGACTTCCATTCACCAGCTTCTCTAAACAAGGACAGATAGCCCAAACGTAAAACAAGGACCAGAAGGAAAAGCCTGCAATTTCTTCTGAATGCAAATTATAACTTCAGTTGATTTGTACAAACTGTACCCTCTCCATAACTGCTGAGCCCTTAAGTCAGACAACAAGCAATGGAAATCCAAATGATGTATCAGGGTTGATTAGAGGGAGTCTAAAGCCTCCCTTAATGAACATTTAAAACCACTAAGCAGAAGTCAATGTAAAGAGAAAGCAAGGGGTGGGGCAGCTGGGTGGTTCATTGGATTAAGAGCCAGGTCCAGAGACCAAAGAGTTCCTGGGTTCAAATCTGGCTTCAGATACTTCCTAGCTGTGTGACCCTGGGCAAGTCATTCATCCCTCATTGCCTAGCCCTTACTACCTCTCTTCTGCCTCTGAACCAAACAGTATTGATTCTAAGGTGGAAGGAAATGGTTTTATAAAAAGAGAGAGAAAGCAAGGTTAGTTGAAGAGAATAAGGAACAGGAAAGTGAAAAAGGGAACAGGTACAAGAATAGAGAGGCAGATAAACACAGATTTAGAGGTAGACAGGATTGTAGAGACCCTCCTAACTAGTCCAAATCTCTCTTTCTGAGATAGAAAGATAAGAGAATAGAGAGACATATCTTTTTTATAGCATTCCATGATAGAAAGAGCCAGAGACTCAGATTATAAATTTGATTCTGTTTCTAAATGTCTGTCTCTTTTCTCCATCTCCATCTCTCTCTCCTCTCTTCTCCTCTTCCTCCTCCTCCTTCTCTCTGTTTGTCTATCTGTTTCTCTGTCTTTCTCTCTGTCCCTCAAATTGAGACCCATAGAAGGAAAAAAAACTTTTTGGAGGTCAGATAAGGCAAATGTCAGAGAGCTAGAATCTGAATTTAGGTTCTCAAACTTCAAATTCTGTACTCTCTCTTAGAGACGAGGGAGGGGAAAAAATAAAGCACCTTTCTTTAGCCAAATCAGAGCTCCAAATATAACAAACAGAAAGACAAATATGAACATTTGACCCTTTGGCCTTTATAGTAGTCACATAAAGAAGTAATTACTGACCAGCAGTCCTGCAGACATTTCTGAAATAGAGGCTGGGGGGTCCCATAGTATCCATTAGGCTTCATGACACACTCCCATTACTCTTTCCTTCAGAATCGTTCCACAGGCCACATGATAATCATTTGGTGACCACTTGGAGGAGAGGGAGGGACGGCTGGGTTGGAATTGGGGTAAAAGTTTTCTGTTAACCAAACCCTTATGTCCTGATCCCTGGTTTCTTCATCTCATGGCTTTGCTATATGAACATGGGCCAAGTCCAGTCCACTCCTTGTCTACTCTGATGGCTGTCCCATGCCTGCCGTTTCCCTCTTGCATATGTCCTCGATGCTCCCTGGTACCAGAAAAGTAAAATAAAGCACACCAAACCATTGCCTAATGTAAAACAAGCCCTATAACCTTTGCCCATCAAGCCTCTGTACCCTGCCAGCTGAAGTGCAGCCCAAGGCTATGCTGGACTCTCTCAGGAGGTCCCTCACTGCCAGCCAGGTCAGTCCAGGGGATCAAATTCTAGAAATGAATACTGACCACAATCTTTGGATCTGGGGGCTTTAGTGCTGGAACAGCTTAGAGAGAACATCTAGTCCAATCCCCTTTTACAAATGAGGAAGCTGATCTGAGAGGTGGAGAGAGACTATGACACTGTTCTGTCAAAGTGGTCAGGTCATTTATTATCTGATGGGCTAATTGGTGTAATACTAAGAACTCTGGAGCCTTTCTGAGTCCTTACATCCCTGACCTTATTGTATGTATTTTATAATATTTTAATTTTACAATGCTACATTTGGGATAGCTATTGAACACTAATATCATCTGCATATTAAACTTTAATAGGCCTTGATTGACTACAGCTATTTTATAAAGGACCAGTTAGAATTATGACAAATAATATGTTGCTTCTTTGACAACATTCTTGTCCCTCATGCTTAGAATGCTCTCTCTCTTTTCATCAACAACTCTTGGAATTCCTAGCTTCCTTTGAGGTCAGGTCAAGAGTCACCTCCTCTGTGAGGTCTTTTTTGATCTCATCAATTGTTCCCACCAACCTATGAAATAATTTCATATATATTTTGTACTTGCTTGTTTATTTATGTGCATGTTTTTTTCCCCTAGTTCAGAGATTCTTAATCTCTTGTGTGTCATGGACCCTTTGCCAATGCTTCCCTTTCTCAGAATAATGTTTGTTGCCTATATTCATAATTGAAATAAATGCTAAATTTGAAAATAAAAATACAAAATTTTCCCCAATGAGGTTCATGGCCTTTCCTGAAACCTATGCGCAGAACTCCCCCCCTCCCCCCCGCCAGATATCTACAGAACCAGATTTGAGGCTTTGTTCCAGTAGAAGGTAAGCTCTTTGAAGGTGAAGAGCCATTGGAGAAGAAGATAGCAAAGCATTCTAGTATCCCTGCCAAGAATAGTTAGGGTCCATGAAGTCATGAAGTTGGACATGACTGAATGACTAAAAAACAACAAATTCATTTTTGTCTATGTATCCCCAATGCCTAGCACAGTGCCTGGAACAAAGTGACACAATAACTGCTTGTTGATCCATCAATTGATTAATTGGCCACTAATTTATAACAAGGGAAGGATAAGTCTCAAAATGAAAAAAAAAAGGATCTCAAATCGATACAATTAAAAAAAAATTACCTTTTGGTCTAATACCCACAAATTCATTTTGCATGATGGTTTGTACTAGGAAAAGTCACTTCTTCACATTTTACATGGTACAGTGTGATAGAATAGCAAGGCATTGAATTGGGAATCAGGAAACTCAAGTTTTAGTCTTGTCCCTCTGGAGCCTTAGGCAAATCTAGACTTTGTTCTTTAAAAGGAGGGTGATGAACCATATGATCTCCACAGTCCTTTCCAGCACTGATATTCTATGCTGACAATAATTGCCATTAAGTTTGGATTGTGTAGCCATCGTGTGCATGTGTTGCTGACAAAGACAGGCAGCAGCATTTTGTTTTCTATGTTGTAAACAAAAGATGGCTTCTCAGCTCTGTGACTCTAGTCACTGTCAGAATTTATTTTTTGGTTTGTTTTTGTTTTTAAGTAGTGTTTTTTTAGCTTATTTTTGGGCTACTGACACCCTTTTCAGAATAAGACATTTTGTGGCTGTATGTACATGTATGTAAGAGACAATTAGAAGGTTCAGTGGATATAGCACTGGGCCTGGTGTCACCTGAAAACACCTGATTTCAAATCTGGTCTCTGACACTTACTAGCTGTGTGATCCTGGGCAGGTCACTTAACCTTTGTTGCCTTAATCCATTGGAAAAGAAAATGGCAAACCACTCCAGGATCTTTGCCAAGAAAATCCCATAGACTGTGGGTCACAAAGAGTCAGACCTGACTGAATGATTGAACAACAAATTAGGGGAGACGAAAGGTGAATTCCAAAGTGGGCACCACCGCCCCCAGTGGATGCTGCAGTGAGCCAGGAGAGTGGTGATGGCCACAGTGCATTATCTATTAATTGCTATTAAAATGAAAAAAAAATTAATTTCCAGGGGGCTAAGTAATATTTTTTTCTGGAAAGGGGGCGGTAGGTCAAAAAGTTTGGGAACCACTGCTAAATAATCAACCAAGCAATAAGCATTCATTAAGTACCTACTGTGTGTCAGGCACTAGGCTAAGTGCTAGGGATATAAAGACAAAAATTAGACAAATTTTGCCCTTGGAGAGCTTACCCAGTCCTCTTTACCACTGAACCACAGCTACCTTCCATAAGACGTTAGAAATAAATGTATAAGTATATGCAAGAGGAGTGCCAGCAGAAAGGGCACAAGGAGTTGGTAGATCAGGAAAGACTGCATATAGAAGGCGACCCTTGAACTGAATCTTGAAGAAAGCCAGGGATTCCAAGACCAGGTGCTAGTTTAGTTAACATAACTTGTTAATTTATTGAATTCAGCTAACTATTTTCAAAATAACTTCTTAGTTGACTGAAGTTAAGATTTGTTTTTCCTTCTTACCCTTTTTTACCAGTACAGATATGACCATTGCTCAGGGACCCAAAGGCAGCCTCATTCTCTGTTCTCAGACAGCTTCATAGCTACTTCATTCAAAGTAGGGTTTCCAGAGAGCTTCTAAGCATTTATTCCACCTACCTTATTTGCCACTGACTGATTTTAGCTCTCCACATGACTGTAGATTTGGTTGGTCTTTTGGAGCCTGGGTCTTTCCTAGAGAACCAGTGCTCCCTCAGATTCATGACCATGGAGCAAGCTGTTTTTTTTGTTTTTTTGTTTGTTTGTTTGTTTGTTTTTATTTTTATGCTTGGAATCTATTTCCCATTCCACTCATTAGCTCCTTCTTTTGTGAAACCTTTCCTGATCACCTTAAACTCCCTTGGATCTCAAGCAATCAATTAACAAGCATCTATTTATTCAGCATGTACTATGTGCCAGGCACCTGGATCCAAAAAAGACAAAAGTGAAACCTGTCCTCAAGGATCTTACATTCCAGTATTTTTGCCTATCCAAAGCACTTATGTAATTATATGCATTCTGAAAATCAGTCTAGTTATGTTAGTCTTCCATTAGGATGCCCCACGAGGTCAGGGATCATCAAAATCTTGGATTCTCTAGATGCCTAGCACAGTGCTCTGCACACGAGTGTCTCATTACTGTTTGCTTATTTGCATGAAATATCCAGTGTGGTAAGGCTGGCCGCCATGTCAGGTCACTTTGCAGGAGATCCAAAACTTTCTTGCTTTTGATACAGTTCTGTCCCCAAATTAAATTCAGGTTTGCATGTAGTAGATGGTAGCAGAGTCCAATAGAAACACTTTTCCTTTTGTAAAGAAGTAGCTGATTCCCCACTTTGCACATACAAGACAGACAGGTTAATATCTGTCTAAAAAATTCAGTTAATTATGCATCCATCTTCCTCCCGAGGCAAAGGTAAGTCCTTTCCCTGACAGCATGAGAGGGCTTTTGGTTGGTCCTTAAGCTCCTGAGACACTGGCAAGGATGCACAGGTAGCATTCTCTTCCTTTTCTCACCCTGATGACTGTCACTCAGCACAGTAGCATCATAATCCACTTTAAAAGCACAGAGTAGGGTGGATGGGTGTTAGGACAGTAGGATGGGGAGGAAGGGCTCAGAGCCTTTTAAAGCCTGAATTGAGGCCCATCACAGTCAGATCCAGAAGTCTGGGAACAATCCTAGGCCAAACCCCTTTGGTAATCAGCATCAAGACCTCTATGGAGCAGGGGCTCTGCATCAGGCTGACAGCCTTAAAAGAGAGCAATGCCTCTCCCTCACACTCATATACTGTGGAATCATGTTGAAAGGGGTGAAAAAGAGGCCTTCCGTCATTGCAGGAAAAGATGGCTGCCACTAGTGGGGTGGTAAATATTTTAGTGACCTGTTCTCTGGGAAGAGGGAAAAAAAAGTACTCACAACAAATTAAGTTTAATCTGCATTCTTTACATTTCTGTATCACTTTCCTAAGGCTAGACATTCAACAGAAGAATGAATAAAGCCTTGACTTATAGCATTTGCAGTCCTCCAAAGTTTAAATGCTCACACAGAAAATTTATTTATTTATTTTTTGAGTTGAAAAATTTCATTTAATTAGTTAATTTAGAATATTTTTCCATGGTTAAATGGTTCATGTTCTTTCCCTGCCCTCCTCCCACTCCACTCCCATAGCCACTGAATAATTCCACTGGGTTTTACATATCACACAGAACATTTAACAATCAGTTCTCTTTCAGAGCTGGCTCCAGGACATCCTTTATGGGATGGCTTCTCTGCACTCTAATTAGGTGCACCTGAATACTTGCCAGTGTGATCCACATTGACTACCTCAGAGAATGGTGCTTTCTTCTCTGAGAGGACCAGAGAGGTTTCTTGTGAAAACCCTGGGATCAGAAACAGTAGTTATTGTACTGGGTATGTGGCTTTATCAGTGAGAGGGGTTACTTTGTGACTGTTGCTTTCTGACCAGATGAGAATATTTATTCTAGTTTGATTAGAAATAGCTAATGAGTGTCTGAGGCAGGATTTGAACTCAGGACTTGCTGACTACAAAGTGTAGAGCTGTAGCTGTTGGACTTCTTGGCTAGAGTAGACTGAACCCAGGCTCCTGACTCCCAAAGACCTTGGGTCCTTTTTAGTTTAGTGGGAGTGCTATGGTTAAGGTTCTCAGGGGCTAGGCTTGGACTCCAACTTTCTAGGAGAACATGAATCTGTGTCTTAGCCATGTTGGATGTTGTATTCTACCCCCATGCATACATGTCCTATCTTCCCAGTGGAAAGTGAGATCCCTGAAATCCGGGGCTCTCCTGCTGTTTGTCTATCACCAGAATTTAGCCTGATGCCACATGCATAAAACGAGCTTCAGAGAAGAAATAAGAAAAAGATCAATATGTGCAAAAATACTTATAGCAGCTCTTTTTGATAGTTATCCAAAAATTAGAAAGTAAGGAGAGGTCTTCTTATTGGGGAATGGCTAGTCAAGTTTTGGTATGGAAGCGAAATGGAATATGATTGTGCCATAAGAAGTGTTGAAACAGACACTTTCAGAAGAAATGGGGAATCTTTTTGTAACTGATGTAGAGAGATGTGAGCAGAACTAGGAGGACAATTATACAGTGACAATGTTGTAGGGAAAAACAACGTTGAAAGACTTTAGAACTCTGATCAATGCAATGATAAATCCAAAGTCCAGAGGACTGAAGATGAAACAGATGTGTTTCATCTGGCATTTCCTGCCAGAGAGGATGGACTTCAAATGTATGAGACCTACATTTTTGGACATGGTCAATGTGGGAATTTGTTTTGCTAGACCATGCATATTTATTATGAGAGTTTTATTTTTTTTAAATTATTCACTGTGGAAGAGGAGCAGTGGGAGGAAGAGATCACAATAAAAATAAATATTTTAAAAAAAGAAAAACGCCTTATATGAATTTTTAGGAAAGATGATGTTTCATATTTTAAAAGGTAGAGAAGTAACATTCATAACTGTTGAACATTGTATTAACTGTATTTTCTACAGATTCAGAATGAATTTATTTTTATCATTATAATTAAGTTTATCATCAAATTAATGACATCAAAAAGATGGCAACATCAGTAGTCTACTAAACAACTCAGTTTTAGAAAGTGTCCAAAAAACTTTATTATACAATTCATTTATTAATCATGTTCTTAATAATTATGACAAAGAACTGATTATATATGCATACATATATATATATATATATATTTTTAAACCCTTACCACTTTTCTGCCTTGGAATTGGTTCCAAGGCAGAAGAGTGGTAATGGCTAGGCAATGGGGGTTAAGTGACTTACCCAGGTCACACAGCTAGGAAGTGTCTAAGGCCAGATTTGAACCTAGGACCTCCTATCTCCAAGCTTGGCTCTCAATCCACTGAGCAACCCAGCTGCCTCTTATATTTTTGATATTATTAAGAAAGTCCCCTCTAATATATGTATAATCCAGTGAAATTGCTTGTCAGCTCCAAGATGGGGAGAAGGGTAGAGGGGAAGGAGACAACAAAAATCATGTAACCATGGGAAAAAATTTAAAAAATTAAAATTATATAAAAAAATTAAGTCCTCTCTTTCATGTGGCATGATAGTAGTGAGGGTGGTGGTCCCAAGTGCTTGGTAGGCAGTTGAGATTAAATGACTTGCCTGAGGTCACCCAGTTAGAAAGTATCTGAGACCAGACTTGAACCAAAGTTCTCCCAACTCCAGGTCTGGTTCTCTGGCTGCCCCAACATTTTCATTTTAAATGAAACCAATAGACAAGATCAACTTTCTAAATAGAAGGAAGGCTCAGAAGTTCCTTTGAGAGAGGAAAATAAAGGAGTTGCTGGAGTTGGGTTTATTGTGAGCCCAAAGTCAACAGGAAGCATCGTTCCATAAGACACATGGCCATCTCATGGTACAGTGTTTGCAAATAAGCCCGTCACAAAGACCGCCATAATGATAACTGCAGCCCATCTGTCAATATTAGAAGCAAACAATGAAATGGTGGGGAAGTTAACTGGAGAACTTGAAAGACCCTTTGATGAAATTGATATATAATAGTTAGTTGGTGGCTCCAGAGCAAAGGAGAGCACAGGAAGATTGCTCAAAATATATTGGAAAATTTTGTTTAGAAGTAAAACGTGAGAGAGACCAAATGGACTATCTGGGTATGTTCAGACCACGGATACAGCAAGTATAGATGTTTTAATTAGAAAAAGAATAAAGATCAAATTTAATATCAAAAGAGAAAAATATAGCAAAAATGACAGGTAGCTAGAGCCCATAGTCAAATGGGGAATTGAAGATCCAGTTAGATGGCCCAGTGGAGAGAGTGTTAGACTTGAAGTCAATAAGATGTGAATTCAAATCTAGTTTCAGACACTCACGAGAAACTCATTTAACTTCTCTTTGCTCCTATTTCTTCAAATTATAAAATGAAGATAATGATAGCACCTACTTTCCAAGGTTGTTGTGAGGACTAAATAACATAAAATGTGTAAGCACAGAACAGAATGCCTGACACATTAAAGGCATTATATAAATGCTAATGATTAATCATGATCATTAATAAGTATTTTTTTCACCATTTCTTAAGGAAGACAGGCCGTTATAAATTGCCACCTATTTAGCAAATATTTCATCTCTTTGCTAAAGGGAAAAGATGTAAGAGTCCATGACCACACTGGTTTAGGATATAGATCTGTGGGTAAAATCTTATGGAGAGGGGGCAGCTGGGTAGCTCAGTGGATTGAGAGCCAGGCCTAGAGACGGGAGTTCCTAGGTTCAAATCCGGCCTCAGACACTTCCCAGCTGTGTGACCCTGGGCAAGTCACTTGACCCCCATTGCCCACCCTTACCACTCTTCCACCTATAAGTCAATACACAGAAGTTAAGGGTTTGAAAAAAAAAATTAAAAAAAATCTTATGGAGAATGATGTTGACAGATATAGAAGCTCCACTTAGATAGTAACACAGTTTTTTTTTAAACCCTTATCTTTTGTCTTAAAATCAATACTATGTATTGGTTCCAAGGCAGAAAGGAAATGACTTGCCCAGGGACACATAGTCAGGAAGTGTCCAGATTTGAACCCAGGATCTCCTGTCTCTAGGCTTGGCTTTCACTCCACTGAGCCACCTCACTGCCCCCAGTGACACAGTTTTGAGGGATAGCCTCTCAAGACAACTGTAAGATGGGGATACACTAAAAGCTTGAGGGGAAAAATCACAGATGTCCTAAAAAAGGCTACTTAAAAACAGTTAATAACTAATGAATTGGCATATTCTACAATAATCTCCAAAAGATCTTATAAATATATCTGAGGAAAATGGAAGAAGATGATTCTTAGAGTTGTAGATAGGGAATAGTTCTTGATCAGACTCAGGAATCAGAGTTGGTCGCAAGCCATGAAAGGAACAATTTTGATTCAGCAAAATTGAAAAGGTTTTGTACAACCAAAAGCAAGAAAGTTAGAAGTAAAAGGTCAATACGTCACAAGGAACAACATTTTACAGTAAGTTTGTCTGCTAAAGGTCTGATATGTAAGAGAGATAATTAAATGTTACAAATATGTAACAGAAGCCATTTCCTAAGATAAATGAGCAAAGACTTTAAGGGAATAAATCCAAATCAGCAGCAACATGCAAAAAAAAATGCTCCCAAACACTTATTAGAGAAATGAAAAATAAAACAACTCTAAGGTTCTATTGCACACCCAACAGATTGGCTAAGATGAAAAACAAGGGAAATGACAATAGCTTGAGGGGCTGTGGGAGAACAGGAACACTAATGCATTGTTGATGGAGCTGTGAATGGTGCCAATTATTCTGGAAATTAGTTTGGAACTATATCCCCAAAGTCACTAAACATTGTTTATCCTTTGGTGCAGCAATATGCCACTACTAAGGATACACCTCAGAGATCAAAGACAGTGGGAAAGCACCCAGATGGAAAAAAATAGTTCAGAACTTTTGTTTTAGCAAAGAACTCAAAAAAAGAGGGTGTGTGCATCAATTGATGAATGGCTGAACAAATTATAGAATGTAAATATAAAGGAATATAATTATGCTATGAGAATGGACAAATACAATATGATACAGTCAGGGAAGTCTGGGAAAATTGCATAGTGATATTAACAACACCAAACTTTCCCCTGAAAACAGGGATTTTTTTTAACCCTTACTTTCTGTTGGTTCCAAAGCAGAAGAGTGGTAAAGGCTAGGCAATTAGGCTTATGTGACTTGCCCAGGATCACATAGTGAGGTCTGAGGACAGATTTGGACCCAGGACCTTCTGTTTCCAGGCCTGGCTTGTGATCCACCAAGCCACCCAGGTGCCTCCCTCAATATAATTTTTAATAATCATCTTCTGACATGTTGCAATCCATATTCTTTCCCTCCTTCCTTCCCCTTCCCACTCTCCAAGAGGAAAGGTAATATCATATGTCATACATGTGTTAGCATACAATGCATATTTGCACATTTGTCGTGTTGTGAAATAAGACACTTTTTGCTTATGCTAGAGAAAAATTCATGGAGGAAATAAAGTGAAGAATAGTATGCTTCAATCTGCATTCAGACTGTCAGTTCTTTCTATGGCAGTGGATATTATAATGGGTATCTCTCAGAAGGGAAGAAAGTAGGGATATTTTTGGAAATATGGGGTGATATAAAATCAAAGAACATCAGTAAAAATTACTTAAAATTAATGAATTCATGGCATTTTAAATATGGTATATGGTTTTTCTAAAACTGTTGCTTTTAAAATGTGGGGAATTCTCTTTTAAAAACACTTTCCCCCAGCTGTGTGACCCTGGGCAAGTCACTTGACCCCCATTGCCCACCCTTACCACTCTTCCACCTATGAGACAATACACCGAAGTTAAGGGTTTAAAAAAACAAACAAACAAACAAACAAACAAACAAAAAACACTTTCCCTCATGTTTACTTTGTATGCAAGTTAATTATTCTTTAACACAGATTTCCCAAGGAGTTTGAGCATGGCAAGGGTAGGGAACCATAAAGCTGTACCCAGAAATCTTCTATTTCGCCATCCCTTCCTTGTTTAGAAAGATGAGAAATCAAAACAGTCATTTAGGGATTTGGGAAACTGAGCTCGGGACAGTAACTTATCCCTGAATATATTCTCTAGCCTATGCCATTAACCACCAAAGAGGAAGCCCTGGAAAGGCATCTACCCCGGATCATGATTTATACCAAGTCCCAAGGAGTGCTGTGCTGACACCCAGAATATTTAGGACTTGCGATGTATCTTTACTGAGAATAGCTTTTCCGAAAGGCGGAGAGCTGAGAGAGCTAGTTATGCAGAAACAAAGGGGAAAGTCCTCTTGAATATCTACTATGTACTGAGTTACATTTAGGTCTGTGCAACAGAATTAAGGCAAAGGCAGCTAAATACTTCTATAAGAATGTAAGAGATGCTAGACTGGATTGGTTCAATGCTCCATTTAGTCTGAAACATTCTTCATAGCCCCTATCTGGTTAACTAATCATGGACTGACCAGTCAGAGTAATAATAGCTCACATTTTTATAGTGCTTTAAAAGTTCACAAAATGCTTTGCATGCATTGTCTTATTTGAGCCTCCCCACAACCCCGTGAAGGTTGGGGGGATATGAAGAGGATAAATGACCTTAGGAAGCTTGCGATACAACGGAGGGAGGTTGGAAAAGAGAAGTCATGTACAAGGGTGAGAATGGGATGTGGAGCTGGTCCATTAAAATGTCTGTGGTGCCTGCATAGTGTGCAAACTTGGACAAGTTATTAAATCTTTCTAAGTTTCACTCTAAGGTCCTTTCCAGTTCTAGATTCTATGATTGTTAGGATCCCAAATCAATAGCATACATGGCAGAGTTTGACAAGGACCATGCCGTGTCAGTCCACAAGGCAGCTAGTTGGTGTAGTGAATATAACAAAAGGGCTTGGAATTGAGGAAATCTCATATTCATGAGTTCAAATCTGACCTTAGACAATTACTGTGTGACTCTGGGCAAGCCACTTCACCTTGTGTGCCTCAGTTTCCTCAACTGTAAAATGAGCCAGAGGAGGAAATGGCAAACCACTCTAGTATCTCTGCCAAGAAAACTCCAAATGGGGTCATGAAGAGTCTATTTGCCTCAGTTGTCTCATCTATGAAATGAGCCAGAGAAGGAAATGACAAATCACTCCAGAGAAAACTCCATCTCTTTTGAACATCTCTTTGCCTCAGTTTCCTCATATGGGAAATGAGCTAGAGAAGGATGGCAAACCACTCAAGTATCTGCCAAAAAAGACCCAAATGGGGTCAGAAAGTCAGACAAGATTGAAAATGATGGAATACATGTCAGTTCAGTAAAATGAGGCTCAGAAGTGATGGGATTTACCAGGATCACACAGTTAATAAACGTCTGAGAAATATGCCCATCTTCTGGTCACCACATCTGGCAGTCTATTCATCATGTACCCACTGTGGCTCAGAAGCAATACCATTCCAGCTTCTTTGTCCATTCTCTGTCACCTGCAGCCTCTCTAGGGATCATGAAATCTGAGGTCACAGTGTCTGGGGAAACATGGTTAAATTCCACATGGAGACCTGGACTATGGATGCCTGCCACCCCAACAGGAAAATGGAGGGCATGCACTCCACAGACTCCCATGTCCAGAGTACGTGAGCTGGGAGGGGATGCGCCAAGGAGCTCCAACACAGAGTAGGGAGGAAGGATTTGGGCATCTTGTTGCCTCCCCAACCTCTAGGCTTTGCTTTCTCCTGATAAAGGCTTTGCTTTTGCCTGATAAAGGTGACTGTTTCTCAGACTTGGTTACGATCAAGTGTCTACAATGATAAAGACGGCAGACAGGCTGACATTTCTTTTCTTAGCTCCCCAGAAACACTTCGAGAGAGAAATTGTTTTTGCAAAGTTTTGACAGCTTAGAATGGACAAAGCCCATTGTGTAATTAAATTCTGAATACATTTAGGGTTATCTTCTCTAGTTAGGGTTGCTCACTGCATAGAATGCCAGGTCTAGAATCAGAAAGAGCTGAGTTCAAATTCAGTCTCACATACTTCCTAGTTGTGTGACCCTGGGCAAGTTAGGCAATTGGGGTTAAGGGTTTTGCCCAGGATCACACAGTAGGAAGGATAACCTGTTACAAGAGCAGCACCCACCTCCTGGATCAAATGTAATAATATTTTCATAGTGCTTAGAGCAGTGTTAGTCAACTTGTTTTTGCCTCAATTTCCTCATCTGTAAAATGAAGATAATAATAACACTTACCTCCCAGGATTGTGAGGATTAAATGAGATAATAAATTATGAAGTACTTTGCACAATGCCTGGCACATATGTTGGCTAAAAGGAGACACCAATTTTTCCTTCTCATCTATAAACAATTTCCTCAACAAATCCAAAGCAAGGAAGAAATTTTACTTAAAAATAAACCAATCTCTTTAGGCCATGTGAAAATGATGTACTTAAAAGTTTTAGTTCTTTAGTTCTCCACTTTAACTAAGCAAAATCTTTACTCGGTGAGCAGAAACAGACCAGGGGCAGATGAAAATCATTAACAAGAGCAAACAGAGAACTGTTTTCTTCATCTCTGGGAGATGGTTATGATAAGGAAGTATGATCTCTAAAAGTAAGATATTGTACTGGATGGGAAATAGTGGGGCAGATCTCCTAAACTTAATAAAATAAGGCAATGGACCAAATGATCCCTAAGATTCCTCCTGACTTAAATGTTCTATAATTTCATGGTTGTAGAGTCAGATTATGCCTTTCCATGGATGATGCAGCTCCAAATCTGGAAGGAACTGGAGCTTCATGGAAGTGATTAAAGGAAGACTCTTTCAGTTAAATATGAACACTTTTTTTTTTAATCCTATGCCTTTTGTCTTAGAATCAATATTAAATACTGATTCCAAGGCAAAAGAGTGGTAAGGGCTAGGCAATTGGGGTTAAGTGACTTGCCCAGGGTCACACAGCTAGGAAGTATCTGAGACCAAATTTTAACCCAGGACCTCTCATCTCCAGACCGGGCTTCCTAGTCACTGAACCACCTAGTTACTTCTGAATATGAACATTTGATCTGGAAGATGAAGAAACCAAAATACCAAAATCCTACCACAGAGAAGAGAGGTGAGATAAGCTGTCCAAAGTAAATTGGAAAAGATGGTCTTGGGCAATAACTCACTGGTGGGGCAACTTTGAGAACTACAGCTGAGGCAGAAATATCCTGATAAAGCCTCCCTAATCCATCTAGTCAGTGGAACCACACTCCCGCCCAAGCCTGGGGTGATTTTCCCAAGGAACAACAATGGGATGAGCTAAGTGTGGAGAGGGAAACTTGTTTTTGATTGATTCGAGGTCTCAGAATTCTTCTACACTCTAATGTCAGGGTTTAAGACTTGAGTTTGTGGATGGATTTCAGCATCTTTGAATTTGGTTGGGAACACACACACACACACACTCTATCTATCTATCTATCTATCTATCTATCTATCTATCTATGACTGAATATATAGATATACTATAGATATATAGATACAATAGATAGATACTATAGATAATATATATGTACATAAAAATAGTACATACCACATGTACACAGATATTATATGATATAGATGATTATAATTATATATTTATATATCATATTTAATATATGACTATATCTTTCAACTATAATTATTATCTTTATAATTCAATGTAAATTATTTTATGCATTAAAAACATTATTCTGAAGAGGAAACTTTATCAGATTGCCAAAGGAGTCAATGAACACATATTTAAAAACTTTCTCCCTAATTCTTTCTCTGAAGTTTTTTCCCCCTAAAACTTCATTATGTCATTGACTCACAGATCTCTCAGACTATCAGGAGTCCTATATTTCTTTGACCATTAAGGATGGGAGTCATATTGCTGTCAAACTGTCTGGGTTTGGGTGGACAGGAGTTACTACAATAATCCTTCTTTACTCCATCTAATCTTGCATCTTTCTAATGCATTTACAACTAATATTTTGTATTATTGTTTTATGTGCTCATGACATAGCCTCACTGATAGCCTGTAAGCTCCATGAGAACATAAACCTTGTCTAACACATTATTCTGATCCCTCAGCAAGGGCTGAAGGTTACCATGAGCTCTTGAAGGTTGCATTAAGAAAGTATGGGCTTCTGGAGCTATGATTAAGCTGAAAAGGCTTTTGGTATGGGCCACTCTAATTTATTGCCCCCAGGATGATAGAGTTTTCAGCCAGGGCAACATTCAGGGACCAGCAACTAATTCTTTAAGGAGATGTAGACTTCATTCGTGAAAGGAATATTCACACTGATAAAAGCATAGCCCCTTAAAGGACAGAAATAAGGATGAAGCAAGCACTTAACAGTAAGTGCTTAACCACTGTTTAATAAAGTAACCTAGGGCAGCTAGGTGGTGTAGTGGATAGAGCTCTGAGCCTGGAGGCAGGAAGACTAATTTAGGTCAAATCTGGGCTCAGACACTAGCTGTGTGGCCCTGGGAAAGTCACTTTATTCCATTTGCCTCAGTTTCCTCATCTGTAAAATGAATTGGAAAAGGAAATGGCAAACCACTCCAGTATCTTTGCCAAGAAAAACCCAAATGGGGTCAGGAAATATTGGAGCTGTTTGAAATGACTGAATAACAACAACCATAAAGGTAACTGAAAAAAACTGAAGGGAAGGAAACCTTCCAGAATGATAGAGCCCAACACATTCTCTTGAAAATTGACCTTGCCTACCAATCTTCTTTCAGTCCTTTATAGTGTTAGGCTATTATGTAAACAATAGCTCCCAATTTTATACTTCCCCCTCCCCCAAACACTTTCCTTATGATTAGTTGGTGAGATGAATGGTGTGAGTGTGATCTCCATCTTACAATGAGAGAACTGAGCCTTAACCTCTCAAGGTTAAATGTCTTGTTCAGTATCACTTAAACAGAAAGGAAATGGTCCATAGAGACTCAACTTTGAGTCTTTTGATTCCAAGCCCAGTAATCTTTCTTTTTTGTTTTGTTTTTTAAACCCTTAACTTCTGTGTATTGGCTCCTTGGCAGAAGAGTGGTAAGGGTGGGTAATGGGGGTCAAGTGACTTGCCCAGGGTCACACAGCTGGGAAGTGTCTGAGGCTGGATTTGAACCTAGGACCTCCCATCTCTAGGCTGGGCTCTCAATCCACTGAGCTACCCAGCTGCCCCCCCAGTAATCTTTCCATCAAATCTTGCTGCCATCAGGCACTGGGGAAAATCAAAGAAAGATGAAAATAAAATAAAATATGATGTTGTGATTAGTATCATTTCATGGCTATCCTCTTAACTGGAAATAACCCATTTCTCAGATTCTCAGACCCCTAACAGCTAATCCTAATTTCCCTTCTATCTTTAAAGCTATGATCTTATGATCCCTAATGAACAACAATTACACACTGAATTGTTTTTCCAACAGTAGTGGCAATACACTTTCTGAAATCCATATTCTTCTGACTGTCTCTTGCCCAAAAGCAAATATGAGAGAGAGAGAGAGAGAGAGAGAGAGAGAGAGAGAGAGAGAGAGAGAGAGAGAGAGAGAGACAATGAGAGAGAAAGAGAGAGAGAGAGATGGGTGGAAGAATACAGTCTACAGATTTTGGAGGAAGTTAAGCCAACCAACCCAGAAAGTTACTGGATGTTTGATCTTGGCCTTATTAATACTCTAACTGAGCCAACAAGTCCTTTAGTGGTATAGCAATAATGATAGGAACCACACAGGCAGTCCCTTATTATGCTCAATCTTTCAAAACTGTGGTTTTATTTGTACTTCCTGGGCACACTCTTCTTCCATGTGTAGACCACTATAAGCTAAGAACTGTGCCAATCTGATATCTATAGCTGCCAAAGCTTTTTCATCACAGTTCCCAAATGTTAATACCCCTTCATAGCATACCTTTTGTGGCCAGTCTACACAAGCAAGAACATTAGCTTCTGCCCATTTTCCATAGATCCAACAAGGATGAGCCACAAGTTAGCACACATAGATGCCTTCCTCATATCTACTCAAAGCAAAGAATTAGCTCAGAAAGCCTGAACTGGTATACTCTTTCTCCCAGATATTTATTCCCAATGATTCTTCTTCTTCCCATCTCCCCTTCTTTGCCATATCATGGATGTGATCCAACCCCTGTTTTTTTCGATCCCCTTTCTACTTTTCTCACTCAATAACCACAGCATCATAAACATGCTCCCTTGAGCCAGACCTCACACCGAGACACCCACAATGCTCAATCACCAACTCACAGAACCTCGAGAAACCCCAGGAGAGCCTAATTAATAGTTGCTGACAACTGCTTGAATTAAGTCTTCCACGCACAGAAGTCTGTCGTCCACTTAGGTAGATGGAAACTCCAAGGAAAGAATTATTTGAGTTGGTTTGGGATTACTCCTTAAGAACTTCTGTACATTCTCTAAAATAAAAGATAACTCAAGGTCTAACCACAACATGGAAAATTTCCAACTAGAATAACCACACCTCTGGATCTAAAGTTTATAGACTGTTGGCGGATCTTCAAGTATCAGCATTCATGGTCAACCTTGATTCCAAATGCAGAAGAGGTGCATGCCTACATACAAACATGAAGTATGGTTTGGATGAGGGCCTGAAAACACACAGCAAGGTGCCAAAAAAGGCTGAAGGAATTATAGTAACTGAGGTTGCTTACTAGTAAACTGGGATGGATTCCTGAGGGGGCGTGTGGCATCTTCCCATGAGAAGTCTTTAAAAATGAGATAGAACCTTTCCTCTCTTGTGTGGTTTATGCATGGTCCTACATAAAGGCAAAGAGATGGATTAGATGATCAAAAATGTCCCTTACATCAATACATGCCATGAATCTCCAGGGTAAACTGTGTCAAATTCGGCAGTATTTTGTTTCAACTGTTTTGAAGCATAAAAGGGCAAAGAGCATCTGAAGTTGCTTTTAGGATCAGAAAAACACTATATTCTCCCATATTCTTCTGTAACTCAGCAAAAACAGCTGAGTGGATTTTAATCAAACTTTCCAAAAAGCTTTGGGCTGAGACCAAGCACGGAAAAATTCAAACCCAAAGGAGAAATTTCCAGAAATTTAGAAGCAAGTGAAAACAGGGGGTTATAACAGTTCATACTCCATGAAACTTTAGTGTCTGCTGCCAGGAACAAAGTATATAAGATATTATTTACTGCTGAAAGCCCTGCACAGAGGCAGCATCTGGTTTCAGTGAGGTCCTGCTTTCAACCCCTCCTGCAGCTGGGCTGGGTGCTAAGACACGGGGTAATCAGCTGACTTGCCAAGGTGACACAGTGAGTTAGTGACTCTTTCCAGATGAGACCACAAAGACCTAGTGGCCCCCTGAATGAACCAAAAGTCCCATGACCTGAGGAAAGCTTCACACTTTGTACCTACTCCAGTTGGAAATCTCGATTCTGACTGCTTGGTATTTGAATTTTTCCAAGGCACTGAAGAGTCATTCATTCCTAACTTTCCCAGAGGGCAGGTTGGAAATCTTATAATTTAGTTTCATGTGAATGATCAACCCTGTCCTTCCTCAGCCTCCTTCTGCCCCCACCCCTAATCCCTCAAAACGATTAATCTCTCCCCAGTGTGCAGGGGGAGTTGTCTTAAACAGCCCTTCAGTGTTCCCTGGGTGCCCTGGGGTACTAATCCCTAACTGCTTCATCTGATTCCCTGCCCGGACCCTTATAAGGGCAGGCAGCTAGGTGGCCTAGTGGAAAGCTTGTCAGACCTGAAGTCAGGAAGACTCAGCTTCTTGAATTTAAATCTGGTCTCAGACACAAGCTTTGTGACCGTGGGCGAGTCTTAACCCTGTTTGCCTCAGTTTTCTTATCTGTACAATGAGCTGGAGAAAGAAATTGCAAACCACTCTGGTATCTTTGCCAAGAAAACCGCAGATGGGTACACAAAGAGTTGGACACAACTGAAAAAACGCAACAACAACCCTAAAAGGAAATCATAGCCTCTACTTTGGTGACACCAAACATTCTCATTTTTGCAGGTGAAAGGCTGATGAAAAGCTAAGTCAGGGTCCTAGTCTTGTCACTTAATACTTCTGTGGTTGAGGCAAGTCACTTAAGGTTTTCTAAGTCATAGCTACCTTGCCTTTAAAAACGAGGAGTAGGAGGCAAGAGGCAATTTTGTACAGGGGAAAGAAAGACCAACTTGGAGTCAAAGGCTTCAGTTCAAATTTTGGGGGGTCTTTAGGTATCAAGTGATAACATATGTACAACCCAGTGGAATTGCTTGTCAACTCCAGGAGGTGGGAGGGAAGAAGAGGGGGAGAGAACATGAATCATATAATCATCAAAAACTAATTAATTCATTAAAAAAAAACAGCAACTAAAATTAATTAATTAATTAATTAAAGAATAAAGTGCCCATTAAAATTAATTAATTAATTTTAGAAAATGAACAAATTCTGGGTGGGGCTTAATATTATTGAAATCTCAATTTCCTTATTTATAAAGCTAGAGATTGCACTGGATCATTGGTGATCCTAGCACTTGCTACCTCTCTCACTGGGCTGGGAGGATTAAATGAGTTAGTGACTTAGGAGTGCTTTGAAAGTGTAAAGTGTTATGAAAATGTCAGCTATTATTAACAGTCCTGCCAGAAGAAATCAGCATCATCAGGAACTTCTCTCAGATCCTTCTCAAGTGCCTCTTCTCTCCACTTCCCACAGAACTCCTCCCCCCAAGACATAACTATATAAATAAATCTTTGTTGGATAAATGAATGAACCAGTCTTCTCCGGTCCTTCAGCATGTATCTGTTCTGCAACCTAAGAGGGTCATGTTACATGAGAGAGGAAAAGGGGGGAAAAGGACATCTTGTAGAACAGGACTCTAACAGAAACACAACATTCTGTCAAGGGTCTACTGGTTCTCAGTCCCAGGATTTTCACCTTGGAAGGGTTCTTAGTCTGAAGATACAGAGACCATCTCTTCCCTAAGCTGGGATCTCCTCTCTAAAGTCAGAGGTCCAGTGGAAAGTGTGTTAATACAGAGTCAGAGGACCTTGGGTTAGAATTACACTTCAGTAATTCACATAACTTCTCTCTAGACTTTGGTTACTTTTTATATGCAACAGAGGATGGCAGGGTAAGACTTATTAGGTAAGTACCTAATAAGGTCCTTTCCAGCTTTAAACCAGTGAGAAGTTGAGACTTACCCAGTATTCTTCAGCTAGTGTCTATAATAAGATTCTAAATTCAGGTCTTCCACATTCTCATTCCAGTGCTCAATCCATTCACTACATTGTACTTTCAAATATTTCATAATTTAACAGTCTAATCCTTGTAGGTAGGTGGAATAGTAGATAGAGCACTGGACCTGGAGGCAGGAAGACTCATCTTTCCAAGTTCAAATCTGGCCTCTGACATTTAATAGTTATGTGACCCTGGATAAGTTACTTAATCCTGTTTGTCTCAGTTTCCTCATCTGTCAAATGGACTGGAGAAAGAAATGGCAAACTACTTCTGTATCATTGCCAAGAAAACCCCAAATGGAGTCATGAAAAATTGGACACTACTGAAAAGGACTAAACAATCTTTTATAGAGTCCATTTTAAAATGGCAAAGTTAGGGACTAAAACCTGGGATTTCACTGATATAAGGAATTCTGGGGAAAGGAACTCCCTCTCTCAATGGAGGCTGGCACCTTCTTTAAGACTGAGTTGCCTGAGGTATCTAACACACTCCCCATGCTGTCTATCTGACCCAAACTGGGTTAAAATGTAACTGGGAAATATTTAACAAAATGAATAAAAAATATAATAAAACATAAATAATATGATTTTGTGGTTTTCTAAGTCAACATACAGCCCACAGGGAGATCTATTTCTATTTGGGTTTGACACCAGCAGTGTAGAACACTGAGAGTTTGTGACATGCCCAGATTCATTTTGCTAGGATATGCTGAATCTAGGTTTAGATGATATTTAAAAGAAATAATCAGCAGCTGAATACTACATTGGAAATCAAATGATCCTATTTTAAAAAGAAACAGACTTTGTCTTAGGAAGCACAATGTTATAGTAGGAAAAGCAGAAGATTAGGAATCAGGAGACTTGGAGATGGGACTTAGAGACTGAACTTGGAGTCAGGAGAAAATGTGGGTTTGAATTCTGTCTCAGCACTTTCTACTTGTATGGTCTTCAGTCTCAGTTTACTCAATTGTAAAATGTTTGATTCAGTGTCTAAAATTCAACTTTAAATTCAGGATTCTATGATTTTTGAGTCTTACTTTTACCATTTAATAATTGTATTAATAGTCTAATAAGGGGAAAGCTGGGTAGCTTAGGGTTTAAAAAAATAGTCTAATAACTTGGAAAAATCATTTAACCTCTGGTCCCTAGTTTTCTTATCAAGAAATTCAGGTAGGGAATAGTGTTGGATTCTAAGCTTACTTCCAGCAACAATTCTCTTAAATATCCAATTCAAATGACCAGTACATTCTACAATTTATTTTTATTTTTTATAAAACCCTTACCTTCCATCTTGGAGTCAATACTGTGTATTGGCTCCAAGACAGAAGAGTGGTAAGGGTAGGCAATGGGGGTCAAGTGACTTGCCCAGAGTCACACAGCTAGGCAGTGTCTGAGGTCAAATTTGAACCCAGGACTTCCCATCTCTAGGCCTGGCTCTCAATATGATGAGCCACCCAACTGCTCCTGCATTTTACAACTTAAAGGACACTGACTAGTATCCTGCATTAGTCTGACAGGTCAAGACTGGGCTTGAATCCAGCTATGCATTAGCAACAGGCATAGGCACTCAGGACAGATGGGCCCGAGTTGATAGTAGGACTCCATTCAAAATCACTTGTCCCCTCCAGCTACCAACTTAAGATCTTTAGAGAGGCCAAAGCCAAATGGAGAGATCTGCTTCAGATATTAAGCAAACAAATAAACGCAGAAAAACCTCCTCGTCCCACCCCAACCATGACCCAAGCTCCCTAGTTTTTTGTCTCTATTAAAAACAATTCTTATTGTTACAATCTTTTCCTTAGGGATTGAGGAGAGGTTTTAATTAGCACATAAGTCTCAATTTAAACTAAAGACATGTTCCAGGCAAAATTGAAGTGTGCAGAGCCCTTGGAAGGTCTGAAAGTCAAAAATGTTCTCTGAGCTATTTCCTAAGCTATTATTGAACTCAAAGCTAAGGTCTAGCTAGAGTTCTCTTTCTGGTGGTCCCTTTGGAGATGAGAATCAATACTGACTAGGTTCTGTTGATTCAATAACCCACAAAACCCTGACGAGACAGTGTGAATTTCTCCTTTCCTTATCTATTAACATCTCCAAGGACTTAAGACAGGATGAAATTCCAGTAAACTAGAGTAAAAAGACAAAAAAAATAATAGATGGAAAATGGAAGTTACAGATGAATCTTCCCTGAAAATGAGCAGATTCTCAACCTGTTCCTCTTTCCCTCACTCCTCACTGTAAGAGAAAACAGAATAATGCCAGCTCTGCTTAACCCCCCTCAATGAACAATATAAGCTCCTACTGTTCAAAAGAACAAATGACAAAAAAAATTGTGGTCCCCAAAGCTTATCCTACTAGCAAATTGCCTAAGTCATACAAAGCATGGGCATAGAAAGGAAAATAAAAGGGCACCTCTACTAGGGAAAAAACCAAACACATGATAAACAAACAATGTAAACAGTAGCTGTCTGGACCAAGGAGCCACTAGTACATGCAGGCAAAAGTAAATGAAAAAGGAAAAGCAAACTGTTTTCATCAATAAAACAAACTGCTTATAGGATCTGCAGGCAATTTTTATGGGAGCAAAAAAAAAAAAAGCCTCCCTAGAAATAAGAGGTCTCCTTTAGTTGGGGAGTGACTGGACAAAGGGTAGCCTGTGAATTTGAGGGGAAATGCTATTGTGTTGCTATAAACAACTAATATGAAGTATTTGGAGAAAGATGAGAAGATTTGTGTGAACTGATATAGTGTAGTAAGCAGAACCAGGAGAATAATGGACAGAATCACAATGTAATTCTACAAATGGAAATGAAAGCAACATTTAAAGGACATTGAACTCAAATGAATGATAATGGCCCCTCTTGATCCCAGAAAAGAGATAATGAAATCCATTTGCTCTTTTCTTAATGGAGAATTGGGGTCTACTGGACCCCTATTGTTAAGCTTTTGGGCCAAGAAACAGATATCAAAATCAAAAGATATCAATAAAACATTTTAACAAATTTTATAAGCCCCCCAATATTTGCAGGCATCTCTTATGAAACTTTCCTAATTTCTCCCACCCCAGATTGCTGGAATCATGAGGACTTTTCACATCCTAATGTGGAGGGCCAGAAATAGCACCAGGCTGATGTGAAAGGGGCTATCATATTCCCTGACTCTTAAGCCCAAGCCATTTGTTTGGGGACAGTTTGCATTTTTGGTAAAAGGTGGGTGGCACCTTTATTGCTGAAATCTTTGCTGGTTTCAGTGCCCAAATGCCCTACCTGACCTGGGAGATCACCAGACTCCTGTTCAAATATAATGATTTGATAACTCCCTAAGAGTTGATTGCTCTTTGAATGTCTGAGGGCAAAGTCTGGGAAGTGTGACAATATTGCTTATTGGGTATATTCACCAGTGAAAAGGCAATGCTATAAAATGTATTTTATTTTGTAATGTGAAACTGCAGATATCTATTATATATTTTCTTTTTAAGTATTTAGATCTGACCTGTAGCTTTCAAAGCTGTCCTGCTTGCCTGTTCTTCTTTCTGGCCTTCTTTATATCTTCTCCTTGAAATGTATTTTTCCATTAAATGAGAAAAGAGTTGGGTTTCAACTGGATGATGCAACTATGGATAATGCCAGTTGCCCTCTGATTAAGGAACCAGAGTTTCATGACCTGTGCTTTGGGACCAATCAATGGGTCTGGACCATGTAAACTCACATTTTGGAGAGGGTAGGAGCTGAGAAGTAGATATAAAAATGCTGGGGATATTAAAAACTGAGCTCCACATCTCCTTAGCTCCCCCACACCTTCACAAACCAGCTTCTCCTCTGGACTTCCTTTTCCTTAACTTTTTATGATAGCACCATATTGTTCCAGGCATAGATCACTAGGGTTGGGAAGAATCTTTAAAATCATCTTCAAAATCCACATTTTGTAAACAGAATACTGAAGCCGACAGAGGTAGAATTGCCAGAGGTCACATAATACGCACTAATTCTTAATAAATTCTAGTTAATTTGATTGACTGACATAGTAAATCAGTGACAGATTTACTTATTAGAACTAAGGTCTAGGGGGCAGCTGGGTGGCTCAGTGGATTGAGAGCCAGGCTTAGAGATGGAAAGTCCTAGGTTCAAATTTGGCCTCAGACACTTCCCAGCTGTGTGACCCTGGACAAGTCACTTAATCCTCATTGCCTACCCTTACCACTCTTCTGCCTTAGAACCAGTATTGGTTCTAAGACAGAAGGTAAGGGTTTAAAAAAAAATTTTTTTTAAAAAGAGCTAAGGTCTATTTACCAATTAGTTCTGTGTTATTTTCACTATATTACATATCCTTTGGTTGGATATTTAATATTTTTATACCATTTTATTTATTAAATAGCTATTTAATATTATTAAACTTTAAAATAGATACACAAATAAATATAATAGCAACTACAATTACTATTTAATATGTTATTTAAAATAGGTACACAAGTAAACAATAGCAATTATAATTATTATTTAATATAATAAATATTATTTAAAATAGGAACACAAATAAATATAATAGTAATATTTGTAATAGCAATAAATATAATAGCATTCATAATAATAATGATAAGAAAGACTGAATGTGAATAAGTTTTAGAAGAGAAGTAAAGACAAAGTGCTATTAGAGTTCCAAGGATGGAGAGAGCATCTCAAGCTAAAGAGACCTGGGTAGTTTTAAAGAAACAGAAGCTAAACCTTGAAGGATCAATAAGATTTCAATAGGAAATCAATCAGTCAATAAGCATTTATTAAGCATTGTGCCAGCTGCCTGGGTTATGAAGACAAGAATGTAATGGTTTCTGGCCTCAAACTGTTTGCATTTTGAGGGAAGTCAAGATGTGTGTAAATAAGCAGATATAAAATGTGAGAAATTAATTTCTTTGTTGCTCAGTTGTTTTAGTTGTTTCAGTCATGTCTGATCCTTCATGATTCCATTGATCACTTTTCCATAAGAGGGCCCTTCAAATTCTTGCATATCACTATAATGTCTTCCTGAAGTTTTCTCTTCTTGATGCTAGTTGTTATTCAGTCATTGAGTCATGTCCAACTCCTCTTGATCCCATTTGGGGTTTTCTTAGCAAAGATACTGGAATGGTTTATCATTTCCCTTTCCAGCTTCTTTGACAGATGAAGAAATTGAGGTCAATAATGTAGGTCTTGCTGACTCTAGGCCTGGCATACTATCCATTGTACCTTCTTGATACCCCATAAAATAAATATAAGGTAGTGCTTGTGTGTGTGTGTGTGTGTGTGTGTGTGAGAGAGAGAGAGAGAGAGAGAGAGAGAAAGAGAGAGAGAGAGGAGAGAGAGAGAGAGAGAAAGAGAGAGAGAGAGAGATAGAGATAGAAGGCATCACTTGAGTAGACATTTGAAGGAAATGAGATTTGAAAAGGGAAGGAGGTGTACCCCCACTACCATCTTGAATTGGGAGTCCAACATAGAGGACTATCAGTGCAAAGACAAGAGATGGAAGATAGAATATTGTAGCAGAGTTGACCTAGAAAAAGATTCTAGGTAGAACCTTCTATTTGAGCATCTAGACTTAGAAAAGGAAAAAAAGACCCTAAAAATGACTAATTGGTTACTTGAATAGTAGTCTTCAAACCTAGCTCCCTCAAGTATGTGTTGGTTGAATGTATTTCTGATTAGTTTTACCATTTCTCTCTTGATCAGAACAGTTCATTTTCAAGACTATGGCTTAAAATTTCTAAGTTATGGGCTCTTGGAAAGGAAGCAATATATCTTGTGAGTCCTTTGGTTTTAATTTTAATATAAACTTTTATTGATATCTTCTGTTTCTTACAGCATTGGTTATTCCAAATTTCTGTCTCTCTCCTCCTTCTCCTCTCAGAGAGCCATTTCATATAATAAATAGAATTTATTTTTGGAAGAGAAACAAATCAGCACCACTGATATTACATTGGAAAAAGTCCAAAAATATGCATAATGCATCATATCTGTGAATCTCCCACCTCCATGAAGGTGTGGGTTGTGACTGTCCTCTCATATCTCTTCATTTGGCTCTTGCCTGATCTTTACAATTTTGTCACATTTACTTTTGATTTTTTGGTGTGATATTATTCTTTCTATTTTTGTTGTTGTAGTTACTGTATATATTGTTTTCTTGGCTAAGCTTTTTTTTTTACTATATTATTAGTTCATATAGATCTTCCCATGCTTATCTGTATTCATCACACATATTATTTCTTATAATACAGTAATATCCCATTATACCTGTATGCCACAATTTATATGCTCCCCAATTCATAGGAATCTTTCTTCTTTATAATTTATAGCTATGTTGCTGCTAAAGTCTAGAAGTGTATTCCCTCTTCATTCCTATTTCTTTTTACAATTTTCCTTGATATTTTAGATCGATGATGGCAAACCTATGGCATGTGTGCCAAAGATGACATGCAGAGCGCTCTCTGTGGGCATGAGCACTGCTCTCTCCCCCACTCCCGAGTTCATTACTAGAAAGGCAGAAGGCCTGGGGTGGAGCTGCTTCCCTCCCCGTCTCCACCATGCCTGGTGACATTTTTTCACATCCTCACCCCTCTGCCCAATGGGAGTGCATATTCTCCTCCCCTGTGTGGGGTAATGGGGGGAGAGGGGACATGCCCAATACTTGGTTGGGGGGCAGACATAGCACGTGGTCTCTAAAAGGTTTGTCATCACTGTTCTAGATCTTTTGCTTTTCCAAATGAATTTTGTTATTATTTTATCAAGTTCTGTAAAGCATTTGCTTGATAATTTGTACTAAATTGTATAGCACTAAAAACATTGGCATGGCCTAGTCATGAACACTGAATATTCTTCCAACTGTTTAAATTGTTCTTTATTTTTTTAAGGAACATTTTGTAATTGAATCTATACAAGTCTCTAGTGTGTTTTGGTAGGTTGATCTCCAGATATTTTTTGCATTTTTCATTTTTCATTTTGTAGGATGATATTTCCCTTACTATTATTACTTCTGTGTTTTTTGTCATATAGAAGTATCATTAATTTTTGAAGATTTATTTTGTACAGTGCAACTTTGCTGAGGCTGTTGTCTGCAAACTATAATATCATTAGCAAATAGGAATAATTTTATCTCCTCTTAACTACCCTTATTCCTTTACTTCTTGTCTCTTCTCATTACTATTGTTAGAATTCCCAGAAGCATATGTAATAATCAGGGTTGGGGGAGAGCATCCTTGCCCTCAGTGGTCTGAATGTATTTTCATTGAATCTGATACTTGCTTTTGGTTTGAAATAGATGCTTTTTACAATATCATAAAAGGTCCTATTATGTCTAGTGGGGATTTCAGCTTAAAAGGATGTTGTATTTTGTTAAAGGCTTTTTCTGCATTTATTGAAATGAACATATGGTCTTGGATGTTTGGGTTTTTAACATGGTTAAATTGTTTTGACTGTTTCCCTAATATCAAACATTTCTTACATCCTTGATTTAAATCTCACTTGATCATAATGAATGATTTCTTTCCTAAGTCATTGAAGTCTAAAAGGATATTCTTTTCAAATTTTGAGTCAATGTTCATTAATGATGTTGGCCTATAATTTTCTTTCCATTTTATTTTTTCCTGGCTTAGTGATTAGGACTATATTTGTCCTATAAAAGGATTCCTTTAGGGTATTTTGTTTCTCAATATTTTTGAATAATATTTGTAAAGTATGGGCACTGACCTTTAAAAGATTGATAGAATTTTCCCATGTATCTTTAGAACTAGGATTTTTTTTTCTTTGGTAGTTCCTTTATAATTATATTTATTTCATCTTCTAAGATTGGGCTACATAGGATTTCTAGTCTTCTGATAGTTTAGATCATTTATACTTCTGAAGGTCCTCCTTTATTAACTTTGTATTTAAATTGAAATTTGAGGGACATGAAGAAAATTATAAAATCCTTAGATTTAAAAAAAATACTGTAGCTATTATGCTGAAAAGGAAATATCAGTGGAGTTGCTCAGTAATTCAGATGAAAAGATAACTGAGATTGGTGGGATGGCACTTGTGGTTGGAATATAGCCATGGAATGGTATATTTTATTAGAAAGAAATAGAATGACTAGAACATAGGGAGGCAAACAGAAGTCCTTTTCAAGAAGGCATGCATACAAGTCCTTAAACCTAATGGCAGAGAACATGTAGGTGAGAGTAGAAACCAGGGGAGGCTCTGAATCACAGTTTTGTCCTCTGAAGCAACAATGATTTCATTATTTTTCACAGGTGACAGTGAGTCATAAGGCTTTCCCTATACCTTGTCCTACAAATTTCTCTACCACTTTCCTAAGTCATCTTATTAACTATGTCCATGGCCTTCCTCTGCCTGATTCCCTTCTCTTTCAGCACCTCCTTTCATAAATGTTCCAGTCTATTTCTAGTCTCTAAAGCCATTTTTCTCAAAGTATGTGTTGGTTGAATGTATTTCTGGTGGGTTTTTGTGTTTTATTTATTTCATGTTTTTTATTTATTCATTTACTGGTTTTGTCATCTCCTTCTTGATTACATGATTATCTCCCCCTTTCACTTTGTGACCTTATAGGGTTCTATGTCCATGCATGTGTTCTCACGTATGTATGAATATAGGTCGCCTCTTAGAGGGAAAAGCCTGGGCTAGGAGGGAGGAGATGGCTGTTTTTGTTTTCTGGAAAAAGGCCAGAGCCAAATGGTATTGAGGGGAGGTGATACTTTCTGATGTTCTGATAACTCTGAACTGGACCTTGCAGTGGATAAAGCTGAGCCTTGGGAGAAGGGATGCAGGAGGATAGTCGAAGACCAATATCAATCCTTTGGACTGCATCATTGAATTCAGTAGTATATGGGCAGGCTGGACCCATTCCAAAATTCAGGGGTAAAATTCTCCCAAAGGTGACTTGGCCAGCCTAAATCTGCTGTACTTTTTACTAACTAGCAGCCTCAGAATATGGAAGAGACTTTAGAAATCATATGGCCCTCCTCCTTATGTTACAGCTGAGGACTGAGGTCCTCACTGGGAAGCGACTTGCCCAAAGACACATTAGTAGTTCTAGCCATTGCAGTCACTGTTAATAGTTAAAAAAAAAAAAACGGAGGCAAAAATGTGCTTTTGATTTTGATTGCAAGTGTTTTCAGCATATATTGAAGGGTTTAGTCATAATCCCCATTAAGATTTAGAGCCAGCTCCTAACTAATACCAGGAAATGGGGGACAGAGAGAGCACAAGTAAATGAAAATTACAGATAATTCCCAAACTTCATTAATCAATAGTTTTAACCTCATTCCTTTCCCTTTCTACCCATCTACCCAACCCTTACTCCTCTATCAGAGTTGCTAAAAAATAACCAAACTGACTGGGCTGAATTCACCTCCTGGTGGTTAAAAAGAATACTGCTCGAGGAGTGAAGTAGGAACCAGACAAGCCCGTAATCAGCAAAGCGATTTATAGCATAAAAAGGCTCAGCCTTACTCTAAGACAGGAGTTCTTAATCTTGTTTATTACATAGAATCTTTAGGCTGGACTCCTCCACAAAATAATGTTTTTTTGTTTTTGTTTTTTAAAACTCTTACTTTCTGGCTTAGAATTGATATGGTGGATTGGTTCTAAGGCAGAAGAGTGATAAAGGCCAGGCAACGGGGGTTTAAGTGACTTGCCCAAGATCACACAGCTAGGAAGTATCTAAGGCCATATTTGAATCCAGGACTTCCTGTCTCTGGGCCTGGCTCTCAATCCACTGAGCAGCCCAGCTGCTCTCAGAAAAAAGTTTTTAATTAGTTAAAAGAAATGCTTAATTTTAGAGGTTAGTAAAAATAAAGATGCACATTTTTTTTCCAATTCAAGTCCATGAACCCTCTGATGTATCTCCAAAGTGGGTTATGGTTTAGGAGGAATAAGCAGTTATTTATATAATAATGTGATTGAAGGGGGGGTCAGGAAGTCTCCAACTCCAAATATTTTCTTTGAGGCTGAAGAGTCCAAAATTACTCAGGCTTTCCTCTGGGTTAAGGTATGATCTCTAGGACTCTCATTTCTATATCCTTTCAGACAGAATCTTAGATGTTGCAGCTGGAAAGTCTCTTAAAGATAATCCAAATCCAAACCCCTTTTACAGATGAGAAAAGTTAAGAACTCTTGTGTTTCTGCTTTAAGAAAAGATCTGGATTACTTCTCATGGATGTAGTAGATGTTAGATGCCAATAAAGAGCAATTCAAGTGACCTACACATATTGATAGAGGGTCTCCAGAGCTGTGCCAGATGTGAAAGACTCGGGTATCTAAATGTCAGGGCATAAAATGACCCAGAAATGGGATATATTCATTTCCATGGAAGGAGTGATAAAAAAATGAAACACAACTCTCTGCCCCTCAAAAAAACCTCTGTATCCATAAATTGCAAAAATTCTATGTATCATAGAAAGATATAATTTTAGCCCAAAATTCTCATGGAGATAGAATAATGATAGACTAAATGTCTAGCCACTGCCCTTCTTCTATTCCCCATAAAGAGATGAATCATAGCCTCCCCAGAAATGTTTACTTAGGAAGGTGATGGAGAAATTTTAATAATGCAGATTAAATTTAAACGTGTCACAGATATTTTTTCTTCTGAAGAGCTGGTTGTTAAACATTTACTAGAACACCACTAGCTATAGGACAAGTTTTATTAACATGATAGAAACACAGAACCAGTTTGCATCAGAAGCAGACAAGAAAATTCTCCTTTTCTCTCTCCAGAGGACATCAAGTAATTTTCCCTTTTATGTTTAGCACAGTGCCTGGCATTAAGTAGACACAATAAAAGTCTTCTGATTGATTAGTTGATGGGTTCTACCTTCTCTCTTAAACATGACCACATAAGAATAACAGGGAGGGCATGGATTTAGGTTGCTCCTTGTTACATATTTTCTTTGTTGAACCTATCCCTTTGGAGGAAAAATCTTTGGGGGGTAATGAAGAGCTCTCTACAGGTCTAAGTGAAGATGGGGATCCCTGGCTTCTCTTCTGCCTTGGACTTTGAACTCCTTTGGTTACACGTGTCTTGCCTTACTTCATGTGGTCCCTATTAAAAGCAATATGTCTCCTTCCAAGTCTCCATCTGATGCTAGCCCCTAGAGGCACCTGGCTTCCTATGGAGCCTCCTATGGAGGCTTTGAGGATGTGCAGGATGCATCTCCTCCTTGAGTCTTGACTTAGCCCAACATCTCTGTGGCTTTGCATCTCTGGGAACCTTTAGATATGGCATCTGTTTTGCCCAGGTGGCTATACTACATTCTTCATGAAGAAGAATTTAGTAATCCTCAAATGCTGAAGTTGGGAATTTCAGTCAGCAATTACAATGAACAGAGACAAAGGAAATTCACACTTAGTATCAAGAGTTCAGTCCTTATCTGGGAGAAAAATACAAAAGACCAGAGCTTACTCATATTACCCTCTGAGTTAATATATGGAAAACATTTTGTAAACCTTAAAGCACTATATGAATAGCACTTTAAATATAAATAAATATTAATGGCAGTATAAACAGCTGCCTACTGCTACTGCCACTACTATTATCTGCTTTTGATAATACTGAGATACATCCTCAACAAACCTGCCAAAAGAGTAATGATTGGCAACAAATGGCATACACTAAACTGGTGGCAAGAAATAGTTAAGCTATTTACAAAATGAGGAGGGCTTCTGAGATTCCTTCTAACACTGATACACTTGAGAGTTCACAAAGTACTTTTAGGCAAAGGGGTTTGAGGGATCACAACTTCTTTTCATCAAATTAACCTGTTGTACTTTTCTTTCTGTGGTATCCTTCATAAAGCCTGCTGCCTGATTTAACTTTTTTCACTGTCTTACTCTTTCACCTTTAAATCAACTAAGAATTACAGAAGAACAAGGACACAGCCATTTTTTAGAAGCCAAATAAAAATTATGATCGCCTCTAGTTAGTGGTTCAAATTGAGAGAGGAATATGAATTCTATCCTATATTCTCCTATAGATTGCCTCCTCTATCCTCTCCACTCTCTCACCAGTCTTCATTCTCACCCTGTCCACTGGCTGTTTATTGTCTACAAAAAGTCCTTCTCTCTTCTTCCTCAAAAAACCCCCTCACTTGATGCATTTGCCTCTTCTAGCTATTGCCCTGTGTTATCCTCAAGTCCAGTGAGTCAGCAAACCTTTATTAAGCACCTCCTATGTTTGCAGGCACTGTGCTAGCACAAAGGAAGGCAAAAAGCCAAAAAACAGCAGTTCTTGTGCTCCAGGAGCTCCCAAGGGGAGTAAGCTCCTTGAGAAGGTCATTCACAACAGATACCTCCACTTTCTTTCCTTTTCCTCTCAACTCTCTGCATTCTGGCTTCTGACCCTCTATACCAGTGATGGAGAACCTTTAAGAGATGGAGTGTCCAAACTGCAACTCTCACACCAAGTGTGAGCCCCTGCCTTACCCCAGACAGGGGAAGGAGGAGAAGATCCTATTGGGCTGCTGGGCAGAGGGGCAGGTCATGTGAGAAATGTCCTCAGGTATGTGTGGAGAGGGGGAAGGGAGGAGCCCTTCCAGCATGCTCTGGCACATGTGCCATAGGTTTGCCAATACTGCTCTATACTATTTCACATGGTGATCTCATTAACTCCCATGGTTTCAATTTCTGTCTTTTTTTAAATTTATTTTTATTATTATTTAAAATTTTATTTGAAAAATTTTCCATGATTACATGATTCATTTTATTTTCCTCCCCTCTTCCCTTCCTCTTCCTGGAGTTGACAAGCAATTCCACTGGGTTATACATGTATTATCACTCAAAACCATGGTTTCAATTTCTATTTCTATGCTGATGAATCTCATTTATAGTTATTCCTTCCATATGGCGACTTTCCACATCTAGATTTTGATATATCATGCATCAGCGTAAGAAATTAAATTGGAAATTTTGGGGAGTTTTGCAGAAGCTGCAAATGACATGCAAAGGCCAGTAGATGACACATAAAAAAGTTTAGAGTCTCAGAAATACATAAAATATTTATATAGCATTATATAATATTAAAATATTTTATGTTTAAATACCATAAATATATGCAATTTCTTTTTCAAAGTTAAAATAAGTAAAAAGTCAGTTTGTGAAAAGAATGTGAAAGCCAGCAGGTGACACACAAAGGCTAGAAATGTAGAGATATCTTCTAAAAGTTTAGTAAGTCATAAATGTATATAACAGTGTTGATGAACCTATGGCACAGGTCTCCAGAATGGCATGCAGAGCTCTCTCTGTGGTCACGTGGCCATCCTCTCTTCCCCCCCAGTTCCTTACTAGAAAGGCAGAGGGACTCAGGCAGAGCTGCTCCTCTCCTCCTCTCCAGGGTACCTGATGACATATTTTTTACATCCCCTCCGCTCTGCCCAGCAGCCAATGGGAGTGCACAGGGGGTAAGGTGGGCCACTCACAGGCAGCAGAGCTGGAAGGGAGCAGAGTTCTAGGGCCACTCCCCCCCTCCCCTCCTGAGGACATTCCTTACTTCACCTGTCCCTCCCCTCAGCAGCCCAATGGGAGCATTTCCTCCCTTCCCTGCATGGAGTAAGGGTAGGGGCACAGCATGCTGTCTCTGGGGAGAACACTCGGTCTCGGGGGGGGGGTAGAATGGGGGTGGGGCCCAGCACTCTCTATAAGGTTCATTATCACTGGAATATAAGGTACTATTAAAAAAAACCATAAAAGAAAAAGAAAAAATTCAAACTTCTCCAGTAAAAAGGGAGGGCTAACATTTTTTTGAGATGGGGGGATGGTGCCCTACCATACTGTACTCTGAACCCCCTTGATGTGCAAGAGATACCTGAATATTTGTCCAACACTAACCTCTCTTCTGACCAGTCTTTCCTTCCCAAATGCCTTATTGGTTGTCTTAAACCAAATATCTTGTATACGTGTCAAACTCAACATATTAAAAACTGAATTCACTATCTTTTTCCCTAAACTCTCTTCTTTTTCTAAATTCTTCACTAGTATTTTTTTAAACCCTTACCTTCCATCTTGGAGTCACTACTGTGTATTGGCTCCAAGGCAGAAGAGTGGTAAGGGTAGGCAATGGGAGTCAAGTGACTTGCCCAGGATCACACAGCTGGGAAGTGCCTGAGGTCAGATTTGAATCTAGGACCTCCCGTCTCTAAGACTCTCAATCCACTGAGCTGCCCCTTTCACTAGTATTTTTTAAAAAGCCCTTCCTTTCCCTCTTAGAATGAAAGCTAGGTACTGGTTCCAAGGCAGAAGAGTAGTAAGGGCTTGGCAATGGGGGTTGTGACTTATTCAGGGTCACACTGCTAGAAAGTGTCTGGGGCCAGATTTGAACCCAGAACTTCCCATTTCTAGCCAGTAAATCACCTAGCTGCCCCCATATTCCTATGGGAACTCATCCTCTGAAACTCTAAACTTATGTGTCATCCTTGACTCTTCACTAACTCTCGCTTCCTCCCCCATCCTACCACAGATCTAATCAGATCCCACATCTTATCTTCAAATAGAATACCCCCGGTTTTTAAAGCCCTTCAATAACCTGACCCCTTCCTACATGGCCAGTCTTCTTACACCTTTCTCTCCTCCACATGCTCGGAGATCCACTGACATTGACCTCTTTGCTGTTTCTCAAACAGGACACCAAATCCCTACTTGGAGCTTTTCACTGGCATCTCTCCACGCCTGGAATGCTCTCCCTCCTAATCTCTGCCTCCTGGCTCCTGTCAAGCTGTAGTTAATTTCTCACCTTTTGCCAAAAATCTTTCCCAGGCCTCCTTAATCTTGGGCTTTCCCCCTCTGATATTATCTCCACTTTGCCCTGTATGTATCTTGTCTGTACATAGTAGTTTGCATGCTGTATAACCCATGAGGCTGTGGGCTCTTCAAGAGCAAGAACTGATGGAGAGTTTTTCTTCTTTTTCTTTTTGCCTTTCTTGGTATCCCTAGGGTCTAGCACAGTGCCTGAAGGAAAGGAGTGCTTAATAAAGGCTTGTGACTGGCTGAACTTGTTGGCTAGGGAGAGCACTGGATGTAGGATTAGGGAGATCTGAGTTAGAATTCCATTTCAACCACTTATTAGCTAGTTGTATGATCCTGGAAGAGTAATTTTAAAAGTTTTTTGAACTTCATTTTACTCATCTTTTAAATTGGGATAATAACAACACCTATCTTGATTTTTTTTTACATTTAACACAATTTATTTTCTCTCCCTCTCATCTCTTTTTCCCATTGTACAAAGAAAAATGAAAAACCAAACTCTTGAAACTAATGTGCACAGTCAAGCAAAGCAATTTCAAAAAAAAATTCAATGCACCCAAAGTCCATCATCAGTCTATTAAAAGACAGCATGCTTCATTACTGATTCACTACCAGCACTTATCTTGCAGAACAGCGAGAAAGTGTGGGATTAGAGACTAGACCTATGATTTCATTGGCAGGAGAAGATCCTTCTAATATTGAAGATTGGCACTTTCAGGGAAACATAAAGTTTTAGATTTCCAGAGCAATGAGAAGTTAAGGGATTTGTTGGATCACAGAGCCAGAATACATCAGGCCTTCTTGTCTTTGAGGCTATCAACTCTGTCAAATTGTAAGGAACAAATTTAAAAAAAGCATATAAATCACTTTAACAAACCATAAATATTATATATGCCAGCTCCTATTAACTAGCAAAAGAGAGAAAGTATTCTGAACTACATTATAATCCTGCCAAATTTCACTAATTGGCTTTATGATTGCTTAAAAACACACCACAAACTCTAACTTTCCATTAGAATCAATACTGTGTTATTAGTTCCAAAACAGAAGAGTAATAAGGGTTAGGCAATGAGGGTTAAGTGACTTGCTCAGGGTCACATAGCTAGGAATTATCATAGGCCAAATTTGAACCCAGGACCTCTCATCTCTAGGTCTAATTCTTAATCCACTCAGCCATCTAGCTGCCCCCTACAATTGCTTTTTAATCATAGCATATTTATTGGGCCGCCTTCTTTGGGGCTGAGTTGACTAACAACCATCTGATTGTTAAACTAGTATAAATTTATCTAGCCCATTCTACCTAACAAGCCCAAGACATCCCATCCAGCCATCTTGCCATCTGCCCTATGGGCTCTCTTCCACACCTCTCTCCCCCTTTCCTACCTTCTGCTAATATTCAGATCAGTACTACAAGCCTAAAATTTCAGTCCCTGGTCAACTACTCTCCAATACATTTGCTGTTCCCCTATGAGGTTATAAACCCTTTCAGGGCAGAGGATATCCCACTCATATTTATATTCACAATACCTAATAGAATGCCTAATACATAGTAAGCCCTTAATAATTTTTTTCATTTATTTATTCATTCATTCATCTATTGAGCCCTCAGATATAGCTGATGGTAATAGTATGAAGCTTTATTCATTCTCTAAATTTCACCAATTCTAGACCACTAGGTTTCATGATTGCACACGGTCTGAATCCATATCCACATCTCGTCATTGTTTCTTAAAAAAGGAGAACCATTTGCATATAAAAACATTCAGTATACAAAATTAATAACTTCAATTTTGTGATTGGAGACAATCTGGATAGTAGAGTTCTCCAGATAGGTGAGAACTATAATATCAAATGTTGAGAACATTTTGTTTGGAAATCTTTTGAAGACATATAAAACACTCCTCTGGTTTCTTAAACAGAGAATACTGAACATTTTTTAACTTTGTTTTGACTTTTTATGGTCATCATTATAAATAAATTATTATGTGTTTTAATACAGTGATGCCCTTTAGGCCTACTGAATGTTGGGTATATGGTGATTTGCCTTATATGACATGGCTTTAGACTGCTATAGACTAATATTTGCTCTTTAGGGTTTTTATTTTCTCCATTATTGTTAAATAATCAGTTGTCAGTTACTGCTGTCATCATGCCTGCTTAAAGAAACTTCTCCTTCCTGGTCAAATGGTTTGATTCTAACCTGTTTTGAATTTAGAAATAAGATAACTAAACTTATTAGAATTTTGTTGAGTAACAAAACATGTGAGGGTTCAGGGACATCTCTAGTTCATGGAATACTTTGTGATATCTAGTTTGGCTGTACAGAATCCTTTCTTATTTATTTCCTGATTCCTGGCGATATTTTAAAAGGACAAAATTTTGGGATATCAAGAATACATTAGGTCGTGCCCTATAGAGGGCCAAATTGTCAAAGACCACACATTTTTGGGAGTTCTGCCTTTTGGAAAGAAGTAGGTTGTAAGAAATAAAGAAATAAGCAAAGAAAGAAAAATATCTTGATGCAAATCTTAGCCTGGATAAGAGTAAACATTTCAGTTGCTGGACCCCTGAAGATCATTATGTGCAATATTTCTCTTTTATGATGCTTTTCCTTTTTTTCTTTAAAAGACCAAATTGTTGTTCTTTTGTTCAAGTCCATTTAATTCAATTCAATAAATATTTATTTAGAAACTATTAAATGCCCAGCTTTATGTTAGATACAATACAGAATATAAAGGAGGTATAGACAGTCTCCAATTTCTATATGGGTTGTTTTCAGTTTTCACTTTGAAATTTGAAAAAAAAAAAACCAATTTTGGAAATAATGGTTAGTTTCCTAGTCCTGCCCACAAATATCTGTTTAACCCATAATGTAGTTGAGCTTTAGCATTACTGCAGCCACGTTATGGGTTAAATAGACTTCTGTGGGTTGGTTCAGGACCTTAACTACCATTTATGACATTGTTTTTATGGGAAAATGGGTTCTGCGGGTTCATGATGAGAAGGGATCGTGGTGACAGAAGGAGCACATTTTTCCATTTCTTCCTTTCTAGCCTTCCCATACTTCTGCCATGTTTCCTCCTCTCCCCCTCCCTACTCCTGAACCACACCACCAAAGATGACAGGCCACTAGCCTCCTGGTTCAAGGTACAAGACACGTTTATGCCCTCTGGGGCTAAGGTAGGCCAGAACTTTTCTTTGCCCTTTAAGTTTCTTAAGTTCCTGAAACAGGGAGGTTTCTGGTTTCCTTTCAGGTGAGAAAGCTCTTGTCTTTTAGCAGGGACATTCTGTTTCTGTCCCAGGGAGCAAGTGAGGTGACTGATGATGGGGAGCACAGACATTTCTGATACCTTCTCCTCTTCCAACATTCTTCCAGCCACATGCCAAGGGCATATACCCAGGTGTTTCAAGCATGAAGCCTTTAGCTTGCTGGCTCAAGCTTTCCTAGCAGACAGGCTCGGTGTAAAGGGGACAAGATGAAGTGGGAGGAGAGGAAGGAAAGAGGGGTGATCATATAATAAAATAGGAAGAAGCAATAATAAAATATAAAATTAAACAAAAAATTAAAAAATACAGAAACTGTCATCCATCTGACTTGATGATGGCACTTTTCTATCTTTAATAATAAAATAGTGTATATTATTACATGAGGTTCTTTCTATTATTATATGGTCTAGGAACTCTGAGCAGCTCTTATCTCTTCAGGCCCATTTACAAGATTTTTTAAATTATTTTCTTTCTCTATAGAGGACCAGGTGCCAAAGATATCACCAAATAATTCTACAGTAAAAACAAAGCAGGCAGAAGGAAATGAAGAGTATAGTTAGTTACTAATGAAGACTTGCACAGTTGAATAATTAATACATGTTATCACTTGTATATAAAAATCTGTCCATTAAAAGAGAACTGTTCCTACATGCAGAGGATTCAATGAGCTCTGCCAAATTTTGTAAAATTTTACTTTTGTCAAGATCAAAATATTAAAGTTGTATATTTTGACTAGAGCCAAACAGATCTAAGTGAACTGGAGATCTTGATACAAGGAGTTAAATTCAAGCTCAAGAGTATCCTTGAGATGTGCGGGATACAACTCAGGATTAGAATACAGCAATAAGAAGGCATACTTTATTTAAAAGGAAAATATCAGATAAAAGAAATGTCAAAATAGTATTGACATCAGGAAGATTGATACCTTATCCCGAGCATTTAGAGAGCATTTTTTACAGTGAAGATCAAAGGAGGGAAAGACAGAACTGATATTGTAGTGGGGGTATGCTTCATTAAAAACTATTTTTTAAGAACATACTATTTGTCATGCTAAGCCCTAAGCATACAAACAGAAAGAAAAAAAAAAGTCCTGCCTTGAAGGAGTTTACATTCCATTGGGGGAAGATAACATATTAAAAGAAGCTAAAAGGGTAGGGAAAGCCTAAAGGGGGGACAATTGTAAAGAAAATTCAGGAGTGTCAGGATTGCAGCCTGGAGAGGAAGACTTGGCTTGAGTGCGCATCCTCTTTAAAATGAAAAGTTCTGGGAGGAACCAGCCAATTAGAGGTAGAGGCCATGGTGGTGGATAGTACCTCCAGAGTCTGTGTATAATGGTACAGACCATTAGTTCCAAGAAATAATTAGATCCAGAAAATAAATGAAGGATTTGTAAGCAGAACAAAATATTGGCTAACCTACTGGGGAGTCTCTCATAGGGTCATGGATTCTCTTTGGACCATTTTTTTGGGGGACTAAGGCATAGATAGAATATTGAAATTTAGATATAATGTGGAGAAGCTGGAAAGTATATTTAACAACATCAGAGATAGAATTGGGACTTGACAATATTGCAACAAGGTGAAATAACATTTAATAAGGAGAAATTTTAAAATTCTACAAGTGGGTTGAAAAATTATTTATATAAGTGCAAGATGTAGAGAAATTTGGCTAGGAAACTATATGATATGGTGGTCAAGGAGGCACATGTTAATCAAAGGGGTTAATGTAGTTTAGCATCTAGAAAAAAAAAAGATATGACAGTTCTTTTCTGCAATAAATGGACCATTATTCAGTTCAGTTACAGAGGCCACATTTCAACAAGGTCAGCACCAAGCTGAATGGACACATCCAAGAGGAAGGAGTCTAACGCAGTGAGGGGCCTGGGAAGCGTGTCACAGAAGAATTGTTTGAAAGTACTGGGAATGTTTAGACTGGAGGAAGCAGAGAAGACAGAAGGGGGAAGTGAAAGCTGTCTTCTAGTATTTTGAAAGGCTGTCACTTTAGACTTATTTTGCTTGGCACTGGAGGGCAGAACTAGGAGCAATGTGTGGAAATTGTAGGGAAGCAGATTTCAACTAGATAAGGAAAAGAAAAACAACTTCCTAACAGTTAAGAACTGTCCAAATGTGGGATGAGCTACTTTGGAAGGTAGCATATTCACCATTCTTGGAGATCTTTAAGAGGCTACATCACTACTTTCTGAGGCAAGGTTCCTGCTCATACAGGGTTTGAACACGTAACTTCTGTAGTTCCTTCCAACTCTGAGATCCTATAAATAAAGTAGCCAATGGCTACCAGGGCACTAATTTCAAAACTTACTGAAGTCCTCAAAGTTTAAATTTGTGTTTAAATTAATTCAAATTAAATGTTTCACAATTGTTCTTGATTGGATTCTTTGATTTAAAAAAATAGGCTTACCATAAGTATGGGAAACTTGCCATTTTCTTCATTATAAGCCCTTTTAGAAAAGATTACTTATATTTTAGTTCTGAATATTGCTAAATGGTTTGGTGTATTCAGGTAGGGAACATTTAGCCAATCATAATCACCTTATTTAAATCTTCTACAAATTGGCCAAAACAAATACTGATTGATAGGTTATTTTTCAATTTAATAGGGAGACAACATGCAAACAAATACACACAAAGCAAGCTTTGTTCAGGATAAATATGAAAAAACAAACATATATGTGTGTATAATTACTACACATATACATGTGTGCAAATTGGTATATTATTTATTTGATGAATTATGTTCATCATTGATGAATATATTTCATTCTTATTAGAAGCCACCATAGTTGAAGGTAAAAAGATTATATATTATAAATGTATTTTATTTACCTTTTTACCTTCAACTATGGCAGCTTCTGAAATGAAAATTATATATATATGTATATGCACATATATTATCAGTGCTTCATGGATTCATGATTTCTTCAGTACTTGCAGAGCTGAGAAAAGCATTAATGAGTAGAAGAGGGACTTATATAATGTCTCATACTTCATCTTGGCGCTGAGGTGACTCTGGCAAAACAAAAGCTTTGGCAGATTTTATGAAGCTGGAAAGGCTTTGGGTATGACAATAACGATGGACTTTGTCTCTTTTTGAAGGATTGGCCTAGCTCAGGGTTGCAAAGGTTCATCTCCAGAAAGCTGGCCACCACGTAGTGACTGGGGGTACAGAGAAACCCTGAGAACTGCTTTGAAGTTATAGGAGGATTGCAAATCAGTTGAAGGAATTATGGCTTCTTGAAGTACTGATTACATATATCAAAATGGCAAAACTAAAAGTAAGGTGATTGCATTGGTGAGGGTACAAATGGAGAAACAGGAGACAGAAAGGAGAGGAAAGGATGAGAAGGGAGATAGAATCTAATAGATACTGTCTAATAGTGAATGAGTTGTAGTCACCTCTCTGATACCACAGCTGAATAATGACTAGCTTCTCATGGCATTCCATATAAAGTTACTTTAGCATCATGTTTAATGGAGCTTGCTGAAGGAAAACAAACTTAAGGTCCCAAGTATCATGGAGATCTCTGAGCCAAGTCATCTTAAATATGGGATATTTGTTTTTTATATGTCACAGTCCAGGGCCAACAGGCAGAGCTTGGAAGAAGCTAGTCAAGGCCAACAGGCAGAGCTTGGCTAGTCAAGGCTAACAGGTAGAGCTTGGAAGAAGCTAGTCAAGGCCAACAGGCAGAGCTAGGAAGAAGCTAGTCAAGGCCAACAGGCAGAGCTTGTCTAGTCAAGGCCAACAGGCAGAGCTTGGAAGAAGCTAGTCAAGGCCAACAACAGGCAGAGCTTGGAAGAAGCTATTCAAGGCCAACAACAGGCAGAGCTTGGAAGAAGCTAGTCAAGGCCAACAGGCAGATCTTGGAAGAAGTTAGTCAAGGCCAACAGATAGAACTTGAAAGAAGCTAGTCAAGGCCAATAGGCAGAGGCTGGACGAAGTTAGTCATTGAGGACAAGATGGAGAACTTACGTAGCAATCTTATGACAACCCTCCCCCCTAAAAAAACCAACAAAAACACCTGGAGATTCCTTCTTGGCTACTGTTAGTACTAGAAACAAGAAAGTAAAAGACTGCACATGTCACTTCTAGCATCCTTACCTGTCCACCTGTTATCACTCTGCTAATTCACATGGTAGATGTGAGAAGGAAGAAGAGGTCTTTTATAGCCAACATTCCCTTCTCAAATCTTCATATTCATGGAGAAACTGTGTAAGAGAGTCTTTTAAGTCTAGCCTATTCCACCAGTCTCTACAGAGCAGGCCTCTGTGTAAGAAGTTTCTTGACTCTGTGTCAACTGGCACAAACTTGTACTGAGTAAACATGACTCTGGGAATGCAGAAGAGGCCCCCTGCAGGGGTGAACAGGCAGAAGGAGGAGGGAACGCAGCAGACTAAGGCATGACAGGATAGGACGTGCCTTTCACAATGGGGACATTGAGATTATTAGTATTATAGACCATGACTTATATCTGGAAGCTGTAGTTGAAGAAAAATAAAGGGAGAAATAGGAAAGCCTCTTCGGATTCCATAAATCAGGGAGGGAAATAGATCCACCTTAATTCTTAGGAAAACATAGGATGGGGGAATAACACCCTTAAACAGAAACAGCGCTCTGACTGTATTTAGACTAAACACACATACACACTGGTAAATGGAAACTGGTAAATATGCAAGTTTATGTGTCTCCTAATCCCTCTTGGCACCCTGATTGGATGATTTATTTCAGATATGGGCAACATTTTATGGAAATATTGAACTTTCAAGATGTCTCTACCTAATCATCAGCTCTTTTAATGCCACTTCAATCTCAGGTATCTTTCTTCTTTCAGAGGAGATGAGAAAGGTGAATGAAATGCCTGTGAACAATGTCTGGAACATAGTAGGTGCCTAATAAATGTTTATTGAATTGAATTATTGAAATGAAAAGAGATAAAATCCACTGAGAAATATTGAGTAAGGAATCAGATTTTCACCAGTGATCACTACCATGCCCATAAAATGGGCAGCTAGATGGTGCAGTGAATAGAGTACCAGGCCTGGAGTCAGGAAGACCTGAGTTCAAATTTGACTTCAGACATATACTGGGCAAGTCACTTAACACTGTTTGCCTCAGTTTCTTCATCTATAAAATGATCTGGAAAAGGAAACGGCAGACTACTCTAGTATCTTTGCCAAGAAAAGCCCAAATGGGTCACAGAAAGTCTGACACAACTGAGCAACAGCAAGTGCCATTAAAAAAAAAAAAGCCAGACTAAAACCCAATTTGCAATTCCTGAAAAGGAACTTGAGGTGAGGGAATGGAGGAACAACAGAGGGACACAAGACCCAGGTTCATTCACTGTTACAAGCAATATTTGTCACGTGGAATGAACTGTGAGTTTGGAAATGCTACAGAAGAAATGCAAATAATGATAAAGAAGGAAAGGCACTGAATGTAAGTACACTGCACAAAAGGTTAAGATAAATAAAGCTTTATTTCAAGTACACGGGAACAAGAAATCTGCCATCTAGTCTATGAGTACTCTACATGAAGGCCAAGGTAATTTATTAAGGGAGGAGGAATGGGGAACACTGATAAGGAAATCAGGCTTTTCCTCTTTATATGGAAAGTAGGGCAGGAGGGAGATGTAAAGAAGTAGTATAATGCAATGGCAGAAAATGGTGCCAGAGCCTTACATCCTATGAACATGGGAAAGGTCAATCACTATTAACTATTGTAATGCAAGGATGCAACAGGGGCTTTTTCAAAATGCCCCTGTTGCATCCTTGCATTACACTATTGACCTTTCTTCTAAGCCAATCCACAAAGTGATAGCACCCGGCAAATGACTGAAGCCATCATAAGCATATCTTTTAAATGGAGTAGGGGAAGAAGGAAAAGAAAAAAAGTCAAAGAGATGAATAAATCTGGCCTCAGAGAAAACATAACAAGTGTAGAAGACTGCAGTAGTGAGTCTCTTTACTTAAAAGTTCATTTCTACATTCAGCTCTTTGCTCTTGAGATGCCTCCCTCCCTCTTCTTCTCTCTCCAATTTCTAATTTATTTCTGTTTTCTCTTTGCCAACCCATATCCACTGCTTCCTTCATATTCAAGATATTGTCTTCCAAGGTGATCATTCCTTTGGTAATTAGGTAGTAACAATTTTCATTCACTTGCTCATAAACTCTAGTAGGGTAGACTAATATATTAGAGCAGCTCCTTCCTATTACTTCTGTGTTCCCTGTAGCATCCAAAATTGTGTTGGGAATGTGACGGGTATTCACTGATTTATTCAACAAACACTTATTAAGCATTTACGTTCAGAGCACGCTGCTAAGCACTAAGAGAGATGCAATAATAATAATGCCCTGGACTTCTATTGTCATTAAACAGTTCTGCAGATAAACAATCCTAGAATAAATCAGGTAGAATTATTTTTGTACAAAAATTGAAAATAAAACTTGTAGCACAGAATGTTAGAGCCAGAAATAATTTTATTCCTTCTCTCTCATTTTGTAGGTGTGGAAACTGAAACCATACAAAGCTAAAGGACTTGGCCAAGGTCACATAATCAGCCAGTAGCAGGGTATAAGACAAGGAGCCAGGCTGTTTGACACTGTGTTCTTCTCATCACAACATATTGCTTCATATAGTTCTTTTTCTAAGATCTGACACTTTCCCACACCTTATCAAGATATAACTCTCATGGGAGGAGAAGCCTGACATTAAGAATGCCAGGAAGTAAACGTGCTCATGAATTTTCTTCAACCTCTCTGCAAATGCTACCCTTGACTGAAAAAAAAAAATAACAACAACCCCCCCCAAAAACAAACCTTATTTTTTTAAACCTGAGCTAAACAAAATTCTGACTGAAAGCAAAGGAAAAGTCCTGAAAGTTGTGGTGACCGAGATGGAATATTTGTTTTTTTAAGAATAAGATTATGTTATCACCCTTCATTCATTTCTGATTTTACCAGCTGTCCAAATGGAGAAGGGTGGTTATTTACCCAGGGAGAGAGCAGCTCTGATATCTCTTTTACCAGTTTCCACTGAGCTTTTTCCTCTACCTAAGGAAGAAGGTCCATGGGAATAAAGGCACCCTTTGAGCCTGGGGTTAGAATTCTGGGGCTGCTCACCAAAATATTTTCTCCCTAGTGGGCAAAAACTCTCAGACCTAGAAACAAATGCTTTTTACCCAAAGCTTCCTCATTCCAGAATATCATAGGAATGCAACAAGACAATCTCTTAAGATTACTCAGCAATGCTAATCTGGAAAGAGGGTTAGAAAATGATTTGAAAGAGAAATATTCTGGAATTTTAAACAAAATTAAGGAAAATGAAAGACATTTCACTTCACCTACCATATGGCTTATTGAAAAACACAGTCCTCTGGGGAATAGATAGAGAGTTGGCTTCAGAGCCAGAAAGACTGCAGCTGACATATGCCAGTTGTGTGACTGAGCAAGTGACTTAACTTCTCAGTTTTCTAGGCAAATCTTAAAGTCTTTGAGTTGTAGAGAAGTTGCCCGGTGTTAATAGAATTTCCTCACCTGGAAGTCCTTTATACCAAAGGTGTCACACTGCCCACAAAACTGTTAGAGTGCTTCATGAACCAGATAAATATAAATGGGAAATATTTAACAAAATAAATTAAAACACAATATCACAATATAGATAATGTTAATTTATGGTTTTCTGAGTTAATATGCACCAGACATGGATCTGCTTTTTTTTTTTTTTTGCATTTAATACCATTGCCCTATGCCACTTCCTTGATTAGTGGATATTTTCTCATTAAGGGAGAGAGAATGTTTGATACTGTTCCTTAGAGTCTCATTTCCAATGGTTGTAAATTGTTCAGTGTGGATACGGTGTAAATGCCCTTCCTTTTACTTTTAGTATAGAAAGTCCCTTAAGCTATGGTTTTAGTCATTGACATTAATTACAGAGATTGTCTGAAGACTTTTCTCTCCCAACTCCAGTCCATCCTCCAATCAACCGCCAAAGTGGTCTTCCTAAAGTACAGGTCTAACCATGTCACTTCCCTCTTCATTAAACTCCAGTGGTATCATTTCCAGGACCCAACATAAAACCTGGGTAGTATTCAAAGCCCTTCATAAACTGTTCTCCATTCTGATCTTCTTATACCTCACTCCTCTCTGTTTAATCTGATATCCAGTGATACTAGTCTCCTTACTCATTCTCACACATGATATTCCAATCTTACAGCTCCAGGCATTTTCGCTGACTGTTCCCCTTGCCTGGAATGCTCTCCCTTCTCGTCCCTATTTCCTAGTGTGAGAATTTATTTTTCATATCCTGGATTAATTCCTAGATATTAGGGATAATTTCTGTGTATTCCTTTGTCTGGGATCTGGGTCAGAGATACCATCTAGTCTACTATTTTTTGCATTTTCTTTGTTCTTGGGAACCCCAGGGAATATTTTCTTTACAAGGAGACAAGTGTTCTTTTCTGGCATACGTGACTTGTTCACCTGTGGGCAGATGGGCTGATGGACTATCTCTTAATTAGCTATTAATTCAAAGATGCCTTGGGATATTCAAGGGAGGGGCTGAATAATGAACTCCTAGCATTTTATTTATTAGGTTGCCTGATAATTTAAAATTCTTTGAATCCCTGGGGCCAGCATAGACCAAAACTCAAATCTTGAGCCAAGTGACTGGGGATAACATTGAGAAAAAGATGTGTGAGGAGTTATTCTAATGACTTAAGAGAATGTCTAAAATATTGCTACACAAAATCCAGAAGAAAACATAAGATTTATCACTTGTTTATATGGGTATAGGACTTGGAGTTTTGGTTTTAAAAGATTACTCTATTGTGAAAATGAATAATATGGAAATAGACTTTGAGTGATAATATATGTATAACCCAGTAGAATTGCTTGTTAACTCTGGGAAGGGGGGAGGAAGACAACAAGAATCATGTAACCATGGAAAATTTTTAAAAATTAAATTAAATTAAAAAAAATTAAAATGTTGCTACACAGAGGAGATAGAGGGCTGAACTTTGAGTCAGGAAGATCTAGGTTCAAATCTCATTCCAGACACTTACTGTTGTATGACCCTAGGAAAGTTACAGAATCTTTCAGAGATTTAGTCTCCTTATCTGTAAAATAATGACATTTTCCTCCCACAGTTTTGTGTTATCAAATGTTTGCAAACCCTTTGTAAACTTCAAAGTGCTAGAGGAACAGGAACCCTTATTAATAGGGCTGAAAACTTAATTCCTCTGAAGATCTAGTGCTGCCAAAAATGAATGTCTCTAATGTTCTTCCATGAGTTCTCATCGCCATCCATTGTTGGCAAAAAAAAAAAAAAAAAAAAAAAAATTAAGGCAAAATTAGGGAAGGATCCTTCCATTCCTCTGGAAGAGGAAAGAAACCCAGTATGGTGTGACTAGGAAGTCACAGGATCCCTCTGAGATGGCCCCACTCTTCTTGGCCATGGATGGCATCTCTTAGGAGGGGCTTTGCTGTCCAGAAGCCACTTAGTACGTGTGCTGGCCCGTCAATGGTGTTTACCCTGTTTGATGATTCCCTTGAAGGCAATTTGTCCTTGAACAACTGTAACCTGTATTCAGGAGGAGAAAGCCTACATGCCATTTAACAAACTGAGTGCTAAATAATATTGGCGACCCTTCAAGAACCTTGTGTCCTTATGACTACACGTCTAAGTTTACATTTGGTGTTCTGTGATCAGCTGGAGTTCCAGGAACTTTATGTACAGAGATCATTTAAAAAATATATGAAGTAAAACATTGCATTTAGTCATACTGTTTTTCTACAAGTCCAGGCAACAATTATTTATTAAATACTTACCACGTGCCAGGAACTGTGCTAAGCATGGATATACCAAGAAAGACAAAAACAAACAAAAACAGTTCCTGATCTCAAGGAGCCCACAGTCTTCAGGGGGGAGAAAACCTGTTAACAACTAGGAACAAATGAGATACAGGCATCTATGAGATATTTTGTAGATTATCTCACAGGGAAGGCACCACCATTAGGCACTAGGAGAAGCTTCTTGTAGAAGGTGGGATTTTTATTTAAGAATTAAAGAAAGTTAGGAAAGCCAGGAGGCTAAAGGCATGAAAACAAGAGAGTAAGAAATGGCCTTTGAGTTTTTTTTTTTCAACCCCTTTCATTTTACAGGGGGGCAGCGAGGTGGCACAACAGAGAAAGTGCCAGGCCTGGACTCAGGAAGACACAAGTTCAGATCTTGTCTTGGACACCTAACTAGCCGGGTCCCTTGAGCCTTTTTGCCTCAGTTTCCTCATTTGTAAAATGAGCAGGAGAAGGAAATGTTAAGCCACTCCAGCCTCTTTGCCAAGAAAACCCCAAATGGGGTCACAAAGAGTTAGGCGTGACTGAAACGAATGAACCTCAACAACAACAGCATTTCACAGATGATGAAACTGGGGCCCACAACTTCAATGACTGGCTCACAGTCAAGACAGCTGGTAAACAGCTCAGTGGCAGGCCATGTTGTCTTTCCTCTACCATACTACCCAGTCCAAATTATTATTGAGAGATTGTTTAGGCTCAGAAGCCACCTCAGTGACAGAACCTTGGAAGGAGAGGCAGCAGCCAGACATCTCTCAGCAGAACTGAGCTGGACCCTCCACCAAACTGTTGAATAGCATAGGTTCTACCATTTGCTCTACAATAAGATTTCCCACCTCCACTTCTCCTTCTCACACCATCTAAGGATCTGTGGAAGGAGCCAAAGATGTCTTGTCTGGCTGAGAGGGGACATCAGCTGATCCCAAGTGACTGGAGGGCTGTGTTGGGAGAGAGATCAGATTTGTTCTCCTGGGCCCCCACAGGCTGAAAGATGCAAAGAAGCCAATTGGTGTTTGAAATAAGAGAAAAAAATTTCTGATCTCTGGAGCCATCCCAGAAGAGGATAAAATGCCTTGGGAAGGATGATTCTACCTAAGCAGAAGGCTTCAAGTGAAAAATAATTGGTTGTTTATTAGAGATTCTACAGAGAGGATTCTTAATCAGGAAGAGGCAGAACTTGGAATAATTTCAACTCCCTTATAATTCTGAGATTCTGGGATTGTATAATCTTTCTCATATATATAGAATCATTAAGAAAAGAGTGAATACAGACTGCTTAGTGCCCCTGGTCATAATGTGAGACCCCCAAAACGAATGCTTTCTATGATCAGAAAGTGTTATTGTTATCATGTTGTCATCGTCATCATTATTTTTGTTAATTTCCAATAGAACGTAAGTGTAAGTTCCTTAAAGGCAGAAACTGTTTTTTCCTTTCTACCCCTAGGTGGGGCAACAGAGAGACTGTGGAGGCTGAAGGAAATTCTGAATTCAAATCCAGCCTCAGATACACCTGTGTGACCCTAAGCAAATGACCTAATCCATATCTGCCTCAATTTCCTCATTTACAAAATGGGGAAAATCACAGTATTTACCCTTTGGGGTCATTGTGAGGATGAAATGAGATAACTGTAAAGCATTTCACGCAGTGCCTGGCACATAGTAAATGCTATATAAATGTTAGCTATTGTATTTTGATTATGATTATTGTAAATGTTTAATATATGTCTGTTGGATTGAATTAAAATAAGTTCAAATTGATACAAAAGTTTTCAAAAGGCATGACAGTTTCATGAAATGCTATCTTTCCTGATATTAAGTGAATATTCTGGGACATGAACCAGTTTACAATAACCGTTTAATCGTTGGCTCCATACCCAAATCCTTTTTTTTTTTCATAAAAAAAAGCTGGAGGGAGGGCATTTAACTTTTTAATGTGTTAATATGCCTACCCCCTAATACCTAATAAATGCCTAATAGAGGTAGCTAGATGTTTCAGTGGATAGAGAGCTGGATTTGGAGTCAGGAAGTCCTGAGTTAAAAATCTGACCTCAGTTACTCACTAGCTGTGTGATCCTGGGCTAGTCACTTAACCTTGTTTGCCTTAATCCAGTGGGTAAGGAAATGGCAAACTATTCCAGTATCTTTGCCAAAAAAAATCCACGCAGTACCACAAATAGTCAGGCTGGATGCCTGATATATTAAAAAGAATTAGCTATGGAATGGAAAGGCATGACCTAATATTAGTATCATGATAATTATAATTATATTTTATTTTAATTTAAATTTTATTTAAAATTATTTATTTTACTTATTTAAATATTTAAAAATAACTTAAATAAGAGTCACTGGACCTGAATTCAAATCCTGATTCTGCCACCAATTATCCCTATGAACTTGGGCCAATCTCTTCTAGTCTCTAAGCCCTCATTTCCCTCACCTGCAAAGGGAGGGATCTCAAAGGTCCCTTCTATCTTTCCATCTATGCCATTATGATCTAAATGAGAAAGAAGGGTTAATGGATGGTGCAGGGGAGGAAAGATTACAGAGGAAAAGGCAATTAGTATCTGGGATTCAGTTCCTTCCAGAGTCCTTCAAAACAGCTGCTGTGGGAGGAGATTGCATTAGGCTTTATCAGGAATCCCATTGTAAAAGGCCAAAATGGTAGGCAGGGCAGACTAAAAGGGGGAAACCCAGAAAGGGTGACCCTTTGTTTTATAAACTTTAAAAAATGTCTCCCTTGCTCTTAGAAAAAACTTTAATGCGGGACAAAACCAATGGCATCTAGAATCTATAAAGAAGGGCACAGAATCTCAGAATGTAGGAGCTTGGGACAGATCTTGCAGCCCCTCCAGTCCATCCTAGAGCCAAACAGGAATCTTTTCTATTACAGGATCCCTGGCTGTCACCTTGAAGAGAGAGATCTGATTTGGTCCACTCTAAAGATTAGGAAATCCTAAATCTGCCTCCCTGTAACTTCTAGTCAATACTCCTGGTTCTGCCTTCTAGGGCTGAGAATGTAGGATTGATCACTCCCCCACAAGAGGGACCTGGAAATATTGAATATATTCTTGAATTCATTTGAATCCTTGAATGAAGCAGTAATGTCTCCCCTTAGTTTTCTCTTCTTTATGTTAGTTGTCCAGTCGTTCAGTTGTATACAACATTTCCAGACCTCATTTGGGGTTTTCTTGGCAAAGATGCTGGAGTGGTTTGTCATTTCCTTCTCCAGTCAATTTTACAGATGAGGAAACTGAGGCAAAGAGGGTTAAGTGACTTGTTCAAGGTCCCACAGCTAGTAAGTATCTAAGGCCAGATTTCAACTCAGTTCACCTTTGACTCCAGGCTCAGCACTCCAGCCACTGAGCCCTCTAGCTGCCTTTCTTCTCCACGCTAAGCACTTTCCAATTCCTTTGACTGACCTACAAGTGGAATTTTCTGTGGATTTTCATGAAACTTCTTAGTTATGATCTTCTGAACACATTCTAGTTTTCCTGGAACTGGTGGGAAGCACAATTCTAGCATTAATGTAGCATTTTGGGGTTTGCAAAGTGCTTTACAAATCATATTTCATTCCATCTTTACCACAGCCCTGAGAGGGAGACATTATTATTGTACCCATTTTGGTCGTTGTCCTTTGTATTTGAAGAGGACCAATGAGACCACTGGGAGATGTCTTTGGCCTTGAACATAAATTAGATTTAAATGAGGCACAGCTGCCCAAAGCCTCATTTTTCTCTTCTAGAGTCATCGAAGTCTAGGGGCAAGGCAAGAGCCCAGACACCTGGTGAGGACTTGTGTGTCCATCTTACAGTTGAGGATGTAGAGGCAGACGGAGGTTAAGTGACTGGCCCATGGGTCATACAAGCTAATTGGTATCTGAGGCAAGATTTGGACCTTGGTCTTTCTGATTCCAGATCAGGCATTCTCTATACTCTGCTTCCTAGCTGCTTCACAGTAGCTTGCATTTATAAAGCACTTAATGGTTTTCGCAAAGCACGGAATGTTTGTTATCTCATATGATCATCATAACAATCCTGGGAGACAGATATTATTTTTACTCCCATTTTTCAGATGAGGAAACTGAGCATCAGGGAGGGTAAGTGACTTGTCCATGGTCACAGAGCCAGTAAATATAAGGAAAAAAAAAAGATTTTAAACCAGGTCCTCCTGCCTCTAAGCCCAGCAGGCTATCCACTAGACCACACTTTGGAATATTTGCTTCCCCAGGTACTTACAAACTGTTCCTTTGTCAAATCAGTCAAATTCTCTGGATCTCTGTTTTCTGACTGATAAAAGGAATTCCCCTGCAGCCCCATCTCTATGATGCTACAATCCCTTAGAGCAAGTCAGTGGCACAGTGGATAGAGTCCTGAGCTTAGAATCAGGAGGATTCATCTTTGTGAGTTCCAATCTGATCTCAGATACTTCCTAGCTGTATGACCTTACCCAAGTCACTTAACCCTCTTTGACTTGGTTTCTTCATCTGTAAAATGAGCCAGACAAGGAAATGGCCAACCACTCTAGGATTTGCCAAGAAAACACCAAATAGGGTCACAATGTCAGACACGAATGAAAAACGCCTGAACAACAACAAGGATACTATTATTGTGTTTTGGATATGTGAAGAGGGGTGGTATGGTTCAGTGGACAGAACACTGATTCTGGGTTCAAATCTCCCTCTGTCATTTACTTCCTGTCTGATTGTAGGTAAGTTGCTGAACCTCAGTTTTCTCATCTGTAAAATGAGGGAGTTGGATTAGATGGTTTCTAAAGCCCCTTGGTTTGACATTTAAAAGCCTTTCACTACCAGGACCCTATTTATCTCTCTGATTTTCTTAAAATTTCTTTTACACTCTTTCTCTCTCTCTCTCTCTTTCTCTCTCTCTCTCTCTCTTTCTCTCTCTCTCTCTCTCTCATACACACACACACACACACACACACACACACACACACACACACACAATTGGCTTTCTTGTTTTCTCCACCCCTAAGTCTTTTACCTCCTATCTACATACCTTTCCACTGACTGTCCCCCTTCCTGGGAATACACTCCCTTCTCTCAGGCGTCAAAAGCTTTAGTCGACTTCAAGGCTAAGCACAAGGATTCTTTCTTTTCTTTTCTTTTTTGTTTTTGGAAAAGATATTTTATTTTATCAATTACATTTAATAAATTCCCACATAAATTTTCCAAAATTATATGATCCAAATTGTCTCCCTTCCTTCCCCTTCCTGGAACTGGCAAGCCATTAGGTTTGGGTTATACATGTATAATCGTGCAAAACATATTTTCATAGTATTCACTTTTGTAAGAGAAAATGCATAGAAAACCAAAATCCCCAAACAAAAACCCAGATAAACTAAAGTGAAAAACCGTGTGGATTGATCTTCATTCTGACTCTTTCTCTACAGATAGACAACATTTCTCTTGCCATAAGTCCCTCAGAATTGTCCTGGATCATTGCATTTCAGCTCAAGCTTTTCTGTGTCATGGACCTCTTTGAGAGTCTGGTCAAGCCAAAAGACCCCTTCTGGAATCAGTAAAATGTATAAAATAAAATATGTAGGATTACAAAGAAAACCACTTAGAATGAAATTAAAATGTAATTTTCTCCATTCAAGTTCATAGATCTCCTGAAATCTATCCAGGCTAAGAACTCTTATTCTACATTACAATAATAAGAAGAGCTAACAACATTTCTATAGCACCTACTACATGTACTGTGCACAGTATAGTAATTGCTTTACATCATTTAGTTCTCATAACAACCTTAGGAGGGAAGTGCTGTTATCATCCCTATTTTACAATTGAGGAAAATGAGGCAGACAGCAGTGAAGTGACCTGACCACATTTGGTAAATATCTGAGACTAGATTTGATCTTAGACTCTCTGACTCCAGGTCTCATACTCCAACTGCACCACTTCCACTACATGAAACCCCTCCTCATTCCTCCCCCTCAGTGGATATTCTTCCCTCCAAATTATCTCTTTTATCTTTCAAATCTATTTAATTTATAACGACATGTGAACCTTAGCACAGGTCCTTGCACATGATAACTGCTTAATAAATGTTTGTTAGTTAATTGCATTACAGCTGGAAATGGGAGGGATGCCCATCAATCAGGGAATGACTAAACAGGCTGTGGTATATGATGGTGACAGAATGCTACAGTGCTGCAAGAAATATTGAATAGGTTAATTTTGGAAAAATATGAAGCTGTGAAGACTAAAGTGAGCAGAACCAAGAGGATATTACAAACTAAAATATTGTTTCAAGAATGACTTGTTTATGTCCCCCTCTGGAGAAAGAATTGATAAATAGAAATAAGCAAGACAAAGTTTTACATATTTTTATATCTTTCTGTCAAATGGTGCCTTCTCTAATGGGGGACGGAAAGAAGGGAGGGAGTTACCAGGGTATTTTAAGGTTAGCAAATACATTAATTTAATTTAAAAATAAATTAGCAAATAAATACATTTAAATTTTAAAAAATAGAAGAGAAAAGAAAAGAAACTGTACATTTTCAGAACATCTGTTCCGCAGACTGTACCTTCCTTATTTGCAGAGGGTAGTTAGTAGAAATAATTTTTGTGTCTGGGGCCAGGTTTGAACCCAGGACCTCCCATCTGTAGGCCTGACTCTCAATCCATTGAGCCATCCAGTTGCTTCATGCCAAGAGTTTTTATACAGAGTAAGAGTTCCTTAGAGGCTTATGAAATTAAAACAATCTGATCTTAAGAGTTTTTGTGTCTCCCACATTCTTAACCAGGTTTTTGAGCAAGAAAAGAGAGCATAGTTTGTACTTTGTTTAGTATTAATTTTCATTCCATAAGTATTTATTAACTAGATACTATTTGCTAGGTGCAAGGCATGCAAAGATGCATAATATGAAATAGTCCCTACTCGCATGTGCTTACGTTCTCCTGGGGTGAAGTAGGGGCTTGGACAGAGGACACAAAGATGGAAGGGTAACCCCAAATATAATCTACACAGAAGTGATTTTTGAGGGCAAGTGGAGCAATTAGCAAAGGCCTCTTCTACTGGAAGGACCACGTAAGCTACGCCTAGAAGAAACAAGGGGGTTCCAAGTGTTGTGTAAAGGATGGCAGCATGGAATCCCTGTATTTTGCAGTGTCTTGAAAAACTGATTAGAAGGGCCTTTAGGGCATGACCAAGTCCCTCCCCAACATGAACATTGCTTGGGGCTTGTCTAGGCCAGGTCCACAGTTAGTAAATAAGATGTGTCATATAATGTATGGGCAGCGAAGTGGCTCTGTAGATAGAGAGTCTGGACTGGAGTCAGGGGCACCTGGGTTCAAATGTGGATTCACATACTTCCAGACAAGTCTCTTAACCCCAAGTGCTAGGTGTTCTTCTGACTTCAAACCAATACTAGAAATGATTCTAAGGCAGAATGTAAGGGTTAAAAAAAAATCATGTAGCATCTTATCACTTATTTTAAGTGGGGTAGGGTAACGGTCTAGACCTGTTACTTTTGCAGAGTGACTCAAAAAACACATATAAAATGCTACTATATACAATCCACTCTTTGAATTTAATTAAAAATTTTTTTTTCCACGGTTACACTATTCTTGTTGTCTCCTTCCCCTCTTCCCTCCCCATTCCCAGAGTTCACAAGCAATTTCACTGGGTTATATATATATTATCACTCAATTCCCATTTCCATATTATTCTTTTTTATAATAGAGTAGTCTTTTAAACCAAAACCCCAAATCATAGACCTATATAAACAAGTGATAAATAATGCTTTCTTCTAGATTTCTACTCCCATAGTTCTTTCTTTAGATGTGGATATTATCCTTTATCAAAAGTCTCTTGTGATTGTCTTGTAATACACTCTGATATAATTATAGAGAGGATATGGGTTATCTTATACTTATCTTTGGGGTGGAACAGTTTTTTTTTTATCTAAAAGTATTCTTAATTAACCTTTGTTGAATTGGAATTAATTGAATCCTTAGGTGAAGATGACTTCTTATTGTCTTCAAAGTTATACATTCATTCTATGAATATTTATTGAGCACCCATTTTTTAAGAGAGTGAGGTCAGAGCTTGGAGCTGAGGAAGATTCCTAAGGGTCATGGTGCTCTATTGGTAGGATAAAGCCAAATCTGTTGACCACCGACTCTTTCCATTTTAGGCAAATCTAAGCTAAAGAGGAGGCCATGTTGTGGTATATACAATACTATATACAATCTACAGATTATAGTTTTGTTGAACTGTCTTTTTTGTCAACAGTTTGTCAATTTCAGTCAAGTTATATTGAACTTGTCTATATTTTACAACTGTCAGTATACTGGATGATGACAAATAATAGAAAAGAACAATAGGAACAATTATTCTAAGTCTGATTCATACACAGAGCATATATACAAATATATGTAATTATTTTTAATAATTTATTATTAAATTTATTATTTGGTATATATAAATATAATATAGAAATAAATATTATAAAATATATTATTAATAATTATTAAAATATTAATAAAACCCTTTCCTTCCCCCTTAGAGTCAATATGGGGTATTGGTTCTAAGGCAAAAAAAAGAGATAAGGGTTAGGCAATGGGGGCTAAGTGATTTGGTCAGGTAGGAAGCATTTGAGGCCATATTTGAACTCAGGATCTCCCAGGTCCATATCTAGCTCTCTATCCACTGAGCTACCTAGCTGTCCCCATTTTACAATGATGTTAATGGAAGGAATAAATTTCAATGTGGAAGGCACATTGGTTTTGGAGTCTCAGCAACTGATTCAAACCCTAGTTTTGTTAAACTATTTGTATGGCTTTAAACAAATGTGGATCTTCTGAGTTAATTTTCTTTTCTTATAATATAGCATTCTGATAGCTTAAATAATAAAGTTAAAGTATGATTCTCTAATTACTGATTCTATCTCTAGATTATATTTTAAACTAGAAGAAAATTTTCACAGACAGAAAAATATGCAGTTCTGAAAATGTGCAGCTTGTCAACCCAAATAAATCACAAGGAAAATTCTCTAGAAGTGACACCTACTTCATATAAACCAGTTTCTTAATTATTTCGGTCCTGCTGCTACATTTTTAAAAAAATTATGTCTGCCAGAGCTTTAAAAACATTTGTTATTTATAAAGGACTGGTTTTAAGCAGGTATTTGAGGACCATAACTTCAAAAATTATGGGCTAAATCAACATCATTGTTTAATTCCAGTCAATAACCATTTGTTAAGTGATGCTATGTGTTAATATGTACATATTAATGTTAATATGTAATATGTTCTAATATTTCTATTTATTTTGGAACAATTATTTTATTCTAAGTTGCTACTTCCATTAAAAAACCAACCTCTTCATCTCTACCTCCTCTGTCACATCTAGCAATGGAGGGAGGGGGCAGTGGGAAAGTATTTGCCACCTGTTGTTGTTTTTCATCCTTCATTTTCAAAGAAGACCAATGACATCAAGATAAGTGATTATCTTGTTAACTTGTGAGTGAATTGGATTTTAGTGAGGCAGACTTTTGCAAAATGTGTGTATATATGTATGGGTTTGTGTATATATATGTATATATGTGTGTACATATATAGGTATGTGTATGTATATATTTGTAGATATATATATATATATATATACATATATATAGATGGATGGATGATAGGTAGATAGATAATGGAAGGAAAGAAAGGTATAAAGATAGACATTGATAGATAAATAGGTAGATAGATAGATAGATAGATGGATGGATGGATAGATAGATAGTTTGCCACCTAGAAAATTCCTCAAGGGAGTAGTATCTATGTAGGAAATATGCACAATCCCTATTCCAACCCAGAAGTCATCAGTAACTCCTTGAAAAGTTCCATTTTTGCTTTCATAAAATTTCTCTAGCAGCATCTTGTGACTTTAACTTGCTATTTAACAAAAAATCTGACATCCAACATTTCATCCTATTATAAATTATGTTACTTATTGCTTGGGGTAGTCTAAATAATTCCTTACATTCTTGGATGCCTCCACTCTAAATATTTGCAGACTAACTAGAGTTTTATTTAACCATATCCCATTGCTCTTCCAGTTTCTCATTTAACTTTTCTGTTTGGTATTTAAAGGCCTTAACAATCTGGCTCCAATCCATCTTTCCCCTCTCACCTCTACTTAGAATAGTTGCTTCCCTTCAAAGCTCAGCGCAGGCACCACCTTTTACATGAAAATTATTCTGATTTCTCCAGCGGCAGTGCTCCCCATGCAATCAGACTATATTTATTATCTTGTACCTTGTGTACAGTAAGTATACATGTACAAGTCATCATCCCTGATAGAATATGAACTTCTTGAGGGTGGGAAGTGTTTCATTTCTATTTTTGTTTCCCTGGCACACAGTGTAATGTGTGGTGTCTAGCAAGTAATTGAGAAATGCATTTTGATTCTTTCATTCACTTATTAACTCTTCAAAGCATCTCTTCTGGAAGCAAAATATTTGGTTTTTCTTTGTATCCCAGTTCCATGAGACAGTTATCATGTTTTGAACCTGTCCTGTCCCCCTCTTTGTGGGGAAGAATGAGGTCCAGTCTGAGAGAGAGTGCTAATGACAACCTGCTCAACAGCAAAATAAGGAGAATGGTATTTCTGCCACCTACTTCAACTGGCAAGTAAGGGCAAAAAGATACTGTATGTGTGGTACTTTGCAAACCACAAAGTACTCTATAAATGTAAGCTATTTATCCAGTTCATGGAAAAATGCACCTGCCCAAGCTGTTCAACTTGGAAGCTTGTTTCTAGAAGGGCTGTCATTAAAACCAAGGAGAGAACTTTTAGCACTGTGCTTCCGAAAATAATAATTTTTTGACTTTTTAGCCCAAAATAACATTCAAGCACTCCAAACTTTCTCCTCAATAGTTATGCACTAAAAAACGACTAAATTGTGAATTCTCTGACAGAGTAATACTGTTACTAAGTCTGTTACTAGTAATACTGTTACTAATACTGTTACTAAGGAAGAGATAAAATATAGAGAAACAGGACCTATACATAGAAAAACATTTATAGCACCTCTTTGTAATAGCAAGGAACTTGAAACTAAACAAATCACAGTATACAAATGTAGTGCAATACTATTATGCTCCAAGAAATGAGATGTTTTCAAAGAAACCTGGGAGGATAATAAAGAAATAAAATGAGCAGAACCATGAAAATAGTTTATTCAATAAAAATGTAAAGACAAATGACTCTGAAAGAACTCTGATTAAGTACTATTCCAGAGAAATAATGATAAAAAATACTATCAGTCTCCTGATAAGAGAGGTGTTGTGTTCAAGATTCGAATGAAACATATATTTTTAGACAAGGCAGTAGGAAGTGGGAAGCAGTCACAAGCATTTTGTTTTTATTTTCTTCCCTTGCCAAATGGGAAGAGATGGGAGAGAAATGCTTTTTAGTTAAAAAGTAAAAGAGAAGGAAGAACAGTTTTGAAAGTAATATTTGAAATTATTATATACTTAAAAAATTAAGTGGTATGAAATGGCAATTCAAGTTTTCATATTCAATACACAGCTGTCTTTGAGATGCTTTAATAAAACAACACCTTTGTTAGAGTACTTCTCCATTTTATGTATTAGCCTAAGCACCTACATATGTATTAACCTAATCCCACCTACATATCCAATGCCATATACTCTGGTTTTCAACTACATCTCTCTGCCAACCTCCCAAAGGCTAACAGTACACAATCAGCTACTGGGCAAATATGCTCCAGTGTGTTTCGCTTATACACATTCTTATTCCTGGGCAATATGAATAGAGAGTAAAAGTCAAGTAAAAAAGTAATTATGGGACACCTAGGTGGCACAGTGAATAGAAAGCCTGGCCTGAAGTCAAGAATACTCTTTCTGAGTTCAAATCTAGTCTCAGACACTCACTAGCTGTGTAACCCTGGGAAAAATATCTTTATACGGTTGACCTCAGTTTCTTCATCTGTCAAATGAGTTAGAGAAGGAAATGGCAAACCACTTCAGTATCTTTACGAAGAAAACCCCAAATGGATTCACAAAGAATTGGGTATAACTGAAATGACTAAACAGAAAAATAATTCTGTAGAATAAGATGTCATGAATCATCTGAAAATCATTTTTATATGGTTTAAAAATGTATAACAGACAGTGTTCACTTTATCCCTGCCTGGAATTCCATTTATCAATTACCCTGTGATGCCAATAAAAACAAACCCACATTTTCTTTTTCCTGTATACTCGAATATCAGGTTCAATATCTTGCTCAGTTCCTCCAGGTTTTCTGAATTTGTCATTTTGTCTAACTAATGGAAGAATGCTATCTAATGATACAAGGGTAACTACAGTAAAGAGCCCAACAATTACTATTGATCTCTTAAATGGCAAATCCAGACCCTTTCTCAATCCTCATTTTTTACTTCTCTGAAGCCTTTGACACGGATCACCCATTTCTTCTTGATAGTCTCTTCTCTCTAGGTTTTCAGAACGCCACTCTCTCACAGTTTTCCCCTTATCTATAAGAGTACTTTATCTCAATCTCCTCAGCTGGATTCTCATCTAGGGCATACCCTATAACTACAGGTTCCCATAAAAACCCACTTCCCTTCCCCTCTGTACTACACTTGGTGATCTCATCAGCTCTTATGGATTTAATTACCATCTCTATGCAGATCATTCTCAGATCTACCTATTCTACCCTAAAGTCTCTTCTGACTTCCAATCTTACATTTCTGTCTTTCAGATACTTTGAACTGAATATGGAGTAGACATCTTAAAAACAGCTTTTCTCAGACTGAATTCATTATCTCCCCCCACCCAACAATTTCTCTATTCTGTTTTTTTTTAAACCTTTACCTTCCATGGAAGAATCAATACTATATATTGGTTCCAAGGCAGAAGAGTGGTAAGGGAGATTAAATGACTTGCCCAAAGCAACACCACTAGGAAGCATCTGAGGTCATATTTGAACCTAGGACTTCCCATCTTTGGGCCTGGCTCTCAATCCACTGAGCCACCTAGCTGTCTCCTTCCCTATTCTTTTTGAGAGCGATATCATTCATCTAGTCCCTCAGATTTGTAGCTCAGGTATTATCCTCAACTCCTCACTTTTCTCCCCTCCTGAAATCCCCATACCCAACTTGGTGCCAAGAACTACAGATTCCAGCTTTGCCACAGCTCTCAAATACAGTCCCTTCCCTCCTCTGACACTGACACCGTTATGATGCAGGACTTCAGCACCTCACAATAGCCTTCTGGTAGGTCGGCCTGCCCCAAGTCTCTCTTCCTTACAATCCATCCTCATTCAACTATCAAAGCTATTTTCCCTAAGGCCTAGTAGTTCAATCATGTCTTCATCCCCACTCAATACATTTCACTGGCTCCCTATACTCTCCATGAGCAAAGTCGAAATGCTCTTTTTGGCATTCAAAGACCTACCTTCCCAACTTTCCAGTCTTCTTATACCTTATTCTCTACCATACACTTTTCATTTCAGTGACAGTGGCCTCCTTGATGTCCCAAGAACAGGACACACTCTATCTCTTGGCCCCATGTATTTTCTCTCACTTTCTGCCATGCCTAGAATGCTCTCTCTTTCTTTATCTCTTCTTCTTGGCTTTCTTTAAGTCCCAATTAACATTCTTCCTTCATTAGAAAGCCTTTCCCAATCCCTTTAATTATAATGACTTTTAAAAATTACTTTCTATTTTTCCTGAATATAGCTTGTGAGTATATATTTATTTACTTATATTTTTGTTTGTTGGTTCATTTCCCCCATTAGATTGTGAATTTCTTGAGGAGAGGGACTATCTTTTATATTTTTTTGTATCTCTAGGACCTAGCACTAAATCTGGAACACAGCAGGCACTTAATATATATTTTATTGACCAATAGTAGCAATGTCATTTTAAAAATCAGATTTGGAATTTTATCTGTGTAAAGAGCTTCTAGGTTGAAACAACATTCACTAATGCCAATCAGCATCTCCTCTGAAACTTATAGTCTTAGCAGGAAATATAAATGCACAGGTAAGAATACATGTTTATACCATTCTGTTTTTACACATTACAAGATTTCCAGAGACACAATGAAAATGGAAATCAAAGAATGTCTATATGTGATGGGGAAGTAGATTATGGAGAATAGTAGGGAAGGCAGGGTTGGAGAGTCAATGTTATATTGACTTTAATTGTGGTTTGGTTAGGCCATTAGGACAATATTAAATTTGCAGACTGAATGACTTGAAAGTCAGAAGGGACCTCAGTAGCCATTTAGTACATTCCACATATTAAAAGAATACGTACTAAAACAAGTTGAATCTCATCTTGTTAGATTTAGCCCAATGCTTATTCTGTCTGGATCCTATTAAATTCTGAACTTGTCATTCAGTGCATGAGGTGTCCCTGCCTTGTGTTATCAGTGAATCTGATGAGCATGCTCTCTAATGCCTTTATTCAAGTCATTTATGAAAATATTAAAGATAGTACAGGATCAAACACAGATCCACTGAGTTCTGCCCCAAAGACTTCTTGACATGTTGAGATTGAACCATTAACAACTACTTATGGAAAATTAATATTGAATTGGAATATTTCCTGTGAAATGATTTTCACTCCACTGAAAAAGAGCCTGATTCTAAAATAGAGCTCAAATTCTTCCTCCCTCAGGCTATCAAAATGGATTTGGGTTTCCCTCCCTTTTTGAGGTCTTTGTTAAAGACGATGGGTTTAAGGGTGAGTTTAGTAGCCACTTAACTCTCTTGGGAGATGAGACAACAAAATCTTGACCACAAGCCCCATGTTAGAGAGTACATGCATTGTGCAGTGATTCTGGATTGTAATGAGAATTCTTGGTATCTGGAAGACCTCTTGTCCTGATTAAGGTCTGAGTCCTCCAATCAGAGAGTCTTTGGAAATGGACATCACGTGATGAACAAGAAGTCTGGGCTTCTTCTGGTAAATGTGGATTCAGGAGGTCCAGGGGTCCGGCTCTGGGTTTGCTCAGCTGCTCATGGATCAGCCTGTTGGAAGCACTGACCAGACAGTCCAAGGCTCTAGCTCCTAGCTCTCCCAGCTAGCCAGCCAAGGAACTCATGCCTTCCCTCCCCCCTCTCTCCCTCTATCCCACCCCCCTGCACTTTTGGCTATTTAAGAAATAATAATTATGAAATTAAGATATGGTCTCCAGAGAATTTTAAGTGTTACGTACTCACTGAGTCTTCCATCCAACAAGTTCTGAATCTCTCTGTATTGTTATCTAATCCATAACTTTTTCCACAAGAATAGAATCTTTATCAAGAGTTTTGCTAACAATCTAAGCAAGCTATATCTATAGCATTCTTCTGATGTATTACTAAATAATCCTATTAAACAAGAAAAGGAAATGAGCCTGCTATGAAACTGTTCTTGAAGAAGCCATACTAATTTCATTTTTGCCCTTTCTACTGGCAGATGTTCAACAACCTCATCTCTTTAATGAGCCTTTCTAGAATTTTCGCAAGAAGCAAAGTCAAGTTCACTGGCCTATAGTTTACACACTCTGTTTTCTTTTTTGAAAACCAGGACAACATTTGCCCTTCCCTAATCTTGTGGTACTTCTCTTGTTTTCCATGACCTTTCAAAGATCACTGATGAGGGCTCTGTAATAACATCTGCAAGTTCTTTTTAGGACTCATAGATATTGTACCCCTTGACCAGGCAACCTGGATTTATCAAGGGCAGCAAGGTACTCTCTTACCACCTTCTTACTTATTTTGGATATTAGTACCCTGTTAGTCATTTTTGTCCTATCACTTCCAGAAGAGAGAAAATTCTTTTTTGCAGAGAAAAAAAAAGAAACAAAATAATTCCTTGGATTAACATCCAAGAGGGGGTAAGCTAGGTGGCATAGTGGATAAAGTACTTGACTTGGAGTCAAAAAGACTCATCTTCCTGAGTTCATATCTTGCCTTAGGTACTAGATATGTGACCCTGGCCAAGTCACCCTTTTTGCCTCAGATTCCTCATCTGTAAAATGTACTGGAGAAGGAAAGAGCAAACTACTCCAGTATCTCTGCCAAGAAAACTCCAAATGGGATCATGAAGAACTGAACATGACTGAAAGGACTCAATAACAACAAAAGCATTTGAAATCCTTTATGGCATGGTACTTTTACTTTGCTATTTCCTGCCATGTTCTTATACAAACTTCATATTCCAAACAGAGTGGTCTCTATTTCTTGCTCCTTGAACAGGTCCCATTTATTCTGCCCTATGTAGCTTTGTTTACAGCATTCCTTCATCTACCTGCCCACCTCTATCAAATAATTCTCTCCTTCCTTTTCTGTCCAACCCTCTCTGAAGTAACAGTACACAACTTGTCTCCATTAGAGCTTTCCCAATTGTCCCAGCTAACAGTGATCCTAGAGCACTTGTTGTATATGCTAACCCTTTCCACCTGGCATATGCTCCTCAAAGTACCCAAGTACACAAATATTGTTATTGGTCTTTTGTATGCACAGGTCCTTTCTCCCCAATTAGAAGTATAAAGTCAAGACAGACAGGGAACCTATCTCACACTTCCTAATATCCTCAGCGCCCCATACAGTGCCCTATAAAAACACAATAAATATTTATTGGCAAAAATGATGTGACTTGCAATTAAACATTTTCTGTTGGGAATCCAAAAATGAGTAATTTGAGGTCAGAAAATTTAGAACAGAATATATTTACAATTTCTCATTAGATTGCATCCATTTATCATGTATTCCTTTATTAAATAAGATAATTAAGCCATGTTCCACCACACCCTCAAGGACTTAACAATCTGGGTCTCTTGTTTAATTCTTATTAGGTCTCAGACACAAGTGTTTGCTTTCAGAAATGGCACTCAATTATTTCCCTGGGGCTAGAGTCAAGGTCCTCACCCCCTTCTCCCAAGAATACTAGGACATCATCTGGTCCCTTCATTTTCAGCAACCAAAGTGGAATCTCAGCTTTCTCATGAATTAGTGATATTTCTCTTCAAGTAGTATATTTGTTTCAAAAAATAAAAACAAAAAATTTCACTTATCCTTCAATATTCTAATTGTGTAGTGATTTAAAACACAAAGGGGCCCCTTCAGAGCATTAGATGATCCCAAACCTTTTACTTTCTATAGTTAATTTTTTTTTCATTAGATCCATGCTATATCTGAATTGGAGTAAAAATGAGCCATGTTATTACAAGATTCAACTGAAAGGAAAGGTTTGGGAAAGAGAGGAAAATGTTCTTGTTTAAAACAAACTGACAAAAAAAGTATCAACATGCCTCCCATTTATATATTTCCTTCACATTTGGAAGTCCAGCTACCCAATAAATTGCTCTGGGAACCTCAGTGAATACTAGCTCAGGTCACAGATCAGGGGAAAGGTGTATGATGTCCTCTAAATTACTGATTGAGTTTTTGTTAGGCAACAAAGAATTTTGACTCATACTGTTTTTTTCATTTTTCATTCAAGGCTCTGGATAACGCTGCAGTAAACACATGCCAATGGTGGCCATCCCAGCTGTCACAAATGCAAATATGATCAGGTGCATTGAATTGCACAATCTGAGTTTGCCAAGAGATCTCATGTTTCTAGGCCAGGGCTGCAAATACACTCTTCACATTTTTGTCATATAGAAGGGATCCTAACACGTACAGGATTGTAAACCAGTGGAGGTCATTTAGTTCTTCCAGTCACAGTTGATAGAAAAATGGAACATTAGTGGTAGATGGCAGAAATGGCTCCAGGTCACAGATAGGAGTTGCCAAGAGTGAGGATGACTGTTCTCTCCAGGTAGTATCAATATCCACTATGATCTTAATTTTATAGATGAGGAAACTGAGGCAAACAGGGTTAAATGTCTTGCTTGAAGTCATGCAGCTTATAAATATCTGTAATGAGATTTGAACTTAGATCTTCCTGACTTCAAGCCTCATACTCTATTCACTGTACCACCTAAGTGCTCAATAGTGTCTTTATTTTAAGGGAGGGGATTGGATTAAATTGAATAAGAGATTTATAGTTCTAGAAGGGCCTTTAGATACCTTCTAGTCTTACCCCCTCATTCTACAGATAAAGAAACTGAGACCTAGAGAGATGAAGCTCCTTTCCAAGCTGCTTTGTACACAACTACTCATTGAATAAGGGAATAAACTAAGTTACTTGGTTAATAAGGGCTGCATTTGTTTGTGAATGGTTCAGGGATCTTTTCCTCCTACATCTCCATTCTTCAGAGAAGAGTCTTTTTTCCTGCCTTTCACATGTTTGCTCCATTCCTGTCTCGTTCTAAGTGGGCAGGTCACTGACTCACTGAATTCTTCCAGATATATTCGCCTTTTAAAACTACCCCTGCCATTCACCATTTCCACAGATGTCTTCCTCACAGGAAAACATGAAGCACCCATAGAGGTAAATTCTGCAAGCCAAGACTAAACAAGAGAGCTCACTCTACAGGCCAGTTTTGCAAATGAGTGTAAATGAATTAAAAGATCTATTACCAAGCTTCCCCTTGGGGGATTCTTTGATGGATGACATTCTATTTTTTTAAATTTTATTTTATTATTTTTAAAAGAAGATTTTATTAAGATGAATGGCTGTGATTAAAGCATGAAGAGAAGACAGTTAAAGAACATAGCCCAGAGAACCGAGGTTACAAATGAAATGCCACCAGAATGAGTTAGATTTCTGACAAAATCATTTACAAAATGGCACCAAGCAAAGGAAAGATTTGGGACTATTAGCCTTCCTAGAATAGGAAGAGTAAGGAAGGACTAAAAGCCTTGGATTTCATTGACATAGAAAAAAAAGGGCTAAGGACAAAGCCTGGGGGGTTAGAGTTGCACAGGGGGCTGCTGCAAATATAGGAGGGATTGCTGGTAAGTGACAGTGACCAGCTGTTCTCCCTTTCCCCTGTGGCCAGGACAAGACAGACTAGACTTAAATTAGCAAAAGAAGGATTCAGATTAGAATTCCTAGGCTTGAGAGGGTTGAGAGACTTTAGGCTCTTTAAAGAAGTATAGGGAGGAATCTCTCTGGCTGATTTAACTGTGGTTTTGCCTGAAGGCAGAAGAATATAAGGGATGAATTCCCAATGGAGTCTACTTGTGCCAAAGGAAATACAGTATTTTTCTAGTGATCCATATGGTAGAATGTACTCTGCTTAAGGGGCCAAGGAAGAGAAAGAGCAAAAATAAGAAATACCTATAGCCTACTGACCTTGGGAATCCTGTCCTGGAATTTGGCACCACAGGAATTCAGCCAATAGTACTTTCAAACAATTCCTACCCATTAAAGTCCTTTTCAAGCCTCCTGGTTCTATGATTTCTTTTCCTGTTAATCCTAAGGATGAATTTGAAATGGAAAGAGCTGATAGGCAGAATCTTCACGTTTCATGTTTATAAACTAGATTACATTGGGGCTGATGGATGTGACCAAAGTACACATATGAAATTTCTTGAGAATCCAGTAGGAAGTCGTTTCCTTCAAAGGTGAAATCCAAAACTTAAAATCCTTATTCATCAGCAAAATATTATTAAGCAGAGAAAAATTTTGTTCCACTGGTCCATATAAACAAATACCATAGGAAAATATATGTATATTTTTAAAGAACACTTAGCTTCTATCATAGAATCAATACTAAGTATAGGTTCCTAGGCAGAGAAGAACAGTAAGGGCTAGGAAATTGAGGTTAAGCAACTTGTCCAGAGTCACCCAGATCATAAAATAATATTGCTGATGCAATAGTTTTTTTTAAAAAAAGTTCCCTCTCTTAAGTAAATGGGCCTTCACCAATTACTTAAGTATCTTTGAAAACTAGGGTTCTTTACAAAAAAAGATGCAATCAGAAGCAGCATAGCTTCAACCATTTTCAACCTTTTGGTAAGCAAAGGAAGAATATTATAGTAGCATTGAATGTTACTTTTTTTTTTTTTAAACCCTTACCTTCTGTCTTGGAGTCAATACTGTGTATTGATTCCAAGGTAGAAGAGTGAGAAAGGCTAGGCAATGGAGGTTAAGTGATTTGCTCAGGGTCACACAGCTAGGAAGTGTCTGAGACCATTTTGAACCTAGGACCTCCCAGCCTGGCTCTCAATCCACTGAGCCACCCAACTGCCCCTTGAATTTTACTTTTATTTGTCCCAATTCTGTGACTAACAAACTGTGCAGCCTCTGATAAGTCACTTTGCATATCTGGTCTTTAATGTCCTTAGTGGTCATTCCATAAGCCCATAATACACCCTGCCTTTACCTTTTCCTCCTAGAATTTCTCTCTTTAACATCAGTACCATCTTCTGCCTGCTCCCCCCCCCCCACCCAGATACCTTGTATTTAACTACTTTTCATACATTTGCATTAATTCGGTTAATATATTTGCTCTATAAGTATATATTTTATAAGTATATCTTTATAAGTATTTTATAAGTATATTTCAGTATTATATTCATAAATATTGTAAATAAGTATTTATAAGCATTTCTTGTTTCTCTTGTTAGATAGAAGCTTTTTTCAAGGATTGTTTTATTCTTTGTACATCTACCTCCAATGGCAGGCATAATAGGTACTTGATAAAAAACTTGTTTATCAATTTAATTTGTAAAATGAGGACTAGCTTAGACGATCTTTGAGATTTCTTAAAATGACATCGTTTAAGGAATCCATAATTTTTATGGATCTTAGAGGAATTTTTTGTGTACCCATTGCTTTTTTTT
>NC_058130.1:374772491-374782293 GCF_016433145.1 Gracilinanus agilis
AAATTTCTTGAGAATCCAGTAGGAAGTCGTTTCCTTCAAAGGTGAAATCCAAAACTTAAAATCCTTATTCATCAGCAAAATATTATTAAGCAGAGAAAAATTTTGTTCCACTGGTCCATATAAACAAATACCATAGGAAAATATATGTATATTTTTAAAGAACACTTAGCTTCTATCATAGAATCAATACTAAGTATAGGTTCCTAGGCAGAGAAGAACAGTAAGGGCTAGGAAATTGAGGTTAAGCAACTTGTCCAGAGTCACCCAGATCATAAAATAATATTGCTGATGCAATAGTTTTTTTTAAAAAAAGTTCCCTCTCTTAAGTAAATGGGCCTTCACCAATTACTTAAGTATCTTTGAAAACTAGGGTTCTTTACAAAAAAAGATGCAATCAGAAGCAGCATAGCTTCAACCATTTTCAACCTTTTGGTAAGCAAAGGAAGAATATTATAGTAGCATTGAATGTTACTTTTTTTTTTTTTAAACCCTTACCTTCTGTCTTGGAGTCAATACTGTGTATTGATTCCAAGGTAGAAGAGTGAGAAAGGCTAGGCAATGGAGGTTAAGTGATTTGCTCAGGGTCACACAGCTAGGAAGTGTCTGAGACCATTTTGAACCTAGGACCTCCCAGCCTGGCTCTCAATCCACTGAGCCACCCAACTGCCCCTTGAATTTTACTTTTATTTGTCCCAATTCTGTGACTAACAAACTGTGCAGCCTCTGATAAGTCACTTTGCATATCTGGTCTTTAATGTCCTTAGTGGTCATTCCATAAGCCCATAATACACCCTGCCTTTACCTTTTCCTCCTAGAATTTCTCTCTTTAACATCAGTACCATCTTCTGCCTGCTCCCCCCCCCCCACCCAGATACCTTGTATTTAACTACTTTTCATACATTTGCATTAATTCGGTTAATATATTTGCTCTATAAGTATATATTTTATAAGTATATCTTTATAAGTATTTTATAAGTATATTTCAGTATTATATTCATAAATATTGTAAATAAGTATTTATAAGCATTTCTTGTTTCTCTTGTTAGATAGAAGCTTTTTTCAAGGATTGTTTTATTCTTTGTACATCTACCTCCAATGGCAGGCATAATAGGTACTTGATAAAAAACTTGTTTATCAATTTAATTTGTAAAATGAGGACTAGCTTAGACGATCTTTGAGATTTCTTAAAATGACATCGTTTAAGGAATCCATAATTTTTATGGATCTTAGAGGAATTTTTTGTGTACCCATTGCTTTTTTTTAAAATTTTTAAACCCTTAACTTCTGTGTATTGACTTATAGGTGGAAGATTGGTAAGGGTAGGCAATGGGGGTCAAGTGACTTGCCCAGGGTCACAGAGCTGGGAAGTGTCTGAGGCCAGATTTGAACCTAGGACCTCCTTTCTCTAGGCCTGGCTCTCAATCCACTGAGCTACCCAGCTGCCCCTGTACCCATTGCTTCTTAAGAATTCTGTTTCACTTGTAACATGTAGCATATTTTAAACAGTGGCCTAATTATGAACATCAGTTACTGAATGATGCTGTAGCTTCAGGTACATTTTTTCCACATTATTTTATTTATTTTCAGGTACATTTTTCATGGGATATGGGTCTTCAGGACTTTGTTCCACTTCCCCATGCTCTTAGACATTGAGATAGAAGTTGTTTTGTTTTCTCCATAGTCCAGGCCCATATAGTCACACAATAAAAATGTATTCCCAAGCTTAAGTCTTCAAAGGCTATTGAGAAGATGGCTATTTGATGTCCCAGGTGGCAGAGGAAGGAGATAAGTATTAATTGAACTTTTCATTTATCAAGCACCTACTATATACTATATACCAGACACTGTGCTAAATGCTTTTCAAATATTATCTCATATAATCCTCACAACCACCCTATGAAGGAGGGTGCTATTATTATCCCCATTTTACAGCTGAGGAAACTGAGGCAGACAGGTTAAGTGACTTGCCCCTGGTCATATAGCTATGAATGTCTGAGGCCAGATTTGGATTCAAGTCTTCTATCCACTGTACCATAAATACGTCTCTCTATTGTCACTGTCTGATACATTTCTGACCTTTCTCCCTTCTTCAAATCGCCACTACTGCCTGTTCTTGCCAGTGCTATTTATTTCTACCACTCTATTCCTTCTTTTCTCTTTTTTATAGCTTCTCTTTATTTCTTGCTTATGTCTCCTGTTGCTTTCAGTCTGCTCCAGAGTAAAAATAAAGGTCATTGCAAATAAGAGTTGCATCACGAGTTTTAGATTTCGAAGGATCCTTGGAGGTCATCAATGTCTAAGTTTCTCATTTTACAGATGGAGAAACTGAGGCTTATCAACAAAGAGGTCATTCATCAAACATATTAAATTGTAGAAACTGAATATAAATTTGTGTCTTCTGCTCTCAAGTTCATCTTTCCATATTTCCACATCAAAGGTAGATTAAAACACTTATTCTTTTGGTAGCTGAACCAAAAAAATAGCAAGCTGGATTCAATTGTTGGGTCACTCTGTCCTATCAACTATCTTCTCATTGCTGGAGCCTCAAGTATTATTTCTTTGACATCGGAAATAAGTCCTTTTTTTTGCTTTACATTCAAATTTATGATTATTTTAGAAGCTTGATGATCTCAGAAAGTTAGTCTCCAGATAATGTTTTATTGTATGAACATGTACATGTAACACGCAAACACATATGTAGTTCTTGAATGACAATATGAATGACAGATCCATACAAATAGCTAATTGCCATTTTTTTCAGTTCTCCAACTTCTCTTCCCCATTATCTCTTTCTGATCTTCACTGTGTTGTTATCTTTTTCTTGGCTCCTCATTGGGCATATTTCCTTCTTTTATATCTCTATGCTTCTCTTGGCAATCTCTTTCAATTCCATGGGTTCAACTATCATATCTCTGTAGCTGACAGCACTTCTATCTCAGTGACTCTTCAAACTCATCAAGATAATTATCTTTTTTTGAAAACTTTGACTTAATTATCATGGTGTTGCTCTTCACTATTCTTTCATTTTTGAAACAACAGTTCTTTCTTTGACTTTTCTCTTTTTGTCACATAACAGATGCAATAGTTACTAATACTAAGTCAGCATGCATCTATTAAGTGCCTGCTATGGACCAGGCACTGTGCTAGACATTGAGAATATAAATAAGGGTTTAAAAAAAGTCTCTGCTCTCAAGGAGATCACAGTATAATTGGGGAGACAATATACAAATATAAAAACTATGTACAAACAGATTTATACTGGCTACACTGGAGATAATCTCAGAGGGAAGGAACCAGGCTTGAGGGCAATCAGGAAAGGCTGCCTTAGAAGGGAGGATTTTAGAACTCATCTACTGCAACACTCCTATTTTACAAATAAGGAAAATGAGTCCCAGGAAATTAAATGACTTCTCCAGGGGTCATATATGAAGCAGGTAGCAAAGCTGAGGTTCAAATCTAGGATACCATCAAGGATGGCTTTTTTTCCCAAGTAAAAAGAAAATTAACTTACAAATAAGCTTTTGTAACACAACCTATTTCCAAAATGAGGCGTGCCTAGAAAGATAAATAAGAAAGATGAGGGATGCTATCTAATCCTTCCCTTTCAGAATGGTATAGTGGAAAATCCGATGGACTGGAAATCAGGAAGCATCTTGGTTCTTCTACTAACTAGCCACTCTCTAAATTTCTTTGGGCCTCAGTTTTCTCATCCGTAAAATAACAACATTGGATAATATGATCCTTAAGGTTTCTTCTAGATTTAAGATTATTATAATGCAGATTGACAACTAATCTTTGATTTATAGTTTTAGAGAGCTTCTTGGATGCCTGAAAAGTTAAATGATATCAGAAGAAAGACCTGCTCTGGCAGAGCTGCCTCTTTGCCTTGGGTCTGGGAGTTTTCTTTAGCAATGAAGTCATAGAGATAAACCAAAAAAATAGAAGCAACCTTTCAACAGCCTCAGAAAAACTGGAAAAATATTCAAATATTCATAAACTGGAAAAATATTCAAATCAAAAAGAAAAACTGAATAACCTGCTTTTGACAATTATGAATTTTTGAATCCTACATCTTTTTTCAATCCTGAACCCTGTGAAGGTATATAAGTCTCTATCCTTTATGAATATCTAGAGATATAAATATTTACAATGTATATATGCACAGGTGAACACAAATAGAAACCAAAATATGTTTATATGACTATATGTTACATACAATCCACAAACCATTATAAACACACGTGCTTCTAAACAAATGCATATTTATACCCATCAGATACATATATGTCTATACACACATATTATATATTTATATACACATGCTTCATAAGGGGTTCTGATGAAAGCATTCTCCATTTCCTAGTCCAATGGAATTGGAGTCCAATTTCTTTGGTTTTAACCTTGGTCTTGCCACCTGTGTCCTGAACAAGTCATTTAACTTTTCCTTGTCTGTAAAATAAAAGTGTTGGACTAGATGGGTTCTCGAGTTCTAAATCTCTGGCCATTCAAATGATCAATAAGCACTCATATTGATTAGGCACTCCCTCTGTGCCCAGCACCATGGTCAGCACTGGGGATCCAAAGACAAACATGAAGAAGACCCTGCCCTCAAGGCGCTTACATTTCCTTTGAGGGGGGAAACCTACATACAAGTAAGTACATACAAAATCTACAAAAAGAATAGAAGTTCAGTTTGGGGAAGGTAGAAGGTCCCATGAGCTGGGAGAATCAGGAAAGACTTCCCAGGGAAGATGTTGCTTGAATGGAGCCTTGAAGCAGGAATTTAAAGGTGGAAGGGAGGGGGGAACGAATGCCTTCTGGGCCTGGGGGTAGTGGGGTGGCCCAGGAGATGAGAGACAGAGGGTAAAATGTCAGGAACAGTCCAGACAGGACCATAGAGTGTAGAAAAGGGACTAATGTATTATAAGTTTGCAAAGATAGGCTGGGGCAACATTGTGAAGGGTTTCCAAAGGAACTTCCACTTGATCCTACAGGCGATGGGATGACTTTGGAATTTACTGAGTTGGAGGGGTGCATGTTAGAAAAATCACCTTAGCAGCCTTGTGGAAGCTTCTATGAAAGTCCAAGATTTTATGCTATTTCTAGGGGTAGAGGGTAGATAGAGGAGGACCCACTTCAAAGAATTCTGTTTGGAGATCCAGAATTTAAGTAAATGCCAAGATGGAAAAATGAATAGTACACTACAGTGAACCTTTGACTAATCTTTTGAAATTAAGCCAGTTTTTATTACTGAACTGAAATTCACTGGCAGAGGAGCCAGGCCACCTTTTCTTGCCTCGGGCTCCGCCTCAGAGGGACTGAACCGAAAGCAGATGTCCTTGAGTTGGAAGTGAGTTAAAGAAAGCTGGGTGTTCTCCCCAGGCGGTGTGCCTGACTAGGAGACAAAGAGCGTACCCCGTATTCCCAAGGATGAGGCAAAGACAACATGTTTTTCTTCTCAGTTGGATTCCACGTTTTTCAGGCCTCCAAAGCTGGCTGACCCCTGGCAGCATATGCCTTACCCCTCTGGAAAAGAATTTATTTTTATTTCTCTGATAAATCATATTTACAACTTCTGAAAAACTGCTGCCCCAGCCCCAACCGGGCCTAAAAGGCCAACCTGCCGATGAACTGCATGATGTGTGCTGAAGTCTAATTTAAGCCGAAGTATGATTCATATTTTTAGTTAATGAATCGTGCCCTGTTCACATGAGGCTTGCAGAGTTAGTCCAAAGAGCAGCCTTTAACAGAGTCCTAAGTTCAGCCTTATGTGAGTCATATACTCGTCGGCAAAGTTCTCTTTTCCTGGGATTTCTGTCTGTTAGCAATATACCAGCAAGCGCTAGAGATGAAACAGTCACAGCGAGGCATTTAAAGGTAAAGGAAGTGCACTTGAGCAGAAAGGGGGCTGTTACTAAATTAATCAGTCCCATCAATCAGTCCTCAAGTGTTTATTAAGTGTCTCTCCTCTGGGCTCCGAGCTGGCAGAGAAAACCTTGGCCTGGGATCTGAGGCACGAGATAAAAATAAGGACCAGTCCTTGGAATGCAGGCCAGGGCCTTACAATCCCCAGGCCTCTGGTTAGGCACCCATTGTCTGTCAGCAGTACTACCAGGGCCTGGGAGCAAGTGAGTTCAGCTCAAGGGACAAGTAGCATTCCAGACCCTTTTTTGGCTCTGCCCATGTTCCTTTAGATGGATGACTAGGCCTTAGGCAAAGAAGAGGGTTGCTCTGGGGTCTCTGCACAGTTTGTGCCCCATCCCGGCATCCGCATCATTTTTAGGCTTGACCCACAAAAAAACAACCTCCTCTTGGACACAGGAAGCACCCTGAAGGACAACTGGAGAGATTCAATGGGAAAGTTCAAAAGCTAGCACATAATTTCTGAGTGCTTAACACAATGGCCCTGTCACACCTGCTGTTCATCCCTACTGCCTTTTTAGACAAGAACAATGTCCCTTAGTTTGCTTAATAGGGCGCAGGAGCCTCTGAAAAGAATTACATCACCCTTATGAAAACAGTAATAGTATGACAATAATCTTCTATTGTGAATTCTTGCCCTTCATCATCAAGTCTCATTAGAAATTTCCCCTGCCCTTAATGACTACAACAAATTAATTTAAAAATTAAAAATTAATAAATAAAATTATTTATTATGTTATTATATTTATAAAATAAATTACAAATAATGTTATTATATTTATAAAATAAATCACAAATAAATAAAATTAAAAAAATTTAATTTAGATTAATTTAAAGAAAATAAAGAAGGGGTTAGAGGAGGGACTGCACTCATCTCTGATTTCTCTCTCTCCCTGGAATTACAGTGCACAACAACCATTCAAACCACTGCCAAGTCCTGTTGTTTTTGCCTCTATAATTCCATACCTATTCTTGTCTCTGTTTCCACAGTCACCAATCTAGTCCGGTCCCATATTAAATGTTGCTTGATGATTATAAAAGTATCTTAATTGGTACTCTGTCCCCCGTTTTGATGCCCTGTAATTCATCCTATATACCATGGATAAATTAATCATAATGGAAGGTACTTCCCCTTTTGGGGTAATACACTTTCATACTGAAGTAGTCTGGTGCTGAAAGGGGCTGAAAAAGTACTTTTTCAAAAAGAAAAAAAGCTAATTTTATAAGAAAAGAATGTGAGGTCCAACCTTTATTCATAAATGGTTTGGTTTCTAAAAGGAGTAGAAAAAGAACTTTCATTTAATAAAAACCATCAAATCAATATATAAGAACATAATTTTCAGATAGATGATGAGAAATATAGTTGCAAAAGGGACAGAAAATAAATGCTTGCTTAAATCTAAAGGCTTGAATTACCTTTAAGGATTTAGGGTAATGCTTCTTTATAACAAAAATAATAAATAAATAATTGATTTGAAAATGATTACATATTAAAATTAAATATTAAAAATTTAAAATAAAAGTTCTTCTATACTCTTTAAATTGTTCACATACTTTTTTATTTGTTCATTATTTGTTTATTATTTATTTTTATTATTTATTATATATTGATTAAAAACTGCTAAGATTCAAGTATAAGATAATAACTGTTACAGAAAGTTTCTTTAAAGTAGACCTCTTTGAAAACTCTAGAATAAAAGGACCTGCAGGGCATTGTATGGCCTCACTTCATTTGCAGGTAATAATTTTAAGGCTTAAAAAAGGTACCATTTAAAAATTTAAAATTAAACAACTGTCTGAACACTCCAGAGTGATTAACAAAGGCTTTTAAACATTTTAAAGGGGAGATTGTGCATTTTTACTGCATAAATGAAAGGTGTTTCACCAAGTGCTAGGAGGCTTTATTTAAGCCATGTGAAAGTAGTGAAAAAAAAAATAAGAATCTTGCCAAATAAAGATGGAAGGCTGAAGAAGGAGGGAGGGAGTAAAATAGGCAGTTTGGTTGGAGCTGTGTGAAAAGGCATTATCAGGAGCAGTCAGAGGAGAGAAGGCTTCAGGCAGAATATTTCTGAGGGTTGGGAAAAAGCTTTCTCCCACAGGACAGGAGCCTTAGTGTGAGCTGAGTTAGTGTGAGAGAGGTGCCACCTCTCAGAGGCATGCATTGCTCTCTGCTGCAACTTCTCTTTTGAGAGGTAAAAGCAGAGAAGGAAGATTTTTCAGCTGTTTTGTCATGAATAACTGGTGCAGCAAATGGAATAGTAAAGAACTAAATGAACTCCTCTGCCTCTCCCAGATAATCAAGCCTGAGCCCCTTTGCTAGGAGTGGCCTACCCTGCCCAAAGAAAGCCATTTTGACATGCTTAGCAGTTCTATGTTTTACATAGGAACTATTAGCCAAATTAAGAGTGTAACACTTTCTCAGCACCTTTCTAAGGGTGCCTATGAATTGAAAGTACTTTTAAATTCTTCATCAGTTAGAGAGTAGAAGGAAGATTTGCTCAGTCAGACAATGGCAAGGAAGAGAAGGGAAGCAATTAGCAAATAACCTTGGAGAGAGAACTAATTTGGGGTGGGGTGGGGGAATCTGGATTTGATTTATTTGTTGTCCTGGTGACCATAGTTAGGTTACTTAACCTCTCTGATGTTCAATGATCTCATCCATAAAATAAAATAATATTTGTATTGTTTGCTATGAAGGACTGGTATGTGGAGCAATGGGATAATGTGTAATATATAATATATGGGGTAAGGTAGGGCAGCTAAGTGGCTCAGTGGACAGCTGGTTGGCCTATAGTGAAGAAGATTTACCTTCCTAAATTCAGACACTTATTACCTATATGACCCTGGCCAAGTCCTTTAACCCTGTTTGCCTCAGTTTCCTCATCTGTAAAATAAGTTGGAGAAAGAAATGGCCAACCACTCTAGGATCTTTGCCAAGAAAACAAAGAGACAGGACGAAAAACAATTTAACAACAGAAATGGGATATTATACAATATATAATGGGATAATAATAGTATTAGTAACTATAAAGCCTTTTGGGCTTCAGTTTCCTCATCTATACTTGTAGTACCTTCTTCACAGGGTTGTCATGTGAACTGAACAAAATAACAAAAGAAGAGAGCTTGGCCAACCCATTAAAGTCTAACAAATGCCTATTGTTAATGTTTCTATCATCAACTGTTAGTTCACAGAGATAGAAGGGCTCAGTGGATAGAAGGCTAGCCTTGAAGAAAAGAAAAGCTAAGTTCTGTCCTGCCATTCTGAATTTATACTAGCTATGTTATCTCAGGTAAATCACTTAACTATTCAGGGCCCCCAGAAAATTCTCAGAGAATAAAAAATATATATATACTTATTTTAAAAATTTTATATTTATTTTATATTATTATAATATTTTATTATTTGTATAGAATAATATGTAATATTTATAACCATATGCTTTATTATTTATATATAATGTATAATATACTATATAGTATTATTTGTATATATAACATTTAAAATATAGCATCACATTATATAATTTATACATAATAATGTGACATTTATAATATAACATTATATTTTATTATTTACACATCATAGCATATAATATTTATAATATAGTATATTTTAACAATCTGTCATATTTTATAATTTGTATATTATATAAATATAAACATATATAAATAAATATATAAAAAGGAGAGTTGTGGATTGCATTGGAGGAAGGAATTTCTACAATGGGAATTCTCCCTATACCTATGAAATCATAGGTCAAGACTCTCCTTAAAACTAACCCCCCCCAAATTTCTCTCATCCTGCTTAAAAATGAGAAGAGAAATTTGCTGCATATGGGTATGACTAGATTAATAGTGTCCTTCTTTCAGAAGTGAGCTT
>NC_058130.1:374783145-374800266 GCF_016433145.1 Gracilinanus agilis
AAAAAAAAATAAGAATCTTGCCAAATAAAGATGGAAGGCTGAAGAAGGAGGGAGGGAGTAAAATAGGCAGTTTGGTTGGAGCTGTGTGAAAAGGCATTATCAGGAGCAGTCAGAGGAGAGAAGGCTTCAGGCAGAATATTTCTGAGGGTTGGGAAAAAGCTTTCTCCCACAGGACAGGAGCCTTAGTGTGAGCTGAGTTAGTGTGAGAGAGGTGCCACCTCTCAGAGGCATGCATTGCTCTCTGCTGCAACTTCTCTTTTGAGAGGTAAAAGCAGAGAAGGAAGATTTTTCAGCTGTTTTGTCATGAATAACTGGTGCAGCAAATGGAATAGTAAAGAACTAAATGAACTCCTCTGCCTCTCCCAGATAATCAAGCCTGAGCCCCTTTGCTAGGAGTGGCCTACCCTGCCCAAAGAAAGCCATTTTGACATGCTTAGCAGTTCTATGTTTTACATAGGAACTATTAGCCAAATTAAGAGTGTAACACTTTCTCAGCACCTTTCTAAGGGTGCCTATGAATTGAAAGTACTTTTAAATTCTTCATCAGTTAGAGAGTAGAAGGAAGATTTGCTCAGTCAGACAATGGCAAGGAAGAGAAGGGAAGCAATTAGCAAATAACCTTGGAGAGAGAACTAATTTGGGGTGGGGTGGGGGAATCTGGATTTGATTTATTTGTTGTCCTGGTGACCATAGTTAGGTTACTTAACCTCTCTGATGTTCAATGATCTCATCCATAAAATAAAATAATATTTGTATTGTTTGCTATGAAGGACTGGTATGTGGAGCAATGGGATAATGTGTAATATATAATATATGGGGTAAGGTAGGGCAGCTAAGTGGCTCAGTGGACAGCTGGTTGGCCTATAGTGAAGAAGATTTACCTTCCTAAATTCAGACACTTATTACCTATATGACCCTGGCCAAGTCCTTTAACCCTGTTTGCCTCAGTTTCCTCATCTGTAAAATAAGTTGGAGAAAGAAATGGCCAACCACTCTAGGATCTTTGCCAAGAAAACAAAGAGACAGGACGAAAAACAATTTAACAACAGAAATGGGATATTATACAATATATAATGGGATAATAATAGTATTAGTAACTATAAAGCCTTTTGGGCTTCAGTTTCCTCATCTATACTTGTAGTACCTTCTTCACAGGGTTGTCATGTGAACTGAACAAAATAACAAAAGAAGAGAGCTTGGCCAACCCATTAAAGTCTAACAAATGCCTATTGTTAATGTTTCTATCATCAACTGTTAGTTCACAGAGATAGAAGGGCTCAGTGGATAGAAGGCTAGCCTTGAAGAAAAGAAAAGCTAAGTTCTGTCCTGCCATTCTGAATTTATACTAGCTATGTTATCTCAGGTAAATCACTTAACTATTCAGGGCCCCCAGAAAATTCTCAGAGAATAAAAAATATATATATACTTATTTTAAAAATTTTATATTTATTTTATATTATTATAATATTTTATTATTTGTATAGAATAATATGTAATATTTATAACCATATGCTTTATTATTTATATATAATGTATAATATACTATATAGTATTATTTGTATATATAACATTTAAAATATAGCATCACATTATATAATTTATACATAATAATGTGACATTTATAATATAACATTATATTTTATTATTTACACATCATAGCATATAATATTTATAATATAGTATATTTTAACAATCTGTCATATTTTATAATTTGTATATTATATAAATATAAACATATATAAATAAATATATAAAAAGGAGAGTTGTGGATTGCATTGGAGGAAGGAATTTCTACAATGGGAATTCTCCCTATACCTATGAAATCATAGGTCAAGACTCTCCTTAAAACTAACCCCCCCCAAATTTCTCTCATCCTGCTTAAAAATGAGAAGAGAAATTTGCTGCATATGGGTATGACTAGATTAATAGTGTCCTTCTTTCAGAAGTGAGCTTTGAAGGAAGATTTTACTGTTAGATAAAGTAGCCCTGGAGATGATAGGATTTTTCAAATTATTTTCCTCTCCAGAGAGCAGCTTCTCACCTTTCTTTCCATGATTCAGGGAGAATTATCAGAGTCATCTGTGAAACTCAGCAGTACTTTTTTTTTTAAAACAACTTAATCTGATTTACTTCCCTCCTGGGATGGTACAGTTCTGAACAACTTAAACAGTTTTCCTGTTCAAAGTTGGACCTGTAGAGAGGAGTCCTTGCACTGCCTGTGCTCATCACAAGCTTTCAAAACCCAGGGGGAGCATCCTGTATGCTCTAATTCAATCACCCTTGCCCCAATATCAGCAATCTGGCTCCTGTATTGGTTCAGTAATAGCAGAAAGAAGTTTACAAGCAAAGAATAGGACACAAGACGACTTGGGGGATGATGGGGAATGTGAACATTTTAGAAAAATGAACAGATTTCATGCATCTTTTGCTTCATGCCAGTGCTTTCTGATTTCAAATGTCCTTTTCCCAAGAAGGGGCAGGTAGGTGGTACAGTAGACAGGGTGTCAGCCTGAAGCCATGAAAAAGAATCTTCCTGTGTTCAAATCTAGCCTCAAGCACTAGCTGTAAGACCCTGGGCAAGACCCTTAACCCTGTTTGCCTCAATTTTCTTATCTGAAAATTGATCTGGAAAAAGAAATGGCAAATCAATCTAGTAACTTTGCCAAGAAACCTCCCAAATGGAGGTCACAAAGAGTCAAATATGACAGAAACAACTGAGCAACAATATTATCCCATGAATACAACCAAGTCAAGTAAAAAAAAACTTTTATTAAACACCTACTATGTACCCTGTAATATAAACTGGTACAGCCAGAAAAAAAATCTATTTTTGAGAGATTTATACCTATTACACCTAGAGACTTCAACTGTGTTCTCTTTGGTTCAATTGATGGAGCAGGAAAACATCTATGATTAATTACTTGTCCATATGCCTTATTTTTTCCTTTTGTATAAAAGACCTAGAAATGAAGAATAACTAAATGAACCAACATGTGTCAGTTAATGTAGTATATCATTTTTTAAAAGTTCATAAAGCAAAGAAGGTAGAGATAGGATGAAAATATATACTTTAAAGTAAAATTATAATAAAATGTTTACATAAATTGACATGCCTATTTGTTCTGTTAAACTAATTTTAACTAATTTTAGTTAACTAATTTTTACTAGACAAATAAATTTAGTTTAATTTTCTCTCTCTCTCTCTCTCTCTCTCTCTCTCTCTCTCTCTCTCTCTCTTTCTTCTTCCCTCCCTCTTCCCTCCCATATTTGATCATTAGTGGAGAGGGAGAATAAGAGATCATCCTTGCAAAAAAAATCTCTTGGATGTTCCCAGCTAAGAAAAATTTCTCTTAGATTCAATTTATCAGCTTTCAGTCATTTCTGTCAGCCTCTGCCACTTCTACTTCAAATTCCCCACATCCTTCTTAAAAGCCAAGCCCTAAACGAGGTCAGAATTCTTTAAGAGGCTGGACAGTTAAAAGACATTCTAGTTCTGCCAATGAGTCACTATATAACTTTGAAGAAGTCACCTGATCTCTTGCGGTCTCAGTTTCCCAATATGTAAAATGAAGGGATTGGATAAAATGATCCTAAAGGTTCTTACCAGCTCTACTAGTCTATGAAATGATAAGAACAGAAATGTCAGTTTTCTCTGGGACTGACTGATCAATTAGACTCATCATCACTGAGTTATTAAAATGATTAATACCACATTGCTCCATAGGAGATGAAGCTTGTCACATGGAACAGAATCACAGTCAACTGTCAGTGAAATGTCATTCAGGATACAGTGCCTTACATGAAATAAATGTTTAAATGTTAGATGATATCATTATTATTTTAGCACATATTTTCCTGCTTTTAATGGACTGAATTCCTTCTGGCTAGCACTGTTTGACCTACTCATCTGAAAGTCTGAAGGACATGAGTGCCATTTGGCTTCTTGCCAAAACAAGAGCAGAACAGAAAACGTGATGTTGAGCAGCAGGAATGTGAATGTTGCACAGGGCAATTCTTTCGAGAAATACCAAGTCTCAGCCAACATAGTACTATCAGCTAAAAACAAATTCTAAATGGCAGTAAAGGGCAGGAGGACAATAATGAGAAGTTAACTATAGAAGTCACTGTGGTAGAGTAAAAATAACACTGACTCTGGAGTTATAGGATACAGATTCAAATCTCACATTCATTTTACTTCCATTGGCCACTTATGTCAGGTTAGGAGAGAGGATAAAATGAGATAAAGTACTGTGCAAATCTCAAATTGCTACATATATTTTAGTTACTGCTATTATCCTATGATCTGAGCCACTGTCCTCAGGATTTTTTGAAATTTGCTATTTATTTTTAACATTTATTTTTAAGTTCTTTTGGACATAGTTACAAATTGCTCTCCTGAATGGGTGGACTAGTTCAGAATTCTACCGACAGTGTATTCACTGCCCCCATTTTTCCACATTCCCTCTAGCATTTGTTGTTTTCCTTTTCTGTCATATGAGCCAATCTGGTAGGTGGCTGGTGGTATCTCAAAGTTGTTTGAATTTGTATTTCCCTAGTCAATAATGACTTCAAGCATTTTTTCCTATGACTAGAGATAGTTTTGATTTCTTCTGAAAACTATTCATAGCCTTGAATGGCTCCTATTTTTTATAATTTTTTCTCTGTTTCCTATATACTTGAGAAATGAGGCCTATATCAGAGAAACATATAAAAATTATTTCCCAGTTTTCTGCTTTCCTTCTAATTTTGGCAATATTGATTTTGTTTGTGAAGAAAAATTTTAAATTTTCTGTGACAAAAATTATCAATTATATTTTCTGTCATCTGAGACTCTTTCTCTTGTTTCATCATAAACTCTTACCTTATCCAGAGATCTGACAGGTAAAATTTTCTATACTTTCCCAATTTACTTATCTCTCCCTTTATATCTAAATCACACACTTATTTTGACCATGTCTTTGTATATGGTATGAAGTTTTGGTCTATGCCTAGTTTCTGCTAAAATGTTTCCATTTCTAACAATTTTTGTCACGTACTGAGTTCTTAACCCCAGAGCTTGGATCTTTGGTTTATCAAACTCTAGATTATTATAGTCATTTACTACAATTTATGGTGTACTTAATCTATTCTACTGATTCACTCCTCTATTTATTAGTCAGTATTGCCTTGTTTTCATGATTACCACTTTGTAATATATAGGTATCTTTTCTCCATCACATGGGTTATAGGTGCAGTGGCCCTGTGATCTGGAAAATGTATGTAAAATTTTTTAGCTTTCTTATTCTTTTTATAAACTTTAACTTTTAAAATTTATTTTTAACTTAAAAAAGAAATAATATGTACTTATGGTATTAAAAGATAAAATGTATTGCTATTATGCAATATCATACACATATTTTTAGCATTTCTGGGTTTCTAAAATTTTTTTGTGTCATCTGCTTAACTTTGTGTGTCATCTGTGGCTTCCACAAAATTCTTTCAAAATTTCTATTTAATTTCTTATGCTGACCCTTGATGTAGGAAACTGCAGTGGGGAAAGTATAGTTGTGGAAGGGATACCTATAGTTTGAAGTCTGGGAGTTATAGGCTGTTTTCCTTCACATTTTTTTCATTGATTATCTCGATATTCTTTATTTTTTCTTCCAGATGAATTTTGTTTTTTCCAGATCTATAAAATAATTCGTTGGTCATTTGGTACAGCATTGAATAATTAAATTAGATAGGATTATCATTTTCATTATATTGGCTCAGCCTACCCATGAATAATTAATAATTCTCCAGCTTAGATCTGTCTTTTATTTGTGTGAAAAGTGCTTTATAAAGTTCATATAAAGTGTTCATATAGTTCCTGGCTTTGCCTGGACAGTTAGACTTCTAAGTATTTTACCTCGTCTGCAGTTTTATTTTAAATGGAATTTCTATCTCTTCCTGCTGGGTTTTGTTGTTAATATATAGAAATACTAATCATTTACAAGGGTTTATTTTACATCCTCCAACTTTGCAAAAATTGTTATTTCAGCTAGTTTTTTGAGTTGATTCTCTAGGATTCTTATAAGTATATTGTCATCAAGTATATTGTCTTCAAAAAGTAATGGTTTTGTTTCCTTGTCATCTATTCTTATTCTTCAACTTATCTTTTTGGTCATATTGCTATAACTAACATTTCTAATACAATATTGAATAATAATGGTGATTATGGACATCTTTGCTTCACTCTTGATCTTAATGGAAAGACATCTTACTTATCACGATTGCAGATAACATTTCCTTTCAGTTTTAAATAGATATTACTTATTATTTTAAGAAAAGCTTCATTTTTTTCTTATGCTTTCTAGTGTTTTTTTAAAGAAATGAGAGTTGTGTTTTGTCAAATGCTTTTTCTTTTTCTTTTTATTATTGCTATGGCCAATTATGCTTATAATTTTCCTGATATTGAAATAGCCCAGCATTCCTGGTATAAATCCCACTTGGTCATAGTGTATGATCTTTGTGATATTTTGCTGTAATCTCCTTGCTAATATTTTATTTAAATTTAATTGTACCAATATTCATTTGGAGAATTGGGATAAAGTTTTGTTTCTGTTTTTTGCTCTCTGTGGTATCTTCAGGAATTGTGAATAGTAAAATGCTCTATGATGGAACTCTTTTCTCCTGAGATCACAAGATCCCTCATCTGATGCTACCACTCTAGACTTTAATCTTTTTCTCTTGTCTAATTCCCCTGTAGGACATATTTCAATGTGGTCATCTTTGATGTTTCTTTTCCAAAAGATTTAAAAAACTTTCTAGAGAAGTCTCAAACTAATGCACAAACATTTGAAAAATATGGGACAAAATGAGTTCAGTTGAATCATGAATTCGCAAAATATGGATCAGAGTCTGAGGGGAAGCATTTCTGTCTCACAGTGGTATCAGAAGTTGCAAGAGCTCATGATCTGGGATCTAAAGAAAACTAGATTGTCAATTTAGGATTTCTCTGTTCAAAGAATAAAGCTTTGAAAGCTGTTTGTCCTGAACTGTATAGGACAGAGCTTAACTCGGAGGCCATCATCATCAACTTAATCCTTTGAAAGGTGCTATTAAGTCAAGATCATGAATGACTAGAAATCAAACAAGCTTAAATATTTCATCTGAAATGAGACAGTATCCAAAGCAGCAACAGTGTCTTTGTTGGGCTAATGCTGTATATGGAAGGAGTCCAATGTACTCAGAGTGAGCTTTTTAGTGTTTCAGCACCTAGACAGGAATTTTTAAAAGTATTCTCCATCTCATCCTGACATTGTTTTGAATCCCACCACTAGATAATAAAACTGCTGTGCTGTCACTTGAAAAGCAAAAGGAAGGATGAAAGATTAGTTATAAATTATAAAAATAAATTGTTGGATAGTGCATCTATTGCATAATATGATATTCTATTGCTGTCATGGCAATTAAAAATATTTAAGATGATGGCTCCACTCCTTTATTAGTTAACATCTACTAGGATCATAAAAACTACACAATTGCTTAATTTCAGTATTTCAGGAAGGGAAAACTGAGGATAATGAAGTTTGTGTGTGAAAATCCTTGCTTTCAGAGCATTAACTGCTGATTTATTGACACTCATTTCTAAATTTAAGAAATGTCACTGGTTAAATGTAATTCTTCATTAATTCTTTTGCAAAACAAAACTAAGAGTTCTTAATGACCCAGTCTGAGGGTTCTTAAATGACTCAACCTCAGAAACAGGAATTGAATAAAAATCATTAAAAAACTATTAAAGGGAGAAAAACAATAAAAAAACAATCTGACCCACAGATTTACAAGTTAATTTTTATCAGATGTTTAAGAACAAGATTTATCCTATAAAGAACATCCTCAATTACTGACAGACTGGCATTCTACTAAATTCTTTTTTATGAGATAAATATGGTTCTCATACATAAACCAGGAAGGGATAAACCAAAAACGGGGAACTTGATTAATTGGCTGAACTATGTAATCACATTAATGAAGAAATTTCAATAAAAATTTTTAAATAAAATCTTAGCAAAAAAAAAAAAAACAACAGTAATGTAAACTCTTGTCTCAAACCTCCCCCCAAACCTCACTATAACAAAATCGAACTCAGGCTTGCAAACAATTTAAAATTAAGGAGAAAAAGTAATCAATCACATAATGAACAGAAGCAACAAAAAATCACATGAATATATTAGTATTTAAAGGAAAAACTTCTGGCAAAAGACACCAATCTTTGCTAAAAAAAAACAAACAAACCCCAAAGCACAAACATTGTAAGGTCTTTACTTAATATACTTCACACATATTATACATATAATATAGATACTCAAAAACAAATATTACTGTTATTTGCCTTGAAGAAACACTAGAAGATTTCCCAATATGTACAGCTCAAAACAAAGATACTTTTTTCTCCTTTGCCCTCATTATTATTTAACATAATTCTAGAAATTCCGACTGGCAATATAAGAAAGAAAAATTAAAGTTATAAACATTGACAAAAGGTAGATAAAACCATTTTCATTTGAAGATGCCATGGCTATTTACTTAGAAAACCCCTGAGAATGCATTTTGCTTATGTATGAGTTTGCTCTTACAATAATGACCAATATGGATGTGTGCTTTGCATGACAATAAAAAAATGAAAAAAAAATCCTTACCACCTTTCAACAGATCTTATCCCCATAATCACTGGTATTTTCCCACCAATGTGATTTTGCATTTACTTTGTATAAACTTGGCACTCACTTATCCATACACACATTGATCTTCCACCCTTACTGGTCATTAGAATGCAGCTTCTTGAGGGGCCCAAACAGTTTTTATTTTTGGTTTTGATTCTAGGATAAGCCTGTTTAAATGGAATGAACTGACCTAGAAGGGATGAAATCTGAGTAGAATTCTTGGTGAGGAAATCTAGGAAATTACAGTTAGCAGAACCAATTAGCTGTGTGACCTTGGATGAGTGACTTCTACCTTTCAATGACACAAGTAATCACCTTCTGGGCTTTCCTGACTTTCTGGCCATGGGTGGCTTGACCAAGGGCTCCCTCTAAAGGGACACAATTTCTTCATCCCTTACAGGACTGCTCCCTCTGAAGTACCGCATGAGCTCACATCTCCTGACATTCTCAGCCTGGCAGCAGCCTCCCACCTCTGAGGCTGGCAGGAGAATCTTGAGAAAGGAGGAAACAGAATCTGAAGTGACAGCCCCAGGCAGAGCACACCACCTTGGGGATCCACAGGAGCTCCCAACTCTGTATCACGTCTCTCCCAGCGCCAACCTCACACATCTAATTTTCCTGCTGGGGAATGTTCTAAATTCTACAGGTTTTGTAACACCTGTTGCCTGTACTGCATAGGGTTGTTGTGAGGCTAAAGTGGCATGTTAACAGCTTTTATATTATGCTTTTATATTAATATTGTACTTTTGATGATTAATATATGATGCTGTTATATTTAGATCATACTTTTTATTATTTATACATTTATTTATATTTCTACTTTTATTATTTATATTAGACTTTATTTATATTTGTATACTTTTATATTTGCATTATACTTTTAATTAATAATATTTATGTTATGCTATTATATTTGTATTATAGTTTTAATTATTCATAACATTCATATTATACTTTTTATTATTTGTAATATTTATATAATACTTTGAGAAACCCCATTACTTTCTGTCTTGGAATCAATACTATGTATTGGATCCTAAGCAGAGGAGCAGTAAGGGCTAGGCAATGGGAGGGGTAAGTGACTTTCCCAGGGTCACACAACTAGGAAGTCTCTGAGGCCAGATTTGAACCTAGGACCTCCCATCTCTAGGCCTGGCTCTCTATCCACTGAGCCACCCAGCTCCTCCCTAATCATTGGCTTCTTATCAAGGACAAGAACAAACATTTAGGATCCTTGCCTTTTTTCTTTGGTCTAGACATGATTTCACTAGCATAGGGGACTCTCCTCATAAACCAATCCTTCTTCCATTGTAAATCAGCAGCTATTCTGAGTCACATCATCTTAGAGAATTGCTTTGGGTCCCTGAGATGTTCAGCAACCCCCTGAGGATAGTCACACAGCCAGTGTCAAAGCTGGCAACCCCTTTTCTTTTTTCTTTTGGAATCCCTCTCTTCCTGGCTTAAAGCACACACTACATTATATGGCTTCTATCTATTGGCTCCAAATCCCTAGACTACCTCTCTTTCTTGATTTAGAGAGAAACCCTTTAAAAAATGAGAAATGGTGACTCCCTCTAGCCCTGTCATCAGGAACAGCCTTACTCACTTTGTAGAATTCCAAAAGAATTTATCAGGTTCATCAGTAAATGTATTTTACAAGGCAGAAGATTACAAAAAGTCATTTACCTATTAATCATATTTGCAACTTTCCTGGCTTTTGCTTACAAAGCACAAAATCAAGTCCAGTGTAACCAAAACTACCTTGTTATGCATAATCATTATTTTTAGTCCCTATTTAACAGTATCCTAAAGTCTCTAAACATTTTGTAACAAAAGTTATTTATGTCTGAGTCTTATTAGTTGAATGTACAGTTTGTCCCATCTTGCATGTTGTTGTGCTTACCTTGGGCTTAATGGAATGAGACCATGAACTTAACAGTTTGTAGGCAATGATGAGGACATTTGCTTCAGTGCAGATGATGATATTTTTATCAATTGGAATGATTCAGTTCTATTTTTAGAAAGTTCATTGAAGTATTCAATTAGAAACAGAAAATAAAGTATTCTGCAGACAGGAGAAATTCCTATTCATCTAATTATTTTCTTAGAAGTTTCATTGTTCAGTTGTTTTTCAGTCCGTTCTGACTCTTCAGGACCCCATTTGGGTTTTTCTAGAGTAATTTGCCATTTCCTTCTCCAGCTCATTTTACTGATGAAGAAATGAAATCAAACAAGGTTAAGTGACTTACCCAGGGTCACCCCAGCTAAGAAGTGTCTGAGACCAGATTTGAACTCATGAAGATGAACCTTCCTGATTGAAGGCTACTGCTCTATCCACTTCCCTTTCTCAGAATAGTCGGTCAATAAAAATTTATTAAGAGCCTTCTATGTGCCAGACATTGTACTAAACTCTGGAGATACAAAAAGAGGCAGAAGTCACTTCTTGCTTTCAACACTTACCTTTTAATGAAGGAGAATATGCAGATTCCATAAACCACTTTATGTCTAGGGAGCTGGTTGCCTCATTGAATAAAAGTCTTGGACTTGTAATTAAGCGTTTAAATCAAACCTGAGGCACTTATTAGCTGTATAACCCTGGGTAAATCAATGAACTCTGTCTCAGTTTCTTCCTCTGTAAAATGAGGATAATAATAGCATTTATCTCAAAGAGTTGTGATAATTAAATGAGATAACACATGTAAAATACTTTCCTTAATAAGAGAAGAAGAAATTGAAGGAATTAAAGTAGGCAAGTAGGAAACTAAATTATCAATCTTTGGGGAGGATATGATGTTATACTTAGAAAATCAATTAAAAACTACTTGCAATAATTAATAACTTTAGCAAAGTTGCAGGATACAAAACAAATCCACATAAATCATCAGCATTTCTACATATTTCCAACAAAGCCCAGCACCAAGATTTAGAAAGAGAAATCCCATTTTAAATCACTCTAAATAATATAAAATACTTGGGACTCTATTTGTCAAGACAAATGCAGGATATATATGAACACAATTACAAAACATTTTCCACACAAATAAAGTTAGATCTAAACTAAAAAAAAATTGCTTTGCTTAAAGCATTATATAAATCTTAAGTGGTAGTAGTAGTAGTAGTAGTAGTAGTAGTAGTAGTAGTAGTAGTAGTAGTAGTAGTAGTAGTTGTTGTTGTTGTTGTTGTTGTTGTTGTTGATGATGATGATGATGATGATGATTAACCCACCAGGAGAAGATCTCTTTCTCCTCTTATATCATAACATACAGTTCCCTATAAGGTCCCTGGCATGAATTGCATTGTATTTATTTGCATAATAAGGGTCCCTTGGTCACTGCCCATAATTGCTGATTTCCATCTGCCCCTGTGGTTCATAATGGCTTAGGTATAATGAGACATACACATAACATGCTGGGGGGTGGGGGGTGGGGTGGGGTTGAGAGATTCCAACACATCAAAAGCCAATTGAACTACATTTGAGATTGTTTGAATTGTTTTCCATTCCTTGAGCCACCTAGCTGCCTCTAGAATGACCATTAACAATGAGATTTGACAGTTTTTGGTGACAGTCATCTTCTCAAAGGCAAATATGGTGTTGTGGTTGTGGATAGAAGACTAGTCTTGAAGTCAGAAAATCCTCTTTACTTCGTTCCCTGCTTCCCTTCACCTTTCCAGATTTTATTCTAACCACTCTTCTAGCACTTGTCATGAACTAGTTTCTAGACTGATGGCCACGACCTGTTTAATCCTTCTATGGAATTCTTTCTGATGGCAGGCCAAGGGTCAAGAGCAGCCCCTCTAAAATTTAAGAGAGACCACAAACTTCTAGCTAGCACTGAAGAAAATACAAATTGAGATTGAGAATGTTTTAGTTTTGTTAGATGAAGTAAAAATTATTATAAATTAAGAGGAATAATTCCAGATTATTCTATAGAAAATGGTTGGATCAGTTCACAGTTCCACCAACAGTGTATTAGTGTCTCCATTTTCCCACATCCCCTCCAATATTTGTCATTTTGTCCTTTATCCTTTTAGTCAATTTGATAGATGTGAGATGATATCTAGAGCTGTTTTGATTGGCATTTCTCTCATCAATAATGTTGTAGAGCATTTTTCATATACTGATATACAGCTTTGATTCCTTTATTCAAAAATTGTTCATATCTTTTTGACCATTTATCAATTGTGGTATATTGCTCATATTCTTATAAATTTGACAAAGCTTTCCCTATCTTTTAGACATGAGACAGTTACTTGAGTATTTTCATGTAACAAACAAATTAATAAATTTAAATTAAAAATTAAATTTAAATTAAAAAAATTAAAAAAATAGGAAGAATAGAAAATGACATGTAATTAATAATATTTGACCCAATGTTACAAAATTGCAGCAAACTTTGAAAAATCTCTAAAATGGCCTCTAATCCAGAACATTTCTTCAGAATGGAGACAACATTCTCACATAAATAGATAATTATTTTTATTTGAAAACTTCAAGGAAAAGCATTCACAGTTTCCCTAGGCCCCCTATTCTATGGATTTTTTCTGGAGATTCTTTCTTGTCTAACTTAAATCCTTGCTACTTCAGTTGCTATCTACTCAAGATTTAATTACAATACTCCAATTTAAAATCTCCACAATTCTCAGATTCTTTAGTGATATTTTTCTTTCACAAATTCCATGCCCCAAATATGGACAATAGGATAATAGAAGTGTGAGTATATTTTTTTCTCAAGGCATCATTCATAAAATTGCTTTAACATCTTCCTTTGCTATCTCCTTACACAGGCATTTTAGAGAAAAACTTGATCAGTTTTTAACTCAGAGACATCTTCTTATTAAAATCTGCCAACCACTCATGAGTACTCCCTATTTACCTTGGTAATCTACAATGACAAAAGTAAACTCATATGTTATTATATGAATGCTCTGAGAGAACAGAATAATTTTATGTGGAATGGAGAAGGAACAGGTTGAATGAGTGTTTCAGGTCTCTGTAATCTTTGGGGGGCTGTAGAATAGGCAAGAATACCATCTATGGGGCAGCTGGGTAGCTCAGTGGAGTGAGAGTCAGGCCTAGAGACGGGAGGTCCTAGGTTCAAACCCGGCCTCAGCCACTTCCCAGCTGTGTGACCCTGGGCAAGTCACTTGACCCCCATTGCCCACCCTTACCAATCTTCCACCTATGAGACAATACACTGAAGTACAAGGGTTTAACAAAAAAAAGAATATCATCTATGTCATTTTACTTTAATTACCAGTTTTAGAAAAATTTAGTCAGTTTTTTCATAGTAGAACAAAATGCAAGTTATTGTGGAATTGTTTCTCAGGAAATATCAGAACCTACAACAAATTTTTATTTGCATCTTGATTTGAATGTCAACAACTCTGGGTAATATTGGTTCATTTCCTATTTTCTGTTTCATGATTCCTCAGGGATATTATTTTCCATCCTTTTCTAATTGTCTCACCTTCTTGAATAAGTGTCAGCAATTTTCTGACAGTCCATTTTAAGAATATTATTGTGAAGAAACAAATGATATAAAAAATTCATAGAAGAAAGTATAGTAAAGAAAGCAGAATCGGGAAAATAATATACCACATGTGGGAAAAGCTTATACAATGTAACCTTTAGTAGTCTAAAATTACACTAAAGCTTTTGGGATACCTTTTACCTAGTGATTATAATAATATATACAAATATAACTCAAAATATTAGATGAATTATATATAATCATAATAATCATTCTTAGATTCACAGAACAAATGAGGCCATATATACCATTCTCCTTTTTCTGGAGAGGTCAGGGTGTGTAGTGTTTGCTATTTTTCTTTATAATAAAGGAAGGCTGATTTCCACTACAACGAAGGTTGGTGGTATATTTGGAAATAATTATGATCCAAAAGCAAAAGGTAACATAAAATTTTTCAACTTTATTTTCACATGGAAATAGGGTTACCTAATGCAAAAACCATACAAGAAGACTGCTTTCTTTTCAACAGTTCTCTTCATTTCATCTATGCTTTGAAAATAAAAATGTGGCTTATGTCATGTGCTGAACATTTTTTTTCTCCATTCATGATGTAACTGTGAATGGGAGACTATATATTAGGTTCTAATAATGACAAATGGACAAAAGATTATGCTTTTTTAAAGCAAATTTCTTTGTAATCCTTGAAACAAACATGCAAAGTCTTTCTCCAGAAAATAATTTTCAATGGCATGCTAAAACTGTTTAAGCTTGAAAATAAATCAACATTTCATTTAGAAAAGTATTATCATATGAAGGCTGTTCTTTGAATTTCCTTTTTTGTCTTTTCAGTAAGAAATTGAAAAACCCAAACTAGGTACAACTATTCTAATTTGGGTTCTATATTAATTGAGAACACAACTTAGTGTGCAGAATTTCCACATTTTTACCCTGATTCCTGCAGGAACTGATTTCTGCTGAAACAACTAGAGAAGTGAATATTAGCAATGACTGAAGCAAAGCAAAAAAAATAAAATATTAATAAAATAATATCAAAATATCATTAAGCAATAAATTATATAATTATATATTATGGTACATTACATCACATTATATAATTATATATCATACAATAAAATAAAATAATATTAATAAAATAATAATTAAAATTAAATAGCTTAATTAAAAATAACACTAATATGTATTAATGGAATCAAATGGAACTGTTGAATTTGAAGTAATTTTATCATCCTGTAGGAATTTTGATCTGCATCCTAGGTAAAAGTATGAAACTCTTAGTACTTTTCTCTCTTTCCCCGGGACCCAGAGCCCTTATGCTACTACCTGCCTGCTCAGTTTCTCCTACTGTGTTGCCCTTTTTAGGCCTCCTTTCCCTGGAGGACATAGTATCTATCATGTGACAGACTTTCCATTCAAAGTTAACAAAGCTAAATGTATGCCCTTTTGGAGCTAATTTAATAAAACACTAACTAGGACTAAGGTTTTATATGGTAGAAGAGGAACCTACAAGCAATGGGCTTTATGGTCACTCCAGCAGACCCAAGGGAAACATCTGGGAGCAAATGAAAAATAGGTCTTTTGTGGTCCTTCAAGCCAGATGAGGTAGGCAGCTTATTTTGACCTTCAAAACCTAAAGAAAACATCCTGGATCTCCTTAATTTTGTTGATGAACACAGCTGATTTCTTTATTGATACTTCAAGTAAGTCACATCTGCATGAGTCTTTTTCTATCCTTGGTAGAAAGATGTTTTTCCTTCAAGTCTCTTTCTTTAATTATGTGGTACCTATTAATTATGTTAATCCATTAACTATTAATTATAATTTTATAACTCTTTGTTACTTCAGAATTGTCTGAGAGTAGGTAGAATTCAGCAGGCCTCACCTATGTACCCTTAGGAAATTAGGACCACCAAAAATGGAGATAAACCTTTCTTCCCAATGAAACGATCATTCTCAGATTCTTACATTAGAGATTTATTCTAAACCTCTTGAGTTCAAAAACTATTGTTCAGTTGTGTCTAACTCTTCCCCTCTTCCGCCCCCCTTCCCCTCCTCAGTTTGGAGGTTTTTTTCTTCCAGCTCATTTTACGGATGAGGAAACTAGAACACACAGGGTTAAATTGTCCAGTTACACAGCTAATAAGTGTCTGAGGCCAGATTTGAACTCAGGGAGAGGGATCTTCCTGACAACAAGTCTGGTACTTTATCCACTGCACCACCTACTCACCCAGGGGTTTAAGAATAACCATGTATTGAAGGAATTAAAGCAAAGCTGGTACTAATCTGTTAAGGAACTTCCCTGATCGTTGCAAATGTGAACCTAGTGGAATGATGGTAGCTTCATCAGGAATAAAGTCCAAAAGAACATGAGCAAAGTCTTGAACTGTCTTGTTTATTTTTCAAACCAACCAACAATTGATTTGGGAAGGCTAAAAAGTTGTACCTTGATAGCAAGCCATTTGTAAGTAAAACAGTTTTTGAAATCCCTGAGTCTTGCATTTGTATTAGGGAACTAAGCTTAGTAAACACCTGTGATTAAGACATACAGCAGTTGAACTAACATTTAGCTCTTGGAACTGCAGTATAAACAGAAGGATAATTCATTAATTTGCTGGACATTAATCAAAAGACCAATTCATATTGTTGCCAAGAAGTCGGTACTCAGTGCTGTGGTTTGGAAAGCCTCTCTAGTGTGGCTACCAATTTCTTTCAAGTGAGAAGTTACTTGAAGGAAATGGAAAAACAACATTCACCACTTATAAACCAGAGATCTGCATATACTAAATGGCTTTAAACTTGAAAATTAATTTCAATATGCTAGAGTTAACATAAACATTAACCAACTACAATTAAGAGTTTGTTTCCTTGAGAAAGTGAGAGAGAGAGAGGGGGGGGGAAGGAGAGAGGAAGGGAGGGACAGTGGGAATAAAAAAAATCAATCAATTAAG
>NC_058130.1:374808414-374825112 GCF_016433145.1 Gracilinanus agilis
TATTATTATTATTATTATTATTATTATTATTATTATTATTATTATTACTCAACTGCTAAGAAGGGAGTTGAAGACCTTAAATGAAGAGTGAAGAATAAGACAATTTGGATATTTTCAGGCTTGAACCCTTGGATAAAGTATTGAGTATTATGTTAAAAACAACAACAACAACAAATCAGTCCTCATATCTGAGCCTCATCCATGTGAGGTGGAAGCCACAGTTCTGAGCCATGGATTACAATAACATTGAGGAAGTATTTGAAGATCATCTAGTTTGGTTCTCTCCTTTTCCACATGAGGAAAAACTGAGGCTAGAGAAATTAAGTGACCTTACTTCAGACACATTGAAAAGTAGCAGATCTGAGATTCCTTCTCCTAACTTCCAAACCAGTTATGTTTATGTTAGCTGCCTCTGTATAGGCAAAGAAAATTCAGATTATTAAACCACGTTTGATCATCCTTAGGTTTAAACAACAGATTTATCAAGATGTTTTAATGCACTAAGATATTGATGTTTTCTACTTGGGGACAGTTGGTAATTCACTCCTACTAATATTTTTTTTTAAACCCTTACCTTCCGTCTTGGAGTCAATACTGTGTATTGGCTCCAAGGCAGAAGAGTGGTAAGGGTAGGCAATGGGGGTCAAGTGACTTGCCCAGGGTCACACAGCTGGGAAGTGTCTGAGACCAGATTTGAACCTAGGACCTCCCGTCTCTAGGCCTGGCTCTCAATCCACTGAGCTACCCAGCTGTCCCTACTCCTACTAATATTTTCAGAGAACACTACCAAAGAAGTTTGAATGTCTATAGTTTATAAATCTGAATTTAAGCTAAAAAAAGCTATAAATCTAAATTTAACCAAATATGTCCAAAAGAAAAAGTATATTTCCTTCAATTATGTAGTTTAGCAATAACTATGATTAATAGATTCAATCAAATCTTTGTAAGACTTCTTTTAGGAAGAATATTTAATTTAAAATGCGATCAATCAACCCATCAATTCCTACTATGTGTCCAGTGCCCAAAACATTTTTAAAAATGAGTTATTTTACCATATTTAAATGGAGAACAGCACAAAGGATTCACAGTTTTCCAAAAATTGACAATCAAATTCTTCCCAGACTGGAAAGGTAAGATAGTCCCCACCTTCACCCCAGGAACGTAATAAAATCTTTTAAACTTTTGGTGACATATTTTGGCTTGTATTTTCTCCTAAAAATAGACTGTTACAGTCCTTAAGCCAATGCAGGGGAAAATATACAAAACTAAAAGCAAAAAATACACCCTGATTATCCTGAGATATTGGAAAATATATAGAATGTAGAATATAAGTTCTTCACTCTAGGGAATAGCCTTCCTAAATTCGTGACATAAATGTTCACTCAAGCATTCTTGGTGTCCTACATCATGGAAACAGTGCAAACAGATTTTTCTCCTTCACATAATTGCTATTTTGGAAAAGACTGAGAGGTTATGAGGATCGGAGAAAAATGTCTAGTCCTCAATCTGGCTGGTTTTAAGAAGTCATTCTGAAGTTTTCTTTCCAGAATGAATTTTCTGCAAGAGTTAGTACAGTAAAACACAGTCCTTGCCTTCAGGGAATGATACTCTCCTTATGGAGATAGAGCTGAAAAACAGGAGACAATTAGAAAGCAATAATGTATTCACATTTTTTCTTTTACTGAGGAGGAAATGGGTGACATGATGTCTTGCTTAATAAATATTTTTTGAATTAAAATTAATTGGTAAAGACTGAGTTTGAATATTGGCTCTCTGACTTAATTAGATGAGATTGGGTAAACCTTTTTTGAGCTTTAATTTCCACTTTTGTAAAAATAGAGATAAAAATATTTTCCTTGCTCACCTCACAATGTAAAATGAGATTAGAGAGTGATAGGGTAGTGGAATGAACACCAGGTTTTAAATCAAAGGCCTGAGTCTGATATAAACTGCTTCTAGGTTTCCTTAATATTACATATTATATATATTTACATATATATGTATATGCAAACACATACATTTTACATAACAAGGCATATTACAGATGACTTCTTCATCTGTAACATAAGGGTGTTTGACTGAATTATATATAATGCCCCTTATAGCTCTAAAATACTAAATAAATATAAGTAATTATTATCAGAGACCACACGTTCAAAAAAAGTTCCTAGAAGGGAATGATAACTGAAGAAAAGAGTAGTCAGATGTAGGCAGCACAGTGGATAGAGTACTGGACCTGAAGTCATGAAGATTTCTTTCTGGTGTGTGGAGTGGGAATTGGGGGGGGGTCTTGATATAGCAAGATGCACCTCCTTTAATCATTCAAATAATCAGAGAGGTCAGGATGAGATGCAGACAGATGTGGTTTTATTGTGTATCGTGCAAAGGAAGGGGCTGCATCTTGCTATATCAAGACCCCACCCCAATTTCCATTCCAGACAGATATTCATTTCACACAGTTCAACAAGCACTCCACTGGGTTCAAATCTGGCCTCAGACACCAACTGTGTGACATTGGGCAAAAAAAACCTAACCTTGTTTACCTCAGTTTCCTCATCTGTAAAATGAGTGAGAGAAGGAAATGGCAAATCACACCAGTATCTCTGCCAAGAAAGCCCCAAATGCAGTCACAATGAGTCAGAAGTGACTGAAAATGAAAAAGTATTACTATTAAAAAGATGAATGATGATAACGAATATTTATATGCCACCTTAAAGTCTTCAAAACACTTTTTATACATTATCTCATTTGCTCCTTAGAAATGCCTTTTGAAGTAAGTAATGTTATTATTCCTTTTTTACAGATGAACAACCTGAGATTCTGAGAGTGCCCTGAATTATTCAGAGTCAGACAGTAAATGCCAAAGACAACATTGAAATTGTGACCTCCTGAATTCCATCAATTTACTTGTTTAGAACAATAAAACCACCTTATCTGTTTGGGACACAGTTTTCTCCACTCTAAAATAAGGAGGCTGGACAAGATGACTTCTAAAGTCTTCTCTAACTTTAAGTCTATGCCATGGTATGTATATTCCCAGAGCATTCTAGGTAGGAGATGGGAATAAACATCCAGGGGACTTACATAAATAGAAATGAAAAAACTGGCCTGAGAGGAGCCTCAGAGTCCTCTTTTGAGAGTGGTAATTTTCCTTTTGAGATTGATGATTTTTTTTGAGAGTGATAGTAAAGCTGGATAAGTCAGACTTTGTAAAGCCTTAAAAAGATGGATAGTTTAATGTGAAATGAGGGTCAATGAATGGAGTTTCTTTTACATTTCATAAAGTGACTATGCATTTACCTCTTGCCTTTTCATTCAGTGCTCAGCAAATAGATGTTTAGTGCCTTCTGTGTACCTCTGAAATGCAGAGGAGTATAAAAATTGTATAAAAATAAGTGTAAAAATATTGTATAAAATTGTATTAAAAAGTATAAAAAAGAGGCAGCTGATAAGAGTAATAATTAGAGAATTATGCCTAGAGTCAGGAAGAACTGAGTTCAAATCAGGTTTCTGGTGCTTAATGGCTGTGTGATACTGAGTAAAACACTTTACCTCATTTGTCTCAGTTTACTCAAATATAAAATGGAGATAATAACAGCACTTGCATTACAGTATTAGCACAGTGCCTGGCCTATAGTAGATGCTATATAAATATTTTCTCTCTCCTTACTGTAATGATCTGATAGTGTACATAATTTAACCTAAAAATCCTTCTATTACAATTAAAAAAATCTTTCTATGGTTGAAAAGGCTATATCCTAATCTTTGTCTTAAATATTTTATTCTTCGTATTTTTTTTAAATTTTAAACTGAGCAAACACCTGTCATTTACAATTGACGAATTCCCCAGTTGGGGAGGCTGAGGCTGGCAAATCTCTTGAGTTCAGAATTTGCAAATTTTAATGGATTATGAGATTTGGAATCCATACTAAATTCAGCACTATTATCGTGAGTCCCTAGGAGGTAGAGGCCAGCAGCCTAATTAAAGAGGGATGAACCAACTCAGGTTTTAAATGGAGCAAGTCAAAGTTTCCACACTTACCAGGAGTGGGATGGGCCAAAATTAGTAGCCCCTGTGTTTTTCAGCCTGGGTGAGATGGGGAGAAGTAGTCATCTAGATAAGCAGACAGATACATTTTATTAATGTCTGTTGTTTTTATATGGCCTAAATCTTTATAGAGCCATCCTTTATAACAAAAAAAATTTTTTTAAAGAATAAGAAATGAAAAAACCCCAAAATTAAAAATATAAAAAATCTAACATTATATGCAATGTTACATGTCTGTAAATTCTTCCTCCATATCTAAAATAATACCTTAATCCAAAAATTTCACATTTTTCAAGGGAGAATTTTAAATTTTTAATAAAAGAGGGAGAGGAAAATCTTTCTTCCTAAACAATTCAGAGCATGTTTATCCTTCCCTGTTCTTTCTTGAGGTTGTGGCGCTAAAAAAAAATGTGCTTTTTAACCTGAAGGACTTGACCGTACAGGGATGGATGGCTAGCTCGGCTGGACCAGCTCTTTTGATACTTTAACAAATAGGATTCCAAGTTCATGGGTAGCACACTTATTTGGGATCTAAGTATTCCTATGTACTTGGCTTAATGTTTGAAGAAATGAGGGGAACCTTTTTTTTTTAAGTTTTTTTTTAAACCCTTATCTTCTGCGTATTGGCTCCTTGGTGGAAGAGTGGTAAGGGTGGGCAATTGGGGGGGGGGGTCAAGTGACTTGCCCAGGGTCACACAGCTGGGAAGTGTCTGAGGCCAGATTTGAACCTAGGACCTCCTGTCTCTAGGCCTGACTCCCAATCCACTGAGCTACCCAGCTGCCCCCAGGGGAACCTTTTTATTTAAAAGACTGAACAAATTGTGGTATCTGCTGGTGATGGAATACTATTGTGGTCAAAGGAATAATAAACTGGAGGAGTTCCAGGCGAACTGGAGAGACCTCCAGGAACTGATGCAGAGTGAAAGGAGCAGAGCCAGAAGAACATTGTACACAGAGACTGATACACTGTGGTAAAATCGAATGTAATGAGCTTCTGTACCAGCAATGCAATGACCCAGGACAATTCTGAGGGATTTATGGTAAAGATGCTGCCCACATTCAGAGGAAGGACTGCAGGAGAGGAAACACAGAAGAAAAACAACTGCTTGAACGCATGGGTTGATGCGGACATGATTGGGAATGTAGACCCGAAACGACCACACCAATGCAACTATCAATGATATGGAAATAAGTTTTGATTGATGACACATGTTAAAACCAGTGGAAATGTGCGTTGGCTGTGGGGGTTTGGAGGGGTGAAGGGGAAAGTAAGAACATAAATGATGTAACTATGGAAATTTTTTCTAAAAAAAATAAAAAAAAATAAAAGCATGCAAGAATGGAGGTGTCTGTTGATGTAAATCTAATACTAGGTAGCTTTGTAGTCATGCAGAACTACTCATATGAAGATTCTAAAGAAATGTTTTCTGGTGATAGTGCTGATAGTGAGTGTTTCTTGTTCTGACCATGAATTTTCAAAGTGCCTGCTACATGCAAGGTACGGCAATTAATAATAGAGATACAAAGATCAAAGAAATGAAATACTGTTCCTGCTTTTGAGGAGTGTACACTCTATTCATCTTGAACCTCCTTTGTCCCCCAATTCAGATCCAGGATGAGTGTCCAAGTTTATTACCATGCCACCCAAAGCTTTTCCCATACAAGAAGTGTCAGGAATGGGGAGATGGCTGTAAAAGAAGAGGGCAAGCTAGGCTGTAAGAACCCAATCTGGGGGGCTTCTAGATGGCTCAGTGGATTGAGATCCAGGTCTGGACATGGGGTTTCTGGATTCAAATCTGGCCTCAGACACTTCCTAGCTGGGTAATCTTGGGCAATTACTTAACCCCCAAATCCTTATTTGTTCCACTGCCTTGGAACCAATACACAGTATTGATTCTAAGAAGTTAAGGGCTTAAAAAAAAAAAAGAACCCAATCTGTATTCCCCACTGCCATTTAACTTTTGAGTCACTGGGTCACTTGTCTCTTCTCTCATTCTATCAGAATGTGTATGTATGTGGGGGGAGGGGAGGGAGGAAGAGAGTGGGGCCGGGACACAGACAGACCCACAGAGTGATAAAGAGATACAAAGTCAGAGGGAGAGAGAATGAGAAAGACAGACAGATAGACCAAAAGACACAGAGATACAGCGAGACAGAGAGAGAGAGAGAGAGAGAGAGAGAGAGAGAGAGAGAGAGAGATTGATTTTTAAGACTAAAAGTTGAAGAAGACATGCCTAATGACATTGGTAAAGGGAATTTCTTCATCTAGGACCCCCCAGTAACAATGAAATCACTGTTCTGGTCCCTATTATTGTGATTTGCATATATATGTATATATATATATATATATATACTTATATATGTATTCAAGTATATATTTCTTTTTCTATGTGAGTATGTATGTATTTACATGTATAATTTGCCCTTTGCCTATGAATTCCAGGTAAAGGGAGACATTGTGTGACTCTTATGCAAGCCATCAGAAAGAAAGCCTTCCACATAAAGACTAGATTCAGTCTGGTTCAATAAACACAGTGTGCCTTTCTGACTTGAGTCCTTTAATCAGGACCTACTGCATGCAGACCTCTGTACTACTCACTGGAGAAATATAAGGTTCTACTTCCTCTGAACCCCCACTCTTAAAAGATTTGCTGACTGTAAGCCCCTAAGAAAAGCAATTTTGTGGGAGATACAAAATCTAGATATTGTTTTCCTTTCCCTACCCTCATGGACCTATAGTGCAGTAGAAGGGACACAATCTTTAATTATATAAGAGGAAAAAAAAACAACTTCAATATTTTAAAGACAACAGACCATATAATATAGTTTCTAATTACTTAAATTGGGTCCAATTCTGAGGCTGATACACACCAACACCAACGACCCTTGGAAATAAATTATCAGCTCTCTTTACCTTTTCAGGGATAAGATCCTTTATAGAAAGACTGTAATTTCTTGAAGCCTTTGTGAGTTCATAAGCTTGAGCTCCAGTGATATAAATCAAAGTCCAAGTCATTTATTAAACTGCAAATAGCCATAAAATAAGAGTTAACATCAATTTGTCAAGTAAAGCAAGCTAAGAAATGAATTGGCCTCTTAGTTTGGAAGACCCTTTGGAATGGCTAAGCAAATTCTCAAGGGGAAAGGTTAAAATTATTGCCATGTTTCATTTCCTTCTTTAAATCATGTGAATTACAAGCATATTTCTGACAGTTTTAGATTCTGAGTGATAATTTAATGAACTATACAAATGCATGTTTCTTCAGTTTTCTCAAAAGTATTTTTTTTTTGTCTAGAGGTAAATAGGTTGCAGCAATGTAATTGGTACTTTTTTTTCTTTAGACAATGGATTTAAAACACAATTTTCTTTGCATGGAAACAGGACAAAACAGGACAAAACTATAAAATCCTAGAGGTAGTTAATGGCTAAATTGAGAATTTGAAATTTTCTGTTAACATAGTATTTTGTTTATGGTTTATTGAAATTACTTTTCCAAATTCCTTGCTGTACAAGCATCTGAAAATTTAAGATTAAGTAAAATTGATGGGATTATTTAAAAATCAACAATTGATTTTTATGGTTCCCAATCTAGGATTTTAGTAGTGTAAGGGAACTCCATTGACCCAATGCAGACACAACTAGTCTATAACTTAGAACCTTAGAGAGTTGAGTGGTTACTGTGAGGTAAAGCTTGCTGAAGTTTTCCTGGGTCCAAAACTGGCTCTTTAACTATTAGATGCTGTTGCATCTCACCTGAATGATTATAGTGGGAATATACATGTTGCTATACATCATTTAGGGATTCCAATGTAAAACTGAAATGGAAGTGGAAAAACCAATCGGTCAACAAATATTTATTGAGTACTTGCCATGTGCAAGCCATATAGAGGTCTAACTATTATAAAGTGACAGAAGATGCACAAGACAAGAGGTCAAGACGTGATCCCCTGGTCATCACAGTTTCTGGTCTAATAATTTTGAAAATCTATACGACCAGAGGAACAAAGTGATGTGTCAAGCCTTTGAAATTCTGATAAATTTCTACTGAGAAAGTAAGAAGAGTCTTAAGTATATAATGATCTCATGGAAAGCTGAATTGATTAGCATATGAAGCATAACTGTGTTTAATTAAATATGCAGAAGATCCAAGTGCATGCCATCCTAATCAATGAAATAAAAAAGGCTCCAGAAAGCATACGAGACCTGAGTTGCAATGTATTTCCATTTCTGGAACTTTGCAGTATTGTATAAGGATCTTGTCATGGTTAATCTGTAGCTGTGCCCTCTAAAAGAAATCTTACTTCTACATGATTGTTCCTTTGCAACTCCTCAGAAGATGGAGCTGCTTTTAAACCAGTAATTCATGTTTTGCCAAGAGATTGTTTGCATTAATAGATATAAATACCAGGTTTCCAATAATTTTAATACAAAATAAACTAATGTTGAAATTGCTTATCTTGAGTATATAATCAGAGCTCTAAAGTATTTCAGTAGGGTTAATGTGAAGTTTTCTATTGTTTATCTGCCTTTCCAGCCAATTTAGTTCAAGTCACCATGGTTTCTGCCAACATAGAGCTTACACTCTAGAAGAAAGCCATGAGAAATATGAAGTGGTACCGTTGTGCGAGGAAGTAGGAGGAGAAAAATGAAAAAGCTTTGTTAGAAAAAAACCAGGGGAATGGGTCTTTCTCAAGTTGGGCGATCAGGGAATGCTTCAAGTAGGAGGTGGCATTTAAGATGGACTTTAAAGGACTGATCTAAGTACCTATTATGTGCCAAGTGCTGTGCTGAGGATACAAGAAAGACAAAAGATAATCCTGGCTCTCAAGGAGCCCACAGTATAGTGGGAGAGACAATATGAAAATAATCACGTATGAAAAACTATATACTCAATAGAGGGAAGGCATTAAAGGGCATCAAGAAAGGCTTTTCAAAGAAGATAGGAGTTTAAGTGAGACTTGAAAGAAGCCCAGAGACAGATATAAGGAGGGAGTATATTCCAGGGATGGGGGACAGACGGTGAAAATGCTCAGGGTCTAGAGATAGAGAGCCTTATTCTAGGAACAACAAGAAGGCCAGTAAGTATTACCAGACAAAGAGAGGAGGGATGGGGAAAATTCCAAGCATGGGAAAGGAAGTGAGCCCAGGACTGGAGGCAGGTAAGCATTTTCAGAGGACAGAAAAAATTTCAGTTTGACTAGAGCACAGAGTGTATGACTCAAGACTAGAAAAGAGAAGTGTCATTCACAAGGTTCTAATCAGATGTGATAAAGATGTTCTGAAAGCTGATTAAGATGGTCTAATTTCTGGTCATCTGGGAATTTGGATGGTGCAGCCATTAGTGTATCACAGAATTGGACACATGATATTGTACTAGAACTACCATATTCCAGAGATTATTTCTTATTAAGCTATGGCTCATGCCTTAATTTTGGAAATATCTTCGAAAGATAGATGAGTATAAAGTTTCAGTCAATCATAATATAATATATGGAGTTGAACTGGAAAGTAGGACACAATATTAAGCATATTTTCATTGTTAAACCTTATATATGTGTGATATGCTTATATATGTAGGGTAACCAGGATGATGAGCAGACCAGATGCCAGACCCTATGTAAATTGGTTGTAGGAACTGGAAATGTTTAGCTTGGAGAAGAAAAGATTTGGAGAGCTACCATAATGGTAGTGATAGGCTGTCCACATCAGAATGTATACTTCTTGAGGGCAGGGACTGTTTTTTTTTGCCTCTTTCTCTGTATTTTCAGAGCATTGCACAGTACCATCAGGCACATAATATGTGTTAAGTAAATGCTTAATTGAGTGTCATATGGAAGAGGAATTAAACCTATTCTGATCAATCCAAGGAGACAGAGGTCCAAGAGAACAATGGTTAGAATTTCCAGAGAGGTAAATTTAGGATAAATATGAAGGAAAACTTAACACTTTGGGCTATTCAAAAGTGGAATGGACCAACTTGAGAGGCATTGAGTGGGAGGTCTTTCAGCAAAGACTGGATGGCTACCTTTTTGCAATGTTGTGAAAGGGATTCTTAGCTGAAGTACAAATTGGATTAACAGACCTCTGGGTTCCCTTCCAACCCTTAGATCTGGTGATTCTGTGACTTCCAAAACAAATACAGTAAATTAGTAAGAGAGCTAGAACCCAATTTTCGTAGCCGTAGTTTAGTATTCTTCCTTGGCAAACATAGATCCAATAAGTGGGAAGTTAAGGGTTTAAGCTTTATTTCCTTTCTAATAAAAAGTTAAGGTAAAATGCTTTTAGTGTCTCTCAACTGACAGATGGTAACTTCTATGAGAAACATCTGTTCTTAGGACTTTTTTATTATTTAAAATTCATATTTAGTGAACCATTGAAAAGTCTCTGTATATATTTTCCATTTCTGATTCATTAATAACCTAAGTCATCAATGGATAGACACATTAGCAAGAATTTCCAAACAGGAAACGAACACTTTGAAAGCAGTGTAATTATGAGGTAAGGCTACTAAGTTCAGGAGGGGCATAAAAACACTTCAGAGAAATACTGAGAAACTAAATGCAGTTTACTGGCAAAAGGCAGTGGGTAAATTGATCCATAATCAGGAATGGGATGAATTTTTTTGAGCAAAGGTTTTGGCCTAGGAGAATTTCAGAAATAGCAACAGGCACTAAATACCAGTCATAATCCCAGATCAAAGGCTAACCTCTGGTATACAGTATTGAAAAAACATTGATCATTTCAGTCTTTTCAATCACAATAGTGCACACACTGATACTAATTATTACTCTTAATTGTTTAATCTTCAAACAGGAAGGACGAAAGTATGTTTACATTTGGCAGACTTTTGATAATTGCTGACGGACAGCATCTGGGCAAATTAGCAAAAGAAGGCACACAAGATAATAAGAGGTAGACTAAAACAGAATTTCATGAAGCTGGATATAAAAAGCCATGAGAGTGCTTAAGGCAAAAGAGGCACACAGCAGCTTCACAGATGGGCATGGCAGTCATGAAGATTGCAATGTCAGTTGGCAGCAGGACTTGTCTGGGGAAGCCAAAAAAACCTACAGATTTAAAATTCAGGATTGTCGGAAACAAGGAAAGTATTCCAGTGACCTACTAGAAGCCTGTGCATTATTTTAATTCCAAAGGCAATCAAATCATATATTTACCAAATGTAAATTGTCCTCTCAAAGAAAGGTTGAAAGATCATAATGATTTGACTTTTTTTTTAATGGCAAGCTTCATGTCATCCAACAGCATAATAATATATTATTTATTACATAATAACATTAGTACTGATAATATTTAAATTATACTTAATGCATAATAATATTAATACTATATTATTAAATTTAATGACTAATAACATTTGTAACATCATTATTTATCATGGTAGTCTTATTTATGACATATTCATTATATAATAATATTATTTATAATAATATCATTTACGCAGCACTTAAAGTTTGACAAAATGCTTTATCTACATGATCTTACTTGATCTTCTTATTAATCCTTGGAGGTAAATGCTATAGGTATTATTATCTCTACTTTAAAGATGAAGAGCCTGAGGATCTGAGAGGTTAAGTTAATGGTCATAGAACTTAATAGAGTTAGAGGTAAACTTTAAACATTGGTCTTCCTGATTCCAAGTTCAGTACTTCGTCCAATATGCCATGATATCTCTCTACAATTATGCTGATAATGATAATGATGGGCCCAAAGTGGGATGTTAGGGCCCAAGAAATCAGTGCTATGCAAGGCTACAGCAATTCAAGGATGGTATCCAGAACAAAGAAAGCTAATGAGACCACTGTAGTTTCCTGGCCAGATTACACATGGTCTCTTATGCCCTGTTTTGTCTCATATTGATTAAGCTGGGGATTTCCAGAGGAGGCTGAGTGGCTCTAGAAACCATGTCAAAAAGGAAAGATTGAAGGAACCGGGGAGTGTTCAGGCTAGAAAAGAGAAGTTTTAAGAAGGTCATGATAGCTTTCTTTAAAAATCTTGCAGAATTTCAAAACGACTTCAAATTTGCGAGATCAAACTTAGTTGGTATGATGCCGGGGGGGCAGTACTATGATCAGTCTATGGAAGTTACAGGGAAACAAATGCTTAACTTGTTAACAGAGTTTGTGAGAGAAGGAGCTCCCATAAACACTTGAGATATTTGAATAGAGGCTGACCACTTGTCTGGGATGTTGTAGCATAGTTCCAACCACTGGTCAGTGCACTGGTCTAGATTAGGTGCTCTTAACCTGAGGCCTGTGAACCTGTTTTTCAAAAGCATTTTGTTAACTTCACTTCAATATAATTGGTTTCCTTGGAAATTCTTTGTATTTAAAAACACTGTGCTGTAAAGGGGGTTCATGGGCTTCACCAGACTGCCAAAGGGGCCATGACACAGGACCCCTGTCTAGAAGATATTTAAAGTCCCTTCCGATTCTAAGCTTATATGAATTTATTATTCTGTGAATCTACAATGACTCTTTCTTGCTTATTGCATCAAGTCTAAACCTTTCTGCCTGATTTTGTTTTCTTTCTTTTTATAACCCTTACCTTCTAACTTAGAATAAACACTAAGTATTAATTCTAAGGCAGAAAACCAATAAGGACTAGGCAATTAGGGTTAAGTGACTTACCCAGGGTCTCAAAGCAAGGACATGTCTGAGTTCATATTTGAACCCAGGATTTTCCATTTCCAGGACTGGTTCTCTATCCACTGAGCTAGCTAGTTATCCTTTTTCTGCCTAATTTTCATAACTTTCTAGTTTTTATTAAGCGCACTGAAATCATTCAAAATTATTTTCTGCTATTTCCCAGGAAGATTTACATATGCTATGCTCTCCCTATTTACTACAGTGAGAATATTCTCCTCCTACCTCTGACAAATGAATCTAGTCTTTTGGCCCAACTCAAGATCCCAAATCACCATGAGACCTTTTCCAAATGCTCCATTGCACACCAAACATTAATTCTCTGAATTTCTATAATACTTAGAATTTCCACCTACCTATTCAATTCTTAATTGGATCTATCTTCAATGACTTTTTAATTATTTCATATGTATTATTAATCCAGTCTTCACAGGGATACTACAAAGTCCTTAAAATCAAACATCATGTGTATATACATATACATACATATACTATATATATGTATAGTCACACACACAAATATATACATAATACTATGTACACCTATATGATGTGTATATGTATGTGTATGTATATATTTATTTTAATGCCTAGAAACTTCTTGGAAAATGTAGAATAAAACATTGGTTTTGAAGTCAGAACCCTGGGAAAATGAGCAAACAACAGAAAAAATCACTTAACCCTCAAAAACTTCTACAGGGAAAAAGAGCAAAGAGCAAAACCAACAAACAAAACTTTAAAAATGGGAATTGGCCTCAAGCACTGAAAGAACTCAAAAAGGAATTAAAAAACCAAATAAGACAGGTTGAAGTAAAATGAGAAAGAAATGAAAGTAATGCAAAAAGAAAATACAGATTAAAAAGCGAAACTGACTAATTGGAAAAAGAGGCAAAAAAATGCAGTAAGGAAAAGAGTGCCATGAGAAGTAAAATGGACCAAATGGAAAAGGAGGATCAAAAGATCATAGAAGAAATTCAGCCTTGAAGATCCTGGGATTCTAGGAGTCCCAGCTCCAAAAATAGCCATTTGATGGTTCGATCAGTTTTATGTATCAGTATCAATTACAACACTAGACTGGCCACTCAGAATCATTATCCAATGAGTTCTAGATTTTTACTGATGACGTGATTAGTTTTCACTATTGGAATCAGTAATCAAAAAAATTCCAATTTTACACATGTGGAAACTTAAAGACAGCATATCACAGCTATACAGGTTCAGATTAGCATTACAATATGTTATTAGTGGAATGAGACATGAGATCTTTGCTGACATCTCATTAGGAATACAAAACATTCTCAAAAGGTGCCACTATTAGAAGTTTCTAGAGATTCATAAAGTCACTGGACAGGGTCACTGCTGGAAAGTGGGTCAATGATCTTGAGCTGTCATTCCAAATCCACCAGTCATATTAGCTCTTAACCTTTCTGAGCAGTAACATCCTCATCTTTAAAATGTGGATAATAATCCTTGCTCTAGTCTCTTTTCAAGATTCTTATGAAGAAAATGCTCTGTAAAACCGTAAAACTCTAGAAAGATATGAATAATTCCTATTGTAACAACAGTATAAGAAAATATTTGGTTTATTTTTCCATTTCCTCTATTTTTTCCCTTCTTGTTCTCTACTCTCTTTCTATATTTTTCCTATTTCTGTTTTGCTCTCTCTCCTTCACCATCACTCTATATACTATAATATAAAAATATCTACTAAGACAGGCATATCTTTATCTACCAAGATAGACATATCAGTCAATCAATCAAGGGTGCCCACTAAGCACTTATTTTGTAAAAGTCTCCTAGGAATAGAAGGTGCTATACATATAGACAAATCTTCTAGAAACCTTGGCTCTTCAGATTGAAAAGACAAGGCAACTCCTAGAATATCTGTCATCTTTTCCTAAATGAAGGAAGAAGGGCAATTCCTGCCATCTCCTTTGAGATGAAAGCACTGGTGAAAGGTCAGACTCCACATGGCTTTGTGCCATGCTTCTCCACATCGCCAAAATGTCCTTTGCCACATCCTTTATTCCATTGAATCTGACTACTTATAACCCTGAGACAGGAAGGACAATGGACTAGGAGTTTACAGTGTTTCCCCTCATGTTACTTGCCTGAACAGGCATCTGGCATGTTCACTTGGATTTTAAAGTTGGAAGAGACTATTGAGATCAGTGAGTCCACCCTTTCATTTTACAGATTAGAAAACTGAGTCTGAGAAAAGTGACTTGACCCAGATCAAGCAGAATTCTGAGGTTGGATTCTAACCCAAGACTTCCTAACTACAGTGTGTACCATTCCCTGGAAAAGCAGTTCTTAAAGTGGTCCAGGGAACACTGAGGGACTTTGAGATTCTTTCAGGCTTCAATGAAGTCGAAACCATTTTCATAAAAATATTAAAGCATTGTGATTTCTAGTTAGTTGCAGTCAGGTTCCCCAGTTCAATATTCTCTCTTACTTTGTGCCATACAGGCAGGGGAAGGGAATAAGCATTTAAATAACACCTATTATGTGCCAGGCACTGTGTAATGTCTTGCTTGTTCCTCATGACAATTCTGCAAGGTGATTGTTATTATCCTTATTTCACAGATGAGGACACTGAGGCAAACAGAGGTTAAGCAATTTGCCCAGGGTCAAACAGCTCAAAAGTGTCTGAGGCTAGATTTGAAACCAAGTTTTCTAGACTTTAGGACCAGTGTTCTCTGTCTACTTTGCTACCAGCTGCCTCTAAAGTGCCTGCCAGCCAGTCGGTGGCTAGTGTTGGATCTGAAGTCATCAAGTTTTTAGTTTAAATCTTTTCTTATACATATAGGAAGCTATGTGCTTCACAGCAAATAATTTACCTTCTCTGGGACTCAGTTTCCTCTTCTGTAAAATAAAATGGTTAGGTTCAATGGCCTCAAATGGCCTCTCTTACAGCAAGAAATCTGATCATATAGGTTTTTATAATAAAACAGGATCCAAAATATCCGAATGAAAATAAATAGCTGAAACATATATGGAGGGGAATGACATTTTGTCATGAATCCCTGTACTTCCTCTTTTTTTGTTAACCCTTACCTTCCACCTTGGAATCAATACTAATTATTCATTCTAATGTAGAAGAGTGGTACAAAGGTAGGCAATGGGGATTAAGTGACTTGACCAGTATCACACAACTAGGAAGTATCCAAAGCTGGATTTGAACCCAGGACTTCCCATCCCTAGACTTGGATCCTTGTCCACTGAGCCACTTAAGCTGCCCCATCTTATACCTCTTGTGGGATAATGAGCAGGTGAGTCCTTGCAGCAGCTCTGTAATATTTCATTTGGTCCCTGTAACAAATTTGCAGAGTGGGAAGGGTAGGCATTTTTATCCCTGATTTAGAGATGAGAAAAATTAAAGCTGGAAAACTTAATTGACTTGCCCAAGGTCACATAGCTATTAAATGGTGACACTGGAATTAAAATCAAGTTCTTCTGACTTCAAGTTCGAAGAAGTCTCCTAAAGAAATTGTATTAAATGGGGATATTAAAAGTAAATCTGGTGGTAATTTTAAAGAGCCAAAAAAAAAAAATCCACAAAGCAATCTCAATAAGAAATTTGTCTCCCTATAAAGTGTTGACCAAGGCAATTTTCTGATTTGTGGTTTCATTTTATATTACTTGAATTAAATTTTCCCAAGAGGAAGGACTGGAAGAAATTAGCCTAGCTTGCCATCTTCTTCTCCACCTTCTCCATATCTTATTCTTCTATCACCTTTGGGTGGATGCTATGGTGTCACATATTAGATCTCACTGATCCCTTTAAATTATTTTACTTTCAGAGTCCTCAACTATGAAAATCATTTTTAAAAACCACACTCTATCTTCCTTCCTTCCTCCCTCCCTCACCCTTTCTCCCTCTCTCCCGCCCTCCCTCCTCCCTCCTTCCCTTCCTTCCTTCCTTTCTTCCTTCCTTCCTTCCTTCCTCCCTTCCTTCCTTCCTTCCTTCCTTCCTTCCTTCCTTC
>NC_058130.1:374825470-374863291 GCF_016433145.1 Gracilinanus agilis
CTTCTTCTTCTTCTTCTTCTTCTTCTTCTTCTTCTTCTTCTTCTTCTTCTTCTTCTCTCTTTCTTTCTCCTTACCTTCTGGCTCAGAATTGATACTATTAGTTCCAAAGCAGAAGAGTAGATAAGGACTAGGCAATGCGGGGTTAAATATCCAGGGTCACACAGACAGGATGTTTCTGAGGCCAAATTTGAATCCAGGATCTTCAATCTCCTGACCTGACTCTCTATCCACTGAGCCACCCAGATGCCCCTAAAATCTACTTTCTCTTTCTCTTTTCTTATCTTTCACTCTGTCCATTCCTGCTCTGGAGCTAATGAAATCATATCATATCGTATCACATTACATTATTCTTTGCCTTTATTCAAAACTTAATTTATACTACAACATTATAAAGACAAACAGTTTTGAAAGACAAGAACTATTAGCAATATGATGACACCAAATAATATAGTCATTTCCATTTACAATATAGAATAAAAAAGAGGATTGTAAATGAAATTGTGAGTCTCTTGTAGGCAGACTCTGTTTAGAAATGAATCCATAAATGGATAATATATATACTCCTATAACATATAATATATACTCCTATAATAGATAATATATACTCATATAATAGATAATATATAATATATATATACTTATATATAGACACTGCCTACATATATATGTATATGTGTGTATATATATATATATGTATGTTTACATATATATATTCTAAGTGGTCCAAGGGGCTAGAGAAAACAATTGAATTAAGACTCAGTGGGTCCCTTATTGCCCTTAGCAATTCTTATTCTTATCTTTTAACTAATTCTCTGTTACATTTCATACAAAGGTTGTTCTAGATCTTTTCTTCTATCCTGTTGCATTTGAGATGCTGGTGAGATACACAGCTTAAAATGTTCTATAATGCAGAATCACTCAGGAGAGAGCCTGGGGCTAGATATGGAACTCTGAGTTATCTACATAGAAATGACAGAAGCTGAAAAAGTCACCAAATGATAGAAGCATGAATAGAGCCAAGACAGAATCTTGGATGAGAGCTAAGATATCCATAATGGAGGGAGGGATGCCAGTAGAGTGAGTGAGATGGAAGATTCATCAGAGGCATGAGATAATTCATGAAACAATGCTAAGGAAGAGATGGGAAGGACTGGATCAAGGAAACGGGTAGAGGGAGTCTAGAATTCTCAAGGAAAAAGGCTTCTTTCTTTGTGATTCTAAAGAAGGAGTGTGGATAAGGAGACTTTTAGAGGTGGGGGAAGAGTTAAGGGAGTTGAGAGTTAAATGTCAATAATTTCAGGAACTTAGCTGATTGTGAAGGTGAGAGAGGAATTAAGAATGATCAAGTGAAATAATAGTGAAAGAGCATGAGAAATGTAAAATATTGTGCAAATAGCAGCTTTTAAAAATATTATTTAGACATTTTGGATCTTCTGTTCCCAATTAACTTTTTTCTAGATGGAACCACAAATTCTAACAGTAGAGGTGAATATAAAACATAATGAGGAGACCTGAGACTGTCCATATTGGAGAGTATGATACTTGTCTTGAAAGGGTTTACCAAGATGATTCTTTTTTTAAATTTATTTATTTTTAAACCCTTACCTTCCATCTTGGAGTTAATACTGTTTATTGGCTCCAAGGCAGAAGAGTGATAAGGGTAGGCAATGGGGGTCAAGTGACTTGCCCAGGGTCACACAGCTGGGAAGTGTCTGAGGCCAGATTTGAACCTAGGACCTCCTGTCTCTAGGCCTGGCTCTCAATCCACTGAACTACCCAGCTGCCCCCCCACCAAGATGATTCTTAACATACTCAGATATCATCTTTTACTAGGTGTTGCTTCTCCTGTTTATGCTTGAAGATGTGTGACTTCCCCCATATTCAGAATTGTTGGTTGCAGCAACATCCTCATACATCAAATAAACTTCAAATAGCTCTGCCTTGTGGCTAGTATGGGGTATCTAAGTCCTAGTTCTTGCCTTTGAAGGTCTTTAGAGTATGACTGGGGAGATTGAATCCATGTTTAAAAGGATAAATAACCACATGCTGACCTGGGTTTCAAGTCTAAGCTATACAGTTTACTACCTGGATGACCTTGAGAGGGTTACTTCATCTCTGGGAGCCTTGTGTAAAATCAGAGGGCAGGACTAGATGACCCCTTACATCTCTCCTAGTTCTCAAATGCAGGGAATAGCTTATGAAATCAAGGTGATAAACACTAAAATCCAAATTGGTAGTGTCTATTAGAAGTTATACTACTCTGATATCACTCCTAGGGGGAGCCAGAACCAAATTACAATGTTATTGGGAAATATTTAAAAAAATAAATTAAAATACAATAGAAGATAGATAATATTAATAATAATAATAATGTGGTTTTTCTTAGTCAATATAAAACCCACAGGAATCCTCATCTATGGTTTAGTGGCTTTCATTTCTATTTGAGTTTGGCACTACTGGTATAGATGATTTGTCATTACAGGAGGAAATGATCAGGGATAACTGAATTGCTCCCATTGGTCACTCAAGAGGTCAATATTTCCAAAAAGATGTGACTTGAAGTTGGTCTTGAAAAAAACAGATAGGCCTTAGAAATAGTATTCAGGTGACCCAAAAAGATAATAACCTACACTTAGGTGGAAGGTCTTTTCAGGTTCCTGTGGCCAAACAACTTTAGCACCTGGGGGGCTAATCATTTTGTGTTGAGTCTCTCCATACTTGGCTTCATGGACAAAAAAGAATGTAGTCTATGGTTGGTTCTGTTCTGTTGTTGGCCCCACATTCAACCTTTAGTGGGGCCTGCCAGAGCTTGCTCTCACAGGCACAGCCCTGGAGAAGTCAGAGCTGATTCCAGGCTAGTGTAAGTAAGGTCTCAGGTTCACATTTACATTCAAGATGAAGCATCAGAGTAGAATTTAACTCTAACTCCCATTTATTTAAAAAAACAGTGAATATTTGCAAAGCACTTTACAAAGAACAATTCTGTGTGATAGGGTGAGCAAGTATTTTTGTTCCCTTTTTATGGGTGAGGAAACTGAGGCTCAGAGGCTTTCTTAGAATTAGTAAAGCGGAAGAATTGGAAACAAACCCCTGCATTTTGACTCCAGTGTTCTTTTCTCCTTCTAGCTGAGGAAATCTTAAATAAGGAGAGAATAAAGGAGGCTTTGCTGTCAAATTTCACTGATATCACATGAGGTGTGAAACTTTAGCTCCTACAGAAGGCAGCAGCCCACTTTGGTTTATCAGGAAAGGGCACATCAGACTTCTTTTGTTTGCACTGGCAAGCCTCCTGACCTCAAGAGCAAAATAAGTTGTAGACTTAACCCTCTACTTAGAGTTTGGGTCAGAAGATGGGCTGTCTCCATTAACGAAAGCAGAAACCATTCTTTATCCATTTGTTGATTGAGTCCAAGGATTTTAGTTTAGCAAACCAGAAGCAGAATGCTTAATTACGTTATATGTTCATACTGTTTCAAATTTGCTACTTGTTCTTAACATTCAGTTTTGTTTTTCCTGGCCTTCAGTGTCATACAAATGCTGTCTTTGAAAGTTAATCTTCCTGGACAAAGAGAAATTAAGAAGACACATGGGCTTTAAGGAAAAGTAATTTTATCTGCACATTCATAAAAGAATTCTAAGTTTTGCACATATGTAGAAATATTTTGAAGTTTGTTACCATCTTATGGTCATAAAGAAAATTAAATAAGAGATAAAAAACTCATTGATATCAAATGTAACCAAGCATTCATTGTATTGGAACTTTCTCTCTCTCTCTTTCTCTCTCTCTTTCCCCCTATATGATCCTGGTGAAAAATTGCCAAAGACATGTGGACATACCATCTTGTTTACATAATGAACATGGTGTAAGTTTAAGTATTAGCAAACTTCAATTCTAATACTAAAAAGTTTGAAGAGGACCTGAAACAGGGTCAAAATCTTATAAATACACCATGTGGAAGTTAATAGGTGTTATAGAAATTATGCCCTTGTGAATTTTAATTAAAATCTGCCTAGAGGCAGCTAGATAGTATAGTGGATAGAACCCTGGACCTGGAGTCAGAAAGATCTGAATTCAGATTTCCCCTTAAACTCTTTAGTAGCTGTATAACTAGACAAGTTACTTAACCTCTAACTGTCTTAGTTTCCTTATCTTTTAAATGAGAATAATAATAGTTTCTACTACCTAGGGTTGTTGTGAGGACAAAATGAGGTTATATATTTAAAATGCTATAAAAATTCTAGATATTATTATTTAAAAAATAAAAGTTTATTATGAGGAAAAATTGTATATGAGGAAATTAAGTCACATCGCTCCACAGTGTAGCAATAAACATGTAAATATCTCTGGGGTGATCAGTAAAGGTTTCATTGAAAGAAAGAAGATGTAGAAAATATTTAAGCCGATTAAAAAAATAAAAGCCAAACATCTTGCTGCCCTGCGTTCTCATTATATCTGTCAGATTTATCTTTACATTAACAATGCTAACCGGCAGATAGCCAGAAGGGCTTGCCGAGCTGGACCAACTTCAGGAATTGTTTCCATGCTGGGGCGCTTCCTGAGCTTGGCACAGGCCAACTGCAACTGTGGCTCCATTTATTACATTATGCTATAAACATTATGTCCTGAGCTAACAAGATACTCAACATGACAGTCCAATAGGTTACTGAGTACAGTAAACATCTGTTCACCAGGCACCAGAGATATGACTGAGGTAGACTGTAGTGAATATCAATTTTAAGTGGTTTACGTTGTGGATTTTTTTTTTAAGTAATGAAAAAATACAATCCCAAACTCTGGTTGAGACAAATATTTGCATGTCAGAGTTATGCTCACTTAAAAAAAATGCATGTGTGCTATCCTTGTGTGTTTAGAGTCTCTCATCTCCCTTCCTCCTTAGTACAATGTTTGCTTTTAGGACACTTTAGGAGACCAAGGATAGAATAATTTCGATGTATATATTTACTCTGAAGGAAAGCTGAACATTGAGTCACCTATTTTCCCAAGTAGTAATATTAAGCAATTTTTTTTTTTCAAGTTGGCAGTAGGAGGAGAAAACTTCTTGGCTACAAATTCCAGAATGTCTCACAGATTTTTAGGCTAAAGCAAATCTTCCAAGACAAAACTGAAGCACTGCTGAAGAGGTTGAACGTATTACTAGAGAGATGCCCATATCTCTTCCCAGGATCCCCAAGTCTACCCGCCTCCCCCCAAAAAGCAATCCCCCCCATCCACAGAACAAATGAAGTATATAGACCAGCATTCTGTTCAATCCTTTTATTTCAGTAACTGTTTTTTCAGCAGTTTTATTTCTCTGAGATTCTGTGTTGTGATCTTAGGGACCCGAGGAGGCATCAGGGATTCCCGGAATTAGCTTCAGGGCTAGGGAAGCTGTTTCCTAAAACTGGAGAACACAGGCAGTGCCTACAGCTCCAGGGCAGTGTGGTGGAGTATCTCTTCTGGATGGAGTTTTGAAGGGAAATAAACACCCCAGAGGGAATCGGTGAGATTGCAGAGCTGGGGTTCCCTCCAATTCGGGGATTCACCACCAGGACAGCGGTTCCAACTTGGAGCTGTGCCTGTCTTTTTACAGGGCTCTTTTTCAGGGAGAAAGAAGGCACTTCTTACAGTAAAACTTCCGCTTGCAATAGCTTACAGCTAGCTCCCTGTCCCTCGCAGGCAAGGGGGCTCCCTCTTTTTAAAGTCCAGGGAGTTTACCCTTAAGGGAACTTTTCCAGTTTCCCCACTCCCCCGCCTCCCGTTACCTTTCTTCAGTCAGGTCCACTGTGGAGACATAAACAACCTTCCTACCACCACCACCACCACCACCACCACCACCACCACCATCACCACCACCACCACCACCTCCCAGGGCCTCCGCCTACCCCCACAGTACACTCTCTTAACCGAGGGACACTCCTATATACTGTGCTTGCTCTCCGGTACACTGACACACAGACATAGCACGTACAGCCCTGCAAGCACACAAAACCACCACCACCGACAACACCACCACCATCATCAAAAGAAAATAAACCCAAGTTGCCACAGTTCTAGCAACAATTTTCAACATGGTATACAAGGAGGGTCTCCCACCCCGACAGCGTATCCTAAAGCCTCTCTCAAGCTCCTGCCACCAAACGGTTGGAGGTCCTTGAGACCAGGCACCGGCTGGCACCCCCGATGGCCTCGGTTAGCACTGGCTGTCAAAACTTTGAAGTTTTTTTAACCCGCAGATTTGTGATGGGCCACTAGTGAGGAAGCCAATCAGCTCCAATTTCCAACCCAATCCCACCCGGCCAAACCGAGGTTTTACTTATCCAAACTTTCTCAAAGGGCTAAAGAATGTAACCAAAAAGAAAAAAAAAAAAAAAAAAAAAGATAACAGTTGTAATCTAGGAGAGACGAAAGACTGGCACATTACGAAGGGCACGGTCTGGAGAAGGAGCCCCATTGTTCCCCTCACCTCTTCTCCCATCATCCAGCCACCACTCTGGATACACGGCTCCAGCTGGAGCTTCAGCTTGACTCGATTGGAAATGTCAAATACAATATACACACATACACACACAGAGGAAACTTTTAAGACACCCACCATCTCCCAAATACACGCATACACACTCCTCTCAATGAGACCCCCCCCACTTTCCTGCTCGTAAACAAGTTTAGTTCTGTTATCCTCACTCCCCCAACTCTCTCCTCTAAAAGAAAAAAAAAATTCAGCAAAGACAGACAGACAGACACAAACACACACGCACGCACGCACACGTCCATGGTATGGATCAGATTACAACAACCTACCAGCGGAAAACAACTTCTTCTGGAGGAAGCGCAAGCTTTTGGTGTTCTACCCGCACCTCTACCCCCAATGTATTTGCGGATAAATCTGAAACCTCCAGCTTCCCAAATACAGCCCCCAACCCACCCCCAACACCCAGTTCTCCACAGAGGAGGGAAGTGACTCCCTCGCCCGCGGAGCTGCCCACCACCACGGTCACTACCTTGGAGCTGAGCCTCGTAACAGGACGAGCAGAGGGTCTCTCTCGGCGCAGCGGCTGTTTGCGCCCGGGCGCCCCAGGGGGGTCCCCGCTGCCGGGGCGCTCAGCAGCAGCCACAGCTGCCACCGCTGCTGCTGCAGCAGCCGCCGCCGCCGCCGCCGCCGCCGCCGCCTCCACCTCCTCCCCTTCCCATGGCTGCGCCCCGCTTGGCAGCTCTCGGGCTGTCAGGCTCCGGGAGAGGAGGGGTGGAGAGGGGGGCGGGGTAAAGGGAGAAAAGGGGATGGGAGGGGAGGGCACGAGAGGGGTGGGAACCGAGGAAAGGGAGCGGCAGCTTTTTGGCTGGGGGAGGGGGGGGCAAGGATCTTTGGAAACCGGGGAGAGAACTGCACGCTCCGGAGTCTGGGCTCGGAACTGAGGGGAGGGAGAGCTCCAACCAGAGGAGGAGCGGGAGGCAGCTGGTGGGAGATGGGCTGGGGAGGAGGCGAGAGCCGCCCGGGGAGCGAATTCCTGGGAGCTCAGATTGCTGCCTTTGCCTGTGAGGAGTTGGAGTTGGTGCGTGTCACTTTCATCTGGACGACTGGGCTCCTCCTAGAGGAAAGCCCTGGCTGGTGCAGGACACTTCCTTCCTCTAGGGAGGCCCACCCCTGCTCCCGAAAAGAAAACAGGGTCCCAAAGATAGCTAGAGTAAATAAACAAATGTGTGCACTAGCGGGAACACGCCGAAGGCTGCTCTCTGTCCCGCGTGGAGAGCGAAAATCGGGAAAGGCATTTCCCAGGCCCGACCTCCAAACTGCTTCTATTTAGCAACATGGAGCCAGCTTGAAAAGCATCCCCACCACCTGGGTTCTGGGACCCGTGGTCAGTCTCTTTCCCAATCTCCAGTGCCTCGTGGGCAAAGTGGACTTCATACGAATATTTTACGGGGCTCCTACGAGGAGGAGAAAGACAGATAGATACATATACAGGAAATCGGACACATCGACTGATGGACAGTGATAGATAGTTTCTTCATATATATACCCTGTCTCTGTATGCACACATGTATATGGATACACTATAGTCGTGTATGGGTAAGTATATACGTGTGTGTGCGCTTGTGTTTGTGCATGTATGTCTAGGTATGTGTGCATTCATGTATAGACAAGTGTATAGGTATTTATCTGTGTATGTATCTATCTGTCTCCTCCTCATAGGTATGTATACCCACAGATTTGTTTGTGGTTGTATGTATATACATACATATATAGGCATAAATACACACCTGAGGAGTTGGAGTCATGGAGACTCATCTTTCTGAGTTCGAATCCAGCTTCAGACCCTGAAAAAAAGTGTGACCCTGAACAAGTCACGTCACTCTATTTGCCTCAATTTCCTGGTCTGTAAAATGAATTGGAGAAGGAAATAGCAAACCATTCCAGTATCTTTGCCAAGAAAACTCCTGATGGGGTCAGGAAGAGTCCGACATGACTAATTAGCTAAACAAAACGATTCAAACATATATATGTATATATACACACATATATAACATTACAACAACAAGAATATAACATATATCATATCAGTAGAATTATTTTTATTATATATTATATTAATATAACATTATTTTATTATATATCAATTAAAATGCTTCTGATTTATTTAATTATATTATTTTGTACATTAATGTAATAGGTTGCATTAATATTAATGTACACCAACATGCTAATCTATTATATATTAATATATACTAATATATGCATATTATAGAGTATATTACATATATGTATATAGACTTATGTATATGTCTGTGTATCTATATGGTTATACATGTACCTAGACCCACATATTTATGCACAGGAATGTATACATATATAGGTGTGTATATACATATTTAGATACGTATCTATGACTATACATAGTTAAATACACACATTCATACATGCACACGTGCTTATGCTTATGTGTTGGTTTATATTTATATATGCATAGATCTATATACCTATGTGAATATATACATCAGTGCCTATGAATATATATGTATACACTCATGAATATAAACAGATATATACTTATATGTATATATATAGATTTATATCTACACATCTAGAATTTATGTATAAATACACATACACATATATGCTTATAGACAGATGAATCTATATATACATAACCAACTATGTGAGGAAAGAATATATATATGTGTGTGTGTGTGTGTGTGTGTGTGTGTGTGTGTGTGTGTGTGTGTATTATTATTGCTGCAGAGGATCTGACTAGATCCAAGAGACTGGCTTTATAAAGACCTTTCACTTGGCTGTGCCTCAGTTTTCTCACCTGTAAAAAAGAGAATGATAATATCTTTACTGCTCATTTCACCAGGAGGTTGTTGGAAAGGTTGAATGAGGCAAAGAGTTTTGTAAGCCATAACTCATTCGGTAAACCAAAGCTGTTATTATTTTTTAGTGGAAAAAGAACTTGGCTGGAGTTGGGCCACGTGGGTCCTCCCCTTTACCTTGTTATTAAAGAGTTCTGTGACATTTGACCTCTGTCCTAGAGTGCTTCCATCTGTCAACAATGTCCATGCCTTCCCTATGGACTGACTTGTCCTGAGGATAACAGCAAAACATTAGATACATCAAGGCTTTGAAAAACAAAATCTATAAAATACCATATCCAGGTCACATGTTTTATTTACTGCTCTTTTCATAGGGAAGATTGTAGATTTTATTTCACAGATATACAAAAAAAGTAGTAAATTAAGCAGGAAAATAATTGGAATCTGGGTTATATACTTGATATAAATAATATATTTCTCTTCATGCCAATTTCCTTTTTTTATGGAAGGAGCCAAAGGACTTTCAAGACACTTGGCATTGAAGGTGGCTCTTCAATTGGAGAGGGGGTGATGAAGAAATAGTAATATTGCTCTAAAAATATATATTGCACCCCATAGGGCATTCCAGCCAAGTATAAGGTCTCTTCTTCTGACCACCCCTGCTTCCCACTTAGAGAACATGTGCAGATATTCTCTGTCTGACTCGTAGGGTCTTTCAAAGGAAACTTGGACATTCATAGATACCTTTTGCCTGCTTCCTGTTATATAAGTCTGGGTTCAGTCCACTCCCCACCTTATACAACTCCTCCCCCAGTTGGTTGCTGAACTTGAAAAATTTATGACATGGGGTGCTCCATAGGAATAAAAGAGGCAGCTTTTGACTGATGGGTCTTGTGAAGGAAAGATAGGATTATGCCAGTCAGGGTGGGAGAAAAGAAGAATCCTTCTCTACCCCAGCAAAATGGTGGACCAGGTTCCCCTGGTATCCTCTCTCCCCACATGGAACATGAACTAATTAGCCGTGGTGGCCCCTAGATGTCTTGCTTCTCCTTTCATATTTCCTTCAGTCTAGCATTGACTTAGTGAGTGCCCTCAGCAAGGGAAGCACTAGTGATGGCAGGAGCAGTAGCAGGATTGGTTATGAGTTAAGAAAAACCTTGACATTGGAGGAGATACCAGAAAGAGAATTCTCTTTGGCATTTTAAGGATTGTGCTCAGTGGAGATGAAAGGTAAAATGGCTAATTAGCATTCTTGAAATGAAGATATTATTGCTCCCAAAATACTTGAATATTAGCCTAGCAATTGACTATACTCTAATAGTGATGCTACAGAACTCCCTTTATTAATGCAGATTAATAATAATCTTCCACATTGACAAGACAAGGGAAAGGAGTGGGCTAGAGGGATAAACTAGTTCAAAATACCAGTCTTTTAAAAAACTGTTTGAAAATTTTTTTTAGTTAAATGTAGAAACAATTTTTGACAATTGTTTTTTGACATTTAAAAATCAGATTTTTCTCCCTCCCTACTTCCCCCCATCCCTTGAGGCTGTGAATAGTCTGAGATCAGTTATACCTATTCTTTCATATAATACATATTTCCATATTGCTTGTCAAGATAGAAGACACATATCACATACAATAAAAATCTCATGGAAAATATACAGAGGAATATGGCATATTTTGTTCTATAATCAGATTCCAAATAGTTCCTTCTTTGGATATGGATAGCATTTTCTTCTTGTGTCCTTTGTGGTTATCTTGGAGACTTTTTTTTTTTTGCTGGTAATGGTTTAGTCTTTCACAGTTGATCATTGTATAAGATTTCTGTTACTGTATACATTGTTCTCTTGGTTCTGCTCGCTTCACTTTACATCAGTTCATAAAAGATTTTCCAGGTTTCCCCAAACTTGTCCTGTTAATTATTCTTCATGGTGCAATAGTATTCTATTACAACCCTATAACACAACTCGTTTATCTAATTCTGAGTGATGGACAACTCAGTTTCCAATTCTTTGATATTACAAAAAAAGCTGCTAAAAATATTTTGGTAAAAGTAGGTCCTTTTCTCATATTTCTGATCTCTTTGAGATACAGAGCCAGTAGTATTATTGCTAGGTCAAAAGGTATGCATAGTTTTATCAGGGCCTAGTAGTTTTAAGAAGGCATGGAATATAAAATATTTAGGAATCTATCTGCCAAGATAAGCACAGGAATTATATGAAGAAGGCATGGGGCCAACCACTTTGCATATGATTTTGTCTTTTTCAGAGGTATCATTTTTGTCTGTTGTTTTGGAACTTCACTGTAAAATCTGAAGAATTTCAAAGAAAAAAACCAATAATGATATAAAAAATTCTATTAGTTATTGGCCAAAATAGACCCTAATCAATGAAAGAATTACATATGAACAATTGTTTCTGCATTTTGACAGTACAACAATATAGTCTTATCTTAATATATGTAGTCATAATTTTTCTAAATCAATTATTTTTAAAATATTTTTATAAAGTTGTAATTTAAAAATCTGGGGGGCACAATTGTATTTTGTCATAATAAATGATACATTTTAAATTATAAAAGGTTAAATGTCATATATGTTTCAGAAACAAAACAAATTTTATTTTAAATATTTCTGTTCTGCAGAGCTCCCCAGTTTCTCCCAATTTTTTTAAAACAGGTCTCCAACCTGATATTCGTGACTTTCCTGGAAACCTTCCATGAAACTTACAATTTGGACCAGGGCAATGAAAGATTAAGGTGAGTCCCCAGGGTCACACAAAAAGAACTAGTGAGACTTGAACCCAAACCCTCTGGGCTTACTTACTAACCCAAAATGACAGGTTGTACACATTTTGAGACAGTTGCTATTATTACCAAGATTCTAGGGGGGTATCCCTGAAGATTAGACTAGCTACCTAACCTGTAGCTTATGAATTCCTATCATACTGCTTCCTTTTAACAATTAGCCAACAGAAACATGCTACAAAAATTCCTCTCCCCAACCCCCAACTTGAGGTCCACTTTCCCACAAATATGCACAGAGTTTGTGAGGATGAAAGTAGGCAAAAAAAGTACAAAGGTGTAAGGCACTTATTAGCCTTCTTACCCCCCAGTAAATGAAAAAGCTTCGGGGAAGTTCAAAACTCTTTGGTCACTGTCAAAGACAAACAATAAAATTGAAAGCCTCTTTCCTCTTGGACAAGGAGAGGAGGTGGAATTTGAATTATCAACTCCCTATCAATTCCCCAGGAATCTCTTCTTCCCTGCCTAAATGAAGGATTCCCAAGATCCAGGTTTCTCTGTTCCTCCCTCTAATACTTGATTTTGCTAGACCAAGATATATATTTTTTTCAGTTGTTTCAGGTGTGCCCAACTCTTTGTGGCCCTATTTGGGTTCTTCTTGGCAAAGATAGTGGCAAAGACTACTTTCCTTCTCCAGCTCATTTTACAGATGAGGAAACCAGGTACAAAGGATTAAGTGACTTACTCATGGTCATATAGCTAGCTAGGAAGTGTCTGAAACCAGATTTGAACTCAGGAAGAATGTATCTCTTCTTAGCTCAGAGAATCTTTTCCTTTAAGTAATAATTCAATACTTAGCTCCCCTGATCCCTTTAACTGCTAGTGCCCTTATTCTTAAACTATTCTTGTACTAAATACTTTGTATTTATGTGTTTATTTTCTTTATGTTTATTATATGTATACTATGTATATATTTATTATATATTACATATATTTATTATATACAATATTATTATTATATTGTAGTATATTATTATATGCACTTGTATATTATCATATTGTAGTATATTATTATATGCATTTGTCTCTCTCCCCTATTATAATTAAGCATCTTGTAAATAGGATTATTTCATTTATTGTTTTCATATCCCTAGCATCAAGCAGAGTGACTAGCATACAAAAGGCACTCAATAAATATTTGTTCATTGATTGTTGTCTTGCATTAATTTTATATACACCTATTTATGTACATGTTCTCTCCTTTGGTTTAGACTGTAAGCTCCTTGATAGCAGAAACTTTTCACTTTTGACTTTGTATCACTAGCACCTAGTCCAGTGAGTGACTGGCATAAGGAGAGTGCTTAATAAATTCTTGTGATTAAATGTTCAAAATTCTACCCTTCCCTTATAAGCCATTTCAAATCCCATCTCCCCCTCCAAAGTTTCATTGGATGATCCAGTCCTTTATCTCTCCCTACTCTGAATTCCTATTGCTGTTCATTTGTTTCCGTTGTGTCTTCTTTTGGGACCCCATTTTTTTTCTTGGCAAAGACACTAGAGTGGTTTGCCCTTTCCTTCTGAAGCTCATTTTACAAATGAGGAAATTAAGGCAAACGGAGTAAAGTGATTTGCTCACAGCTAAAAAGTGTCTGAGGCTAGATTGGAACTCAAGAAGATAAGACACCCTGATTCTAACCACTGTGCCCTCTGAATTGCTAACGTTTATTAATGATATTTTAACATTCAGTTTATATTAACATGAATTGTTAATTACATATTTGTCGATTACATAATTGTTAATTACACACATGTGCATATATTCTTAGGTATAGATATACACAATATATACCTTGCATATATAACATATACACAATACAATATACACATATACATACATAGATACACACATATGTCTTAGATGTCCTCAACTCCATTGTAAATTTCCTAAGGGAAGGGACCATGTCTTATTCCTCTTGGTGTCCCCAGTATTTAGTTACATAAGAAATGTATAATATATAATGGATCATAATAATGATAATTATTTTTCAATTAAAAAAATTGTAGCTAGGCATCCCTAGACTTAGTATTGCCCATGCAATTAGAGTATGCTGCCACCAAGTGGCAGGAAGGACAACATAGAGAACAAAAAAGTGTGTGATCTGAGATCCTTCTTGTCCCTGACTCCTCTGACTTTAAAAAACACCCAACAGCAATATATTATTAATAAATTATTACATATTATTAATAAAGTACAGTAAATAGTAAAAGTAGAAGTTTTAAGGAAATAAGGAAATTTAAGGAAATAAACATGTGATGCTTTCTCATTAATCTTTAACTTTATAATTCACTGTTTAATTCAACACTTGGTCTTATTTCCAAACTTCAATGACAATGTTTCTTTCTAACTCACCCCGACTATAGTTTGAGGCCATACTTATTTGAGCTCTGGAATTTGAAACCAACTCGGCATGGAAATACGTATCAGTAACTCTTCTCTACTGTTAGTGAGTTTTCTAGTAATTTAAATAAGTAATAATAATAAATTAAATAATAATAAATTAAATAATAATAAAAATGAAAACAATAATAATTAAATAATAATGATATTTCACATGATCTATATGTAGCACAATGGATAGAGTACTAGTCCTAGAGTCAGGAAAACATGAGTTCAAAACCAGTCTTATACAGTTACTAGCTGTGCGACCCTGGGCAAATAATTTAAACCTGTTTGCCTCAGTTTCCTCATCTGTAAAATGAGCTGGAAAAGGAAAAGGCAAACAATCCAGTATCTCTGCCAAGAAAATTCCAAATAGGATCAGGAAGAGTCAGGCACAGCTAATTAACCAAATGACATCTAGCATTTTATAATTTTCAAAGCACTTTCCTTGCAACAATCCTGTATGGTAGTTAATTTGAATCTTCTCATTTTAGAGATGAATAGCCTCCTCTTTAATGACTTGTCTGTGGCCATAGAACTTGTAAGGAAGAGAACTGGACCTCAAATCCATCCTGGCACTCTGATTCGAAGTCCATCTCTTAGCTATAGACTGCTTTATTTGGCTTTTAGATTTATTATTAAATAGATTATATTGTCTGAACTTTCTGGGATTTTCTCACAGCTAAAACGTCCATAATGTTCTCTCTTATTATTCCATGTTGTTGTTTTTTTGTGGTAAAAGGGAAAAAAATCACTAATTTTCTACCCTGAAAGTATAAACTCTTCAATCAAAGTTTTTACAAATTCTCTTTACTCTTAAAAAAAAAGTTCACTTTATTCCCTTTGCTAGCATTGTAGACCTAGACATGACCTGCCATTTACTCCTTGCGCTGTGATTTGCAAACTTGGCAAAGATTCATTTAAATATAACTCAACACCAGCTTCTTTTCATAAAATCTTTTTTTTATAGATTGTCTGTTATCACAGCCACAAAGGCAGGATTGAACCATGGCAGCAGAAGGGCAACAGCTGGTAATAATTGCTTTAAGGAGATTGTCAGTCTGTCTTCTAGGTTGAAGCTGTCTGTAGGCAAAATATTAAATTGCTGTAAGCTCAGGCCTCAGGGTTGATGCTCCCTAACTGGCCTATGTTTGGTAGCTGCAAGAGATGATTGCACTGGAAGACATGAGGGAAAGAAAAGGACATTCATTAAGTACCTAATATGTGCCAGCACCATAATAAACATTTAACATATATAATTTTTTAAACCTTTACCTTCCATCTTAGAATTGATATTGTGTATTGGTTCCAAAGCAGAAGAGGCTTGGAAAATTGGGGATAAGTGACTTGCCCAGGGTCACACAGCTAGGAAGTGTCTGCGGTCAGATTTGAACTCAGGATCTCCTGATTCCCTATCCACTGAGCCACTTAGCTGCCCTCCCCCTACAAATCGGATCTTATTTGAGTCTCAAAACAACCCAGTTAGTCCCATTTTACATTTGAGGAAATGAGGAAAACAGACGTGAAGTGCTTACTTGTGGACAGGCTTCCCTTTTGTTTTTATATCTCCAGCAACTAACTATACTCCAAAAGTCATTAAACTGGGCACATCCTTCCACTCAACTATACCACTACGAGACCTTGATTCCAAAGAGATCAAAGAAAGAGAAAAGGGACCCAAATGTACAAGAATGTTTATAGCAGCAATTTTTATCATAACAAAAACTAAAAATTATAAGAGTGCCCATCAGTTGGAGGGATGATTAATTATGGCTTATAAATATAATTAAATATTGCATTGTAATAAATGAATATTTCTTAATGAATAATTTCAGAGATGACTAGGAAGACTTACGTCTATGACGTCTGATATCAGACTCTGACAATTGTCCAATCTAGGATGAGAGGCCAGAAGGATGGATGAAGCTTTGCCACAACAGTAATTACAAATACTGGAAAGGGGATGGGGTGCTTGCTTTCTACACTGGAAAGAAGAAATTTTCATGTGATGAGGAGAATCTGAGACAAGGAATAGTTGAGAATGTAAAGAGAGAATAAAGTAAAAGAGTTAAGGATAAATATGGGTTGGATAAAGAGTAAGCAGGGGGGAGTTGTTAAGTTAGGAGACACTAAAAGTCTATGTATATAAGACAACTAGATGGTTCTGTGCATAGAATGCTGGATTTGGAGGTAGGAAGATATTTCAAATCCAGCCTCAGATGCTAACTTGCTGTGTGGCTCTGGGCAAATCATTTAATCACAACCCACTTCAGTTTCCTCATCTATAAAAATAAGGATAATAACAACATCTTCTTCCCAGAGTTGCAGAAATCAAATGAGATAACATATATAAAGTAGTCTGCAAACCTTAAAGTGCTGCTATATAAATTCTAATTTATATATGTTATAATTTACATTACATTACAGATGTGTTATTTTTTATATTAAATAAATTAGCTCTTGACCTACACACCTAGAGAAATTTGAACTTTGCAACATGATTTTACTGGTACCATCATTATTTCGTGTTCTTAAACTTTTATTCCTTCTAATCCTTGTTTCTTATTTTATTCTTTATTCCTTACTTCTACTTTTATTGGAGAAGGAAAAGTTGTAAAAGCAAAGGTGATAGTAATGAGAAAATGTTCAGACAACACATGAATTAAATTCCTCATAGCAATCTCCCCTGCCCAAATGGCTCACACGGAATATTTAAATGACTTATTAGTGTATTATTTTAAATTGCTAAATAAGATTTTCTGAGAGCAAATAAAAGAATAAGAGAGGGGGGGTTTTTCAAATTTTAGACACACAAAGGAGAAAGACATACTCATCCAGATACTCTACTCTGTGTTAAATTGCCCTACTAAAGTCACTAAGAGACTAGAGTTGAGGAAGGGTACACAGGAAACAGGTGTAGACAAACAGCAATCTGAGGGGTGAGCAAAAGTTCCTAAGGTGTAGGGTCTACAGACTAAGGGGGCTTGCTTACAGTGCCTCAAGAGATTATCTGTACGTATGTCTGGCTTGAACTGATGAAAGAACTTTCTGACCTGTGATGAGCTACATTACTAAAGGAGATGTATATATAGCCTCCATTGTAGGCGTCTAAAAACTGGTAACACTTCAGACGCCATAGTTAAAGAAAAAATAAATCAGGAGGCAAACAAAAGTTCAATCCAGATAAATTCTAGTTTTTCTCATCCTAGATATTACCTTCAACTTCTTCACTTTATATTTCAACACTAAGAAACCATCATCACTACCCACCTAAAACACATGAAATTGATTTCTAAAAGTAATGAAAAAAAAAATTAAAAAGACAACCTTAGGACAGCTAGTGGATAGAGAACCAGGCTTGGAGTTAGGAGGATTTTGGTTCAAATCTGGCTTCAGATATTTCCTAGCTGTGACTCTGGGCAAGTGACTTAACCCCAATTGCTTAGCCTTACTACTTTTCTGTCTTGGAACTGATACTTAGAATTTATTCTAAAGCAGAAGGTAAGGATGAAAAAATTATTTTATTATTAATAATTACTTATACTTTATTTAATTATTAATATTTTAAGATTAATTTACATTATTTCTATTTATTATTTTTTATAGTTTCTATCAATTTATCTGTCTATATAGCTATCTCCCAAAAGATAAATGACCAAAGAATATGAAAAGGCAATTTTCTTTTTCTTTTTTTTTCCTTCCATCTTAGAACCAATACCATGTATTGGTTCCAAGGCAGAAGAACAGTAAGGGCGAGGCATTAGAGGTTAAATGACTTGCCCAGGGTCACACAGCTAGAAAGTATCTGAAACAAGATACAACTCAGATCCTCCTAATTCCAGGCCTGGCTTAGAGTTTGCTAACAAAAATAATTACATCCTTTCTTGCCATCCCAGAATGAAACCTTATAATTTGGAACCTCACCCCCTAAACCACTAAACTTAACGTATCTCTTTACCCAGAAATACCACTACTGAGACTAAAGCCCAAGGAGTTCAAAGAAAGAGTGAAATGCTTCATAGATGCAAAAAAAATTATAAGCTCTTTCTTCAGCAGACTCAAACTGGAAACTAAAGTGATACCCACTTATTAGGAAATGGCTAAACAAATTATGGCATATTTATGTAATGTAATAGTATTGTGTCATTAGAACTAATGAAACGAAGGGTTTCAAAGGAAACTGGGAAGACCCCTATGAACTGATGCAGAGTGAAGTGAGCAGAATTAGAACAATATGTACAATGACAATATTATAAAGAAAAATTACTTTGAAAATAAGTTACTCTGTAACTTAGAACAATTCCATGATAAAAGAAAAATCCAGAAGCCTGAAGATGAAGCATGATACTCCCTTCCTATCAAAGAGGGGATGGACTTAAAATGAATAATGAGACCTACATGTTTGAACATGACCATTGTGGGAATTTTTTTTTAGTAAACTATAAATATTTTATTAAGAGTTTAATTTTTTTATTGTTCAGTGGAGAGGACAGAAGTGCAAGAGACAGAAAATAAATGTGTGTAAATAAATAAAATGCAGCAACAAAAAATAAGTTGATTCCTGATATCCTTGGGAATCTTGCAAAGGAGAAGTATAGTAATTTTTCTTTTTATTTTTAAAAATTGACTCTGATCTCATCAGCTTACTGATTGAGTTCCTATGGGTTCGGAATAATATCTTAAAGACTCTGGGTATTATGGGTGACAATATAGCTTTCAAAAATCTCTTATCTGTCTTTCACAAATACTAGAGCAGTTTTTACCAAGAGGAAAATAATAAGAACATTTTATCCCCCTCCTATCCCACGACTCCACTCAATATGTGTTTCTAGGTATATTTTCCTTGGTTGTTACAAAATTTTTAACTTTAGCTTGTTCTGCTGTGATTGATTGAATGAATACAACATGTGGAGAAATGAATGAAGGCAGATTAATAATAATAATAACTACTACCGCTGACACTACTAATAGTAATAACTCTTTCATAATGTTTTAAGCTTTATGACTTACTTTACAAATATCTCATTTTATCTATTCAGTAACCCAGTGAGAAGGTTAAATTAATTCTGTGTCATTTTTTAATTGATTCTAGTTAAAGTTAATTGATTTTGTCCCATAGCTGCTCAAGCCATGGTTCTTTGTCCCTGAACTTAATTCAGAAATTCAGCTGGTTTGTAATGAGTTAAAAATCTACTTCTCTTGCTAATCACTGCTCTATTCTTGCCTCAAAGAAATCTGCTTCTCTTAAGGAATGCTGGTGGACACCAGGGAGTCCAGTGTAGCATCTTTGTCCCACTAAGCTATCCCTTCAAGGATGTCTGGTTTGCTATCCAAAGTCTGGCCCGCTATCTTTAACCTTGCAGGTGGATTCAAACAATGAACAATTCTTAGACACAGGAGGAAAGGAGGGGGTTGTTGCTAGCCCCTCATTCCCAACTTCCAACCAATCACATGCCTCAACCATGTAACCAAATCATGTCTACAACCCCATCAACGCTATAATCAATTTTATTATTTCCTCACCTACCTGATGCTATTTTTTGTTCTAACCTTGTAAAAATGAGTTGTCTTTATCTCAGTGCCTTTGGCTAAACTGAGGCAGCTAATGAGTCACTCTGTTGGCAGTTAACACTCCTATTAATAAAATGTTATCTTCCTTTGAGAACACACGCCTCAGTCTAACTTTTTCTGAATTTTAGTGATGACACCTGGGAGATAGGTGATATCATTATTTCTTAAACTTTCCATATTTGATGATGCCGATACCTCTTTTCCTCCCTTTGTGTATATGTTCCAATAAAATATTTTTGTTCATAGTAAAAAAAAAAAACCAAAACCTCCAAGAACTTAAGGAAACTGAAGAAGACAGAAGTTAAGTGACTTGGCCAGGATCACAGATCTAGTAAATGCCTAAGGCTGGAATTGAATTCAGATCTTCATGACTCTAGGTCCAACACTCTTTCCACTGTGCCACCTATCTTTTTCAGGTTAAGGAGGGAGAATGTTCCTGGTGGTGTTGGTTCTTTCTAACTTCCAGAGATCTAATGCGTTTCTGGGATGATCTGGGGATCAGGAATTGGGAGAAGGGAGAAGGTGTCTGGTGAAATCTGGTCTTGCTATTGCTTAGCCAACTCAGAGAGATTCTGAGACAATTAGTGGCATGGAAAGGGAGTAGAGAAGGAAAGTAAAGGAAGGGGTTCTGGGAGTGTGGATGGATACTCTGTCTTCCCTCCAGCTCTTGTTATTTATTTACGACATTAATTCTGACACTTACATTATGAATTGCATCATTTTTGAACTGCTTCCTTTTGTCTCTGCACTGAGACTCTAAACCTTTTTGAGATTTGAGATTATTTATTCTTTCCCACTGAACCTAGCACAGTTCTATGCATGTAGTTAGAACTAGGTAAGTGCCTGCTCAATTCATTTGGAGGTCGCACAAAAATAGTGGCTAAAGTACAGATCATTTAAGAACTAGGTCCAAAACCTTTCTCAGATACTTATGAGCTACAGGACCCTAGGGAAATCATGCAATCTCTTGGTGCCTCAGTTTCCTCACCTATAAAGAGAAGGACTGAATGATTTCTCAGGTCCTTTTCAGTTCAAAGAAGTTGAATCTATAATCCTATGAATCTAAATCTAAAAGCCTATGAATCTATTTTCCTGAACTCTGGAACAATATTATACAACATATTAAAATCTGATCTATTAAACAGATAATAATGACAATAATTAGAGACTTGAATCATGAAATCAAAGCTAAATACAAAAATATGGTTAAAGCAAATGTTGTTGAGTTGTTTTTCAGTTATGTCCAACCCTTTGTGACACTAAGATTTTCTTGGCAAAGATACTGAGGGTTGTGCCAAATTCCTTATTATTATTTAATTCTTCCTATCTTTTACAAATGCTGAAGAAGTTTTTTTCTAAGAGGAAAATAATAAGAACATTTCATCTCCTTCCTATCAAATAATTCTTCTCAATATATGTTTTAGTTATTTTTTCCCTAGTTTTTGCAAAACTTAACTTTAATATGTTTTACTATGACTGAATGAAAGTAATAGTTTTTTTTGCAGTAGTTTTAAAATACTTATTGTGTACTGAGTGCAAACATACAAATAGAAAATGCTATTATAGCAATTAATATCTATGCAATTTCAATCTTAATGTACATTTCAAAAAATTAAAAATAGATTAATATTTGGAAAGTACCTTAATTAAAACTTGTATAATATCATCAAAACATAGGACAAAGAGGATAGATACTTTCATTGCACATAAAAATGAGATTAAAAAAAAAACTCAACAACAACAAATCTCCAAAAATATTTTTGAAACCAGTTGACACTATTTGCTGATCAGTAATAAGGTCTGATAACAGGTATATGCCATTAGATTTATAGTGTGTGATGGAGGGCTATTTACCTCCAGATGGAGTCTATAAAACAGCTAAGATACAAATGGATTCAAAAAGCCCTTATGGGCAACATCTGTATGAACTCAACCAAAAATATGTCAACAAAGAGGAACAGCATGGTCATGATGTTTTGTAATGGAAGAGTTTATGATGGTAATTTTAGAGCCAGGCCATTGCCCCCATAAATTTCACAGAAAGTTTACCTATAAGGAGTCTGGACTTAGAGATCAATGGAGATTAGGAGAGAATCAGTAGGAATTATAAAAAATATCACTGCACACCATAAAAATTTAGCGCTTACCAAATATCTAGGAAGACATGAGCTGACAGCTAGAATTATATAACAGAAGCTCACTACCTTTCATGGACTGACAAATAAAATGCCAATCTACAAATTAGAGAATTCAACCATCAATACGATGTACATGCATGCACACACACATCAGCACATACAGCTTCTAGCATCCTGGACTAGGACAACACAATACTTTCTGAACATTTTGCAACCTTGCTACTAACACTTGACCCAACCCTGACCATTCCATTTAACTTCTCTTTTGTTTGTTACATTCTCTTTTTTGCATATGAGTTTTCTAAATGCAGGTACTACCATGCTTGCTTATTTTTTGTGACCAGTGCTTAGCAGAATGCCTAATAGAGGGTAAACTTTTAAATGATTTCATTCATCCACTCATAGTTCATTTATTTATATACATATACACACATATTTGTACATGTGCACATCTATTCATATATATGTACACATGCACATATACATATACACACATACTGATAGATGGTTTCTCTAAGTTTGTTTATTAAATTTTTTAGCATAGTCTAAACAAATTATTCTTAATTTTTTCATGTTATGGACCTTTTTGACAATGTGGTAAAAAGCAAATAGACTCCTTAGAAAAATATTTTTCAATACACAAAGTAAAGGAAATCAAAATGTTGAAATAAATATGTAATTTTTTCCTGTTAAAATTCACAGATTCACAGATGCCCTGAAGTCTATTCATGGATCCCTTAGTCATCTGTGAATTTCAGATTAAAAATTCTTGATAGACAGTGACTATTCTTTATACACTTGATTTTCCTGTGTGTAAATACCAAGGTCTGGTTCACCAGGTTGTTGTTATTGTTCTTCTTCTTTTCCCAATTGCATGCAAAAACAATTTTTAATATTCTTTTAAAAATGTGGGTTCCAAATTCTCACCCTTCCTTCTTCTCCTCCTTATTGAGAAAACAAGCAATTTGAAATAGCTTATACGTGGGCAGTTTTGCAAGACATATTTCTATATTAGTCATGTTGTGAAAGAAAATATGAACCAAAAAAGCAACTTAAAAAATAAAGCAAAAAAGAGTATGCTTCAGTCTGCATTCAAACTCCATCAGTTCTCTCACTGTATTTTCAGCATAAGTCCTTTGGAATTGTCTTGAATCTGTGTATTGCCAAGAATAGTGAAGTCATTCACGGTTGAACATTTTATATTACCATTACTGAGTACAATGTTCTCTTGGTTCTGTTCACTTCACTTTGCATCAATTTATGTAAGTCTTTTCAAGTTTTTTGAAATCCTTTGGTTCATAATTTCTTATAGAAAATAGTATTTTGTCATAATCATATTCCACAACTTGTTTAGCCATTTTTCCAAAGGATGGGCATTGCTTCAGTTTCACATTCTTTGCCACCACAAAAAAAGCTGCTATAAATATTTTTGTACAAATAGGTCTTTTCTCTTTAAAAAAATTTTTTATTTGGGATATAAACCTAGTGGTGGTATTGCTGGATCAAAGGTTATTACAGTTTTATAGCCCTTTGGGCATCTTTCCAAATTGCTCTCCAGAATAGTTCAGTTCACAGGTCCACCAACAGTTCATTAGTGTTTCAATTTTCCCATATCTTCTCTTGACAGTTGTCAATTTCCTTTTGTGTCATATTAATCCATTTGATAAGCGTGAGATGGTACCTTAGAGTTGTTTTAATTTCCATTTCCCTAGTCAATAGTGATTTAGAGCTTTTTTTCATGACTACAAAGGTAGTTTTGATTTCTTCTTCTGAAAACTGCCTTTTCACAACCTTTGACCATTTTTCAATTGGAAATGTCATATATTTTATATAAATTTAACTTAGTTTTCTAATTTTTTTCAGAAATAAAGAGGTCAGATTCTCTAAAGTGATTCTAGCCCACATTTATGAGTTCTCTGCATTGTTTTTTGGATTGATGTAATGAATTCAGGGCCATCCACAAACAGGAGGATCTGTAGGACCTCATCATGTGTGGAGAATCCTGTCTTAGCTTGGACTCTATGCTGGATCTCCTCTGTGACAATACGAAACTCCTTTGGCATGCACGACTTTCTGTTTTATACTTCTCCATATTAATAATGAAAGCATCATCAGTTAAGATTATTTCTCTTATATCTTTCAAAGGCTTTTGCATTAATAAGCTTTAGTGTGGCATGACTTGTTAATGTCTATATTCACACATGCTTTGGGCTTTTTTTTTCAGTTTTGCTCGACTCTTTGTGACTCTTTTTGAGGTTTTTAAAAAAAAGTTTTTTAAAGCAGACAGTGGAGCAATTTGCTATTTCCTTTTCCATCCCATTTACAGATGAGGAAACTGAGGCAAATGAGGTTAAATGATTTGCCTATATATTCACATATATGTCCATACAAATTAATATATATATATAACATATGCATATAACGTGTAATTATATATTTTGGGAAAGGATCACTAGAACTAAATGAATTTATACAGTTAATAGATTCTTGAATTTCTAGCAAAAATTTGTTCTAAATCACTCTCTTTCTCTTTTCAGATTGTTACAGCAAAAGGACTATACATTTTGTTAACCAGAGTTATAACCAGGAGCTATTTTATAGGAGTTATATTTCTGAAGGAAAATTTCTTGCACCTCATGCAAGAAGCAAAGCTTTTACAACATAGCAGGCAAACCTGTACACATATTGGTTTTTTTTTATTTTTGTGCCAAGTTATGACTCCTTTGACCTGAAAACAGAGCAGAGAAGCTGAGCAAAGAAAATTGCCACAAGATGAATTCATGAACGAGTGCTATCATCATTCTCAAGTAGAGTTGTCTTAAATTTGAAAATGTGCCTAATTTTTAGAAAATCACATAAATCACTATGAACCGTACACAAAAATTTGCCTGACAACACCAATGAACATGGAATTCTTCCTCTTTTTCTTTTGCACAAGAATTTATGATTGTATCTTTTCTTTCAAGTTTCAGATGAAACCCAGTAGTTCAGAAGATGATGATACGCCACTGATTACATTTAAATGGCTTAACTTTCACTCATTATAAACCTAATAAACTAGTTTTTCTTTAATGGTGCTTGCCAACTGAGATGTCTGAAATAAAGGTCAAGACTAGGATTAGCTTTATTAGAAACCATTCCATAAATTACTAAAAAGAGACAAATGTAAGATTCTTCATTAACACATAATCAGATTGTTTGAGCTTCACTTTAGCTCTGTCTTCCCTAGGAAGTGACTCAATATTAGTATAATTATGTATTCATATTTAAGGGCTGGAACAGTCCCAGACTACAGACATACCTCAGAGATATTGTGGGTTGGGTTCCAGACCACTGCAATAAAGCAAATATTGCAATAAAATGAGTTGCATGATTTTTTTTTTGGTTTTCCAGTGCATATAAAAGTTTTATTTATACTATACTATAGTCTGTTAAGTATGCAATAGTATTATGTCTAAAAATGTTCATACCTTAATTAAAAATACTTTATTTTTAAAAACTATTAGCTGAACCTTGGATGAATTGGAATCTTTTTGCCAGTGGAGGGTATTGCCTTGCATGTTAATGATTGCTGAGATTAGGATGGTAGTTACTGAGGGTTGGGGAGCTATAGCAGTTTAAAAAAATAAGACAACAGTGATGTTTGCTGTTCCTCCATTCTGATTACAAGGAAGCAGGAAGTCAGTGATTACATCTCCTAACTCTGAAGTCTATTGATTTAGAGAACTAACTCTAGAGAATGAGGAGAGAAGTCTTACTTGGAAGGTAAAATTATTCTGAGAGACCTGAGGGGAAAAGAAGAATATAGGAGTTCTGGGTCTGTACTTGGAACCCAGAAGAAAATGAAATGAGAATTGACTGTAGATGGCACAGTTCCTGCCTTGGACCAATTGGGTTGCTTTTCTTGGAGCTTCTCTAGAAAGAATCTGATCTTCTCTATGGATCAGAGCAAAGAACAATTGCTTAATTGATCTATTGTTAAAACAAGATGGATCTGAAAAGCCAGACTTAGGTGTTAAAATGGGCTAAATGGAATCCAATACTAGGCTTGAATTCTTGTAAATTTACTTCTTCTACATATAACTTCATTGTGGCACAGAGGTGACCATAGGTTCTTGGAGGCAATGTCCCTGAGGAAGGCAGACTCTAGTAGGTGTTGCCAAATTGGAAAGTCTTGGAGTAAAAGGACTTAATTATTATTCCTTGAAATCCAGTAGGAATGATCTGATGATATAGTCATGCCAAGCTATACTCTATCTTTGGTGGCCTAAATACAGTTTAAAACAACACTAAGATTTTGGGGCACCCTGTAGCAACATTTAGTTTTTGTACTTTTTGATTAAATGGTTGAGAATGAAATGAGAATGTGTCAGAAGGGAAAAGAGTATCAGTGGTCTGACACTCCTGGGAACTCCAGCTGATGGCATGGGATCATTGTTTCCAATCCTTCCTGTTAAATTTATTTGAGGAGTTCACAAGAAAAGCTGTGGTGGGCTATGTGTATGTTCATCTTAGTGGCAGGGGGACCTGTTGGCAGGGCTATGGGATGTGAAAGTTTGAGAATTACTGAGTAATGCAAAAATGATTTTTTTTTTATCCTGGGACTCCATTCTAGGAGCATAGGGTCACAACCAGTTGGCAATGGGTCACACAGTCGCTCAGGGTCACCCAGCTGGGAAGTGTCTGAGCCCGGATTTGAACCTAGGACCTTTCGTCTCTAGGCCTGGCTCTCAATCCACTGAGCTACCCAGCTGCCACTACTTTAGGTTGCAGTTTCTTTAGCAGATGTAGTTTTTACAGGGTGGGGTTGCTAGCCCCACGCCCAACCCTCCTCCTTTTTTCATCCGGGCTAGGGACCTTCCTTGGCCCAGGAGTGGTAAGGGTGGGCGGTAGGGGTGAAGTGACTTGCCCAAGGTCACACAGCTGAAAGTGTCCGAGGCCGGACTTGAACCTAGGACCTTCAGTCTCTAGGCCTGGCTCTCAATCCACTGAACCACTCAGCTGCCCCTAATGCAAAAATGATAGCTTATATATGTCTTGTTTGCTCTGATGATGAAGCTACTGTGATATTTACTGTCATTTTTCTGCCAAGCAACATGTCAGTAGTTAAAACTCAAGTTGCTTTCTTTGTTCTGGTCTGTATTTTTTGTCTATATTTTTCTTTGCTTTTTCCCCAGGGAAACTTCTGTTTGTAAGACTAGATTGTGTCTCAATGATATGAATGACCAGAATGTGTATCTTGGAGACCTACCCCTGTGCAATCTGTTGCAGTATTTCATTTTATTTCATTTGACATAATTTAGCACCATAGATTGAAATCAACTCCAAAACAACCAATTTTAAGGCAAATCAAAGACAGTTTACATTTTTCAATTCTAAATCAAATCTGGAGGCATCAGGATGAGATAGCAGTAGGTCTGATAAATTTCCATGAAGCATTCTCTTACCTGGGTATTTTTTGAGTTATTTTAGCAATAAATTTGGCATAAATACTGTTGACTGGCCTGCAACATCACCTTTCCCCCACTATAATAAAGAGTTGTATAATGGATACACAAATCTTAGAAATTGCTCCCTCCTCAAACATGACCCTTGCACAAAATTTGCTTCCCCTTTCTTCTATTTCCCACTTCTCACATTTATTCTAAATGAAGCAGGAAAAACACTTGCTTATAAAAGAAGAACTGGGAATGGGGAAGGTAGGTGGCATAGTGGATAGAATGCTGGGCTTAGAGTCAAGAAGACTCATCTTCCTGAGTTCAATTCTGGCCTCACTTACCAGCTAGGTGACTCTGGGCAAATCATTTAACCCTGTTTGCCTCAGTTTATTTATCTCTAAAATAAAATTGGAGAAGAAAATGTCAAATCGTCCCAATATCTCAGCCAAGAAAATCTCACATGGGGTCACGAAGAGTTGGATACAATTGAAAAATGACTACATAAAATTACAACACACAGCATAAATGAAGAGATTTGGATTCTAGTTAGAATTCTTACACCAATTCTGTGAGACCTTTGGCAAGCCACTCCTTGGGTTTCAGGGGAGGAGGGAAGTTGGATTAAATGGTCTCTAATTTAGGTCCTTCTTAGATGTAAACTTCTCTGATTTAAAAAGGGACCCTTTCAGGCAAGATGAAAAATTAGATGTGGAATGTGCCTGGGGCCACTGTTGGCCAACTTGGAGGAGGCTGGTGAAATATTATTTTCCCTCTCCTTCCTTCAAACTACCACAAGCCACCTATTGTTTCCTATAGGGTGTGGAGATTTTAAAGATCCCTGTAGAGGTTAGGGAAGATTAGGTTCTGTGGTGGCTTAACTGGTTTTCGTTTAGGCCTAACCACAGTTAGGAATATTTTGATTTTTTTTCTGCCTGGCCCCAGATTATAGAACTGGGAGGAAGTAAGAGGTGGGAACTGTACTGAGACAAATTTTGAATGCAGACTTTGAAGGAAATAATTCCTAACAATTGGAGTTTTCCAAAGTGAAATAGACTGAATTGGAGATAGTAAGTTCCTCATCACCAGAGGCCTTCAAACAATCTGAATGACTGATATGGAAGCAAGAATTCTTGTCCTGGTCTACATGAGACACAATGACCTCTGAAATTCTGTACATCTCGGAGACAATCAATCAATAAACATTTATTAAGCATCTACTATGTGTCAGGTATCATGTTTGGTGCTAAGGATAGAAAAAGAGGCAAGAGACAGTCCTTGCCCTTGAAGAGCTCACAGTCTGATGTAGGGAACAATATTCAAACAAGCTCTTTATAGGATAAATGATTTTGGCCTCAAAATAAAGATGCTGCTGCTAACATTTCATTAGGAAGGGGAACTCTATGTTACTTTCTTAGTTGCAGGGATGGATCTGGGTCTATCCATCCACATTTCTCATGTTCTTTTTCTTATGATTAAGCATACTCATTTGCAGTTGGCTGGCCAGGGTGAGGAGTGGTCAGGGTCAGTGGTCAATAACCAGGGAACTTAGCAAATCTATCCAGCTCATACATGAATTGATCCCATGACCATACTCCAAACAGCTGGAATAATTGGAGCACAGGCAGTGTGGTGAAATGGAAAGAGTGCTGATTTTGGAGGGAGGGAACTTGGGTTCAAATCTTAATTCTATGACTTACTACCTGGGTGACCTTGGGAAAACTCAGCTTGTATCACTACAAAATGGGAAATTTGGACTAGATCATTTCAGGGCACCTGCCAGTTCTTAATCTATGAATCTCTGCATCCATGAAAGCTGTGGTAATCCCTAGAACAATATATGATTATAACATTGACAAAGAAATAACTAAGAACCATTTGTGGCAGTACCAGGCATTCTCTGAGAGATTAGGATTGTTCCCTTGAGTCCTTGTTGCCTCCAAACCACTCACCAACTTACCTGAAAATAGTTTCCCAGTAACTGGGGTAAGCAGTTATATGTTTGAAATCATCATAGTCACCCTCAATAGGATTTAGTTTAATCTCTATAGCTCTCTCTCTCTCTCTCTCTCTCTCTCTCTCTCTCTCCATGTCTGTCTTTATACTTCTCTATATCATGTTTATATTGCTACCAAAGAAAAAGAAGAGAACTAGATCTGTCAGAGATCTTGATTCAAATTGCATCTCTGATCTTTACTTCTGGTGGGACCTTAAAACAATTCACTTAACTTTCCTGGAACTCAATTTCCTCATCTGTAAAATGAAGGGCTTGACCTAGAGGACCTTTAAGGTCTCTTCCAACTCTAGTTTCATGTTTCTATAACTTATGAAACATACATTTATGTCTATAAATATAAATGTATACACATGAATTTTCATGTGGAGTGTGTGTATGTTGTAAAAATTAAAATGAATATATAATAACTTCAAATATTATATTTTATAAGATTTATTAATAATGCCTAGAAGTAAAGGAATAAAAAAGTAACAAAATAAAACCACATAACAAGTTAATCTACCTGTTCAAAAGTCCTGTATTCACAGCTGCCCTCATAGGAAGGAAAGAGAGCTAGACACGAAAGTCCACCAAATTTATCTCCTATCTACATCAACATGTAATGACAGGAAGTCAGTGGGTTCCTGGGTAATGTAGTTTTAAAGGTACAAGATTTTCAATTACACAATGTATACATAAGTGTGTATGTACTTGTGTGGTTGTACTTGTGTGGATGTACAAGTCACCTCATCTAAACCACTTACTTCTCACTCTGGCCAACCATCTGGTAAAAGTATGTTCTTAACAGGGAGAACATTTCAGATTTGGGTGGATCAGTATCAGTCCATATGTAGACATACATGTTGATTTCTGTTATCCTATCTACCAACCTGCTATCTTTCTATCTATCCATCCTTCCATATTGTTTTTTTTTCTGAAGAGGGTACCTAGGTTAATGGAAAGGAAGGGGAACGGATTGTCAAAGTGGTAACTTTCAGATATTATTCCTAATGATAAGAGGAATCAGAAAGAAAATAGAAATCTTGCTAATTAAATTCTTGCTAAATATAGTTGTTTTTAGATGACTAAAGCACTGCTTGGCTTCTCAGAACTCTTTGGTAAAGTCCTAGTTGCCCCATTAGAGTTATAGCTCTGCAGAGAAATTATTCATGAAATGACCTTTGGGAGTGAAAAGAATTGAATCTGGTCATGTGTAGCTTACAGGAGTCCTTCTTAATGCTTTCCAATTATATGTCATAAAAATATATGCACAAAACATGTACACATTTATTATAACATGCATGTCTAAACATGATTTAATCTATGCATTTTCTATGTACTGATTTATACATGCATATATACCAACATATGTACGTAAAATAAATTTGTATATACATATCATACAGGTTCATGAATATCCTGCTCACTGATGGAGGACAGGCTTTGTCACAGCTCACTAAACTGTAATCTTCTCAAGCATTAGCCCAGAGATGGATCATCACTTCGCCTCCAAGGACCAGCTAGTTAATTTTAGTGAGATCCATCATGAGGTTAGTTACTAGATGACAAACCACTTTAGGAAAATCTTTTAAAAACAATCTCGATATGGAGGGGCTGGAATCTGTATCAGTAGAGGGATCATACACACCACACTACATATAATTATTCTACTATCTTGTCTTCATCTTTCCTTTTTTTTTCCCTTAAGGGCACTGTGAGAGATTTTGTCAAAGACCTAATTGAAATTCAAGTCTAATTTGTTTCTTTGCTCTAATTAGTCATTCAACAAGCAATTATTAAATACTGACCATGTGTCAGGTGTTGTGATAAATGCTGGTGATGCAAAGAAAGATAAAAACAAGACTGTCCTTTAGGAGCTCGTATTGTATTAGGGAAGACAACTTATAAACAACTATGCTCATGCAAAATATATCCACAATAAATGGCATATAATCTCAGGGGGGAAGACCCTAGTAGAGGAAGGGATGGGAAAAGCCTCCATGAAGAAGTTGAAATTGGAGCCAAATACTGAAATTCAGGAAATTAAGAGGCAGAGATGAAGTTGAGCATTCTAAGCATTGGGAACATCCAGTATATAGGCACAGTGATGGAGTGTCTAGTTCAAAAAAGAACAGTGATATTTGATCATAAAGTATATTTTTGACTTTCAGTTATTTCAGTCATGTTGTACTCTTTGTTTTGCCATTTGGGATTTTTTTTGAGTGGTTTGCTATTTCCTTCTCCAGCTCATTTGACAGATGAGAAAACTGAGTCAAACAGTTAAATGACTTTCCCAAAGTCACCCAGCTAGTAAGTGTCTGAGGCCAGATTTGAACTTGGAAAGATGAGTCTTCTTGACTCCAGGTCTAGCACTCTCTCATCTAGCTACCAATAATGAATTACAGGAAAGTGTAAGAAGATTGGAAGGGTAGGTAGGGACTAGGTTATAGAATTTAAAATGCCAAACAATTGATCCTGGAGGTAACTGGGAGCCTCTGGAGTTTATTGAAGAGAGACATGAGGGAGTCAGACCTATATTTTAAGAAAATTTAGGCCTAAAAGCATTTCTTTGCTCTAACAAGAAAGTAGAGAGAACGTTGGACTTAGAGTAAAAAGAGAAGTTGGTTTGAAGACTTCCTTTGATACTTTGTTTAACCTCTATCAAGCTCAGTTTTCTAATTTATAGAATTGGAATGATGAAACTGTAGAACCTATCTGACAGGGTTACTGTGCTGATCAAATGGGACAAAAGCTTTGTAAACATCACAGGGTTCTGTGCATGTCAGCTGCTATCTAAAATTGGCAGCAATTTTGTTTATGTTTCAAAGTATATTTTGAAAATATGATAAAATATTTTGTTATTGATTTGTTTTCAGATATATTTATAGGGATTTTTATCTACCTAGTATTGAAATTATATTAGTGGGGGCCAGCTAGCTGGCTCAATGAATTGAGAGTCAGCACTGGAGATGGGAACTCTTGGGTTCAAATCTGACCGCAGACACTTCCTAGCTCTATGACCCTGGATAAGTTACTTAATCTCCATTGCCTAGCCCTTACCGCTCTTTTTCTTTGGAACCAATATACAGTATTGATTCTAAGAAGGAGGGTAAGGTTTTAAAAAAAGAAATTGTATATATTTCTGACATATCTATGATTAGATTTTAAGCATCTTAAAGTACTTGATATCATTATAGGGCCTCTACTAAATGTCTTGCACAGAGTGGATCCTCCATGATTACTTAGCCTACCTGGAACTTCTTTCTTTCATCTGCAGAATAAATTAATTAGAATTAGATGACTATAGAAACATTTTCCCACACCGAATCAATGCTCTTGTATGTTGAATATTTAGTCTGAGAGCCAGAGGATCACTAAGAGAAAAGCTAGCATTTGTCAAAAGACTTAATAACAACCATCCCCATTTGTATGATATTTTGAGGTTTAAACATACCACTTTATATTATTAGTCCTCTTGCACAAGGGAGGAAATTGAGTCTTAGAGAATGATTTGCCCATAGCCACACAGAATGTGTCCCAGGTAGGACCAGAGCCCAAGACCTCTGACTCAATGATTAAATGAGGCCAGAAGGGAAGAGAAAAATCAGAACCGAGGACCTTTAAATGTTATCCCATTCTCTCAGGATCTCATGGGGCAGCTGTGTGGCACAGTGGATAGCTTGTCAAACTTGGAGTCAGATTCATCTTCTTTAGTTCAAAATCTGGCCTCAGACACTTACTAGTTGGGTGACCCTGGGCAAGTCACTTAACTCAGTTGGCTCAGTTTCCTCATATGTAAAATGAGCTGGAGAAGGAAATGGCAAAGTACTTAAGTGTGAGAATTTATTTTTCATATACTGTTTTCAATCTTATATCAAGGCTCTGCATAGAAAGACCCTAATTGCTATATATTAGAGAGAATTCCTGAGTCAAAGTCTTGGACCATAGGCACCATCCAGTGCCATCTATAGATTTTTGCATTTTCTTTTGTTCTTAGGACTATGTTCATTTCACAAAGTTTGGCTAATATGGCAAAGCAGAAAGGCCGAGAGTTTGATGGATCATCTCCTAAATAGTTATTTACCATTTAGAAATTTCTTGGGATGTTGAGGAGAGAAAGCTGAATAATGAGTTAACAAAAGTGTCTATAGATATCTGATCCAGAACCTTGGAGGTCTTTGGTCTAGAGAGGACAAAGATGCTGGCCTAATCAATAAAATGATATTCTTACCCCAAAACAGTCTCTTGATTGGGACCATGAAAAGTCAGACAGGACTGGACAACAATGACAGGATCTTATTCTTGGTCTTGTTTGCCAATGGGTGGCAATAAATCAAGCAATTAGAATACTTACCACGAATTAGGTAGTTTCTGCCTCATTTTTTTCTGGAGAACCAAATACCTTAACATAATCAAGAAATAAAAAATTTAAGAAATTAAGACATAAAGTCACCCTCCCTGGATCACTGTTTTGTTGCGACAAAGGGACTTGCATAGCTCAGAGACCCTAGGAGCTATGCCATTGAGAGTTACCCAAGACAGACAAGTCAGAGTGGACATTTCTGACAAAAGGTGATCTGCTGGAGAAGAAAATGGCAAACCACTTCAGTATCTTTACCAAGAAAGTTCCATGGGCAGTACTAAAATGATAAAAATATGTTATGGTACATGGGGTCATGATAACAACAGCATCAACAAAGGAATGAAGCTGATGGTGGGAATCCCAGGCATTGTCATAGCCTCTGGCTGATGCTTTTAGCCATCCAATGATCCAGGAAAATTCTGAGGTACTGGTGACAAAAAATTCTGTCTCCTGAGCAAGAACTGTGGGAGTCAGAATACAGATAAAAGATTTTTCACATTAGTTTACTTGGGTTTTGGTTTTATATGATTATTCTTTTACAAACATGAACAATATGTTTTACATGAAAATCAAACTGCTTGCCAGCTTTGGGAAGGGGGAGGGAGGAATGGGAAGAAAGGAAACAATTTGGATCTTATAACTTTGGAAAGTGTGGTAATTTGCTATTATATGTTATTGATAAAATAAAATATCTTTTACCAAAAAAAGTGTTGCTGAGAGGTATTCTCAGGGAGATTATACTTCAAGTTCTCATTTCACTTGATAAACAAAAAGACCTACTTTGTCTTTTGAGTCCCCAAAATATAAATAGAGAGGCACTTAAGGAGAGACTGAGAGGGAAAAGAGTAGAGTCTATGAAATTATCACTACCAAGACATCAGAAATAATTCTGAAAAACAAAACAAAACAAGAATGCCTCTGGGTTTGAAATTTACACTCTATTCTAAGGAGCAAATTGACAGACTCAATCAACCCTAGATGAACGAAAGACGCCAGCTATAACCTGTTCCCCTCCTCTTGAGAAGTGAATATTTGCTCAGTTCCTGCCCCCCCCCCCGATTTTCTGTCAGTTCATAAGTGGTTATGGGGGTTGAAGGTGAACTGAATTGATCCACATTGTTGTACTATGGGCAGGGAGTGGAAGTGATGGGGCTAGATCTAACAGGGAGCAGCAGGTTTTGTGAAGGGTGAGTCAGCTGGAGATATCCTGGACACAGCAAGCCTCCTGGATCCTGAGCTAATTCAGCAGGAAGCATGTCTGCTGGAGGCATTTTAACTGTCACTGGAGCTTCTAAAAATATGTTAAAATCAGCCCATTCTTCATAGATCTTCTCTGGAAATAGCATTTTAATCTTCCGATGTGCCACCATCCTACAAATGGGACCTCTCCTTTTGACGTCTGCTTCTCATTAGTAATTGCTGGGAAATTAGCTATCCTCTGACAGCTGGTTGGTATCTCAAGGGAAAGGAAGGGGTTGGCAATGAGGAGAGAAAAAACATGAGCTCAACAATATGCCAACCCTTGGAATCAGCAAAGAGCAGATGGAAATACCTATGCTAACCAGAACATCTGCAAAGCTTGCAAGCTTTCTGCTGTCTTGCAGGGTTGTTACATATCACCACCATAGAGAGTTTGTCATTTGGCTCTGGGGCCATGACTTCTGTTATGTCTCCAAGTCAATTTGAAATAAGAACTGAGCAGCTTGGAGTAGTTAAGTGGAACTCTGGTAGGTCCTTTGAGTTGACTTCTCAGAGCATGTCTTGTGAGAGTGAAACCCTCCTTTTCCTTTAGTCTTGATGACCCAGCCTGTGTCCTCAGGGTAGATACTCAATTCCTCACCATGGCCAAAGAAAGATGGTGGCCTGTTTTGATGAGAACCTTTTATCTGGAGATGAGAGTGACTTAAGTGGCCCCTTGAGAAAGGAAGTGAAAAACTGAACAATGTCAGTTCTGGAAGAGTTATAGGCTCAAGAAGTTCATACTACTCTTCTGAACTTCTCTGTTTCAATTGCAGACACTCTTCCTATCACTCAGATTCATGTTATCCTCAACTCCTCAGTCTCACTCACCCCATATAGCCAATCAATTGCTTAACATTTCTTACTTCCATGAACATCTTTTGCATCTGTCACTTTCTCTCTGCTCACAAGGCTACCACCCTGGTGCTGGCTGACATAATTTATCACTTAGATTATCACAATCACATCTGCCTCATCTTTCTCCATATCCATGTTTCACATAGCTAACCACTGATTTTCTCTAAAGCACAAATTATCCTGGATAGCTCCTCTGACAAACTCTGGTTTCAAATATAAATTCCCCTGTTTTGCAATTAAATCCCTTCACAATCTGGTCTCAATCTGTTTCCAGCTTGCTTGTTGGAATTGGGGAGAGAGGGAAACTCTTCTCCATGTCTACTACAATTGAGCCAAGCTGTCTATGCTGTTGTTGTTGTTCCTCAAACATGGCAATCGCTCTCCTGGCTTCATATTGTCTGTTCTACATGCCTGGGATGTAGTCTCTCCTCACCTGCATCTCTCAGAATCCCTGATTTCTTCTTTATATCACCTTATATATGGGACCTTCCTAATCTCTAATCTACTAGTGCCTTCCATCTCCCCACAATCACCTTGTATATATTTTGTGTATATGTTTGTAGTGTCCCCTGGAGTTATCAAAGAGGTATGGACACTGGAAAGGAATACTTGCTGGGTTATCCAATAAACCTAGTGCCCTCTCCTTGGTCCTCAGAGAGTTGCCTTGGCCCCTTCCTGAACCTTGTCCTTCAACTGACTAGATTAGACTCTGCCTGATATACTAGCCCTCCCATCCCAAGAAAGGGGCCATGGGAGGTAATCCAAGGTATGGGGCCCCAGGAAGGGAGACTAAGGAACAGCTACTGCCTCCACTGGCACCTGCTCTGAGAAGTAAAAGGACCTTGAGACCCTCAGAGCTACTATAGGTCAGGAGCCTTATGACAGAACCATATCAGAGGCAAAAAATAGACACTGGGTGTGTTGAAACTGTTCAGACTGTGGAAATTAAAGCTGGCCATTCCTTATACTCTTCCCTGTATCTGTGTAAAGAGTTTTTTTTCTTTCCTTACTTTGTTTTGTTTTAAGGCTGATTTCTCTAACTTGAATGGACATTGTTGATATTTGTTTTATATCTCAAATCCAGCAGAGAAAAGTGATAGGTAAGGGAGTACATGGAGAGGGAACAGCAAATTCTTCATTGTGATATATATATATATATATACATATATATATTTTATGATATATTTGTATATAGTTGTTGGTGGTGATCCATCGTTTTTGAAGAACCCTACCTAATGACCTTATGGGGTGAGGTCTTGAATTGAGTGTGAAACTGGATTTTAGTGATTTTCATTTTCTTTTTTCTTTTTTTATTTTTTTGAACAAAGTTATCAGCCTCACTCCCTCTTCCAGAGGGATCTGAGACAAGTGGCAAGACAAAAGTCAGGATGGCTGGCTATGGCCAAGGATGCAACAGATGACCCTGACTTCTTCAATGTTGAACCAAATTGTAGGCACTCCACAGCGCCTGCTTCCACCAACTTTATGGCCACTGGGTCAAACTGTTCTCATCTGCCCCTTCTTCCAGGGGAGACTTCACATGCCTGGGGCAGACATTTCCCTCTAACTCACAGATGGGATTTGAGGGCTCTTGGTTATACTCAACCTGGTTAAGCCCTCCTGCAGAGATAGTTTACAAGCAAGCAGTGCATGCTATAGAATCTTGGGGCCACGGGTGAGAGGTAGACACCAAAGAAGAAAAATAGTCCTGAATTAGGGCTCGATAAGC
>NC_058130.1:374863523-374878435 GCF_016433145.1 Gracilinanus agilis
TTCCTTCCTTCCTTCCTTCCTTCCTTCCTTCCTTCCTTCCTTCCTTCCTTCCTTCCTTCCTTCCTTCTTCCCTTGAAGTTTAACACTGGGGCTAAGAGAGAGACCTGAGATACAAAGTCTTCTCAATGCAGGGAGATCATAGGATTATATACTTAGAAGTCAAGGGGTCCTCAGAAGCTGTCTAGCCTGCTCCTCTTGTTTTATAAATGAGGAAGCCAGGAACCAGAGAGATGAACTAACTTACCTGAGGTCTCACAGGTCTCAATTATTACAATAGAACGTTACCTTCAGGGTCTTTCATACCAAATTCAGTCCTCTTTCCACAGCCAGCTTGTTGGCCATTTCAAAGAGGGATGAAAATATTTGAGAACCACTCCCCTACACTGATGAATTCTGCTATTACAATGTTCATAAACAGACCAAATGAATTTTGTTTTGTGGTTTTGTAATTGGTCAGGTCTCTTAAGTGATCTCAGCTTCACAAATCATTTTTTTAAGGTCTCTAGAACTGTAATATGTTATACAGAAACCACCAGCAATGAAAACCTCTGGATTTACTGCAGAACTGACAAAATCTGCACCTTTTCTACTCTGGTTCTAATTAAAAGGCAATCAAGCAAAAAATACATTTTCAGTGAACCCCCAAAGCCAGTGAAAATTAACAAGACTGTAAACACTTTATTTACTAAGTGATTTTTGAAACTCATGCAAATTAAAGTTGAAGAACATTCCAAAGGGCTGAATAGATTTTTTAGAAAATTTTGTAGTCACATTTTTTGCTCAGATTTTCCTCCCGAGATCTTCTTGGCAGTGGAAGGCAGGTGGTGATCTGATAAAATTGCAAAAAATATCTCAAAATTTGGATGTCTAGTTCAGCCCTGTAGAAGTTGTGCTTGTTTTAGACATAAACACTAGCTTACTTCTCTTGGAAATGGTGAGATTTTGTTGGTTTGTGACAACTTTCACTGAAATAGAATCATTGTGATTAAAATACTATGAATTAGACATTGGGAATACAGAGATGAGAAAATCACAATTCTTATCCTCAATTAGTTTATGATGAGGGGAAGAAGTAAGGGAGAGGGAGGTGGGAAAAAGATTAGGAATGTTCATACAGGGGAATGATAAAGTAGAATATGATGAGGGCAAAGCAGGACCCAGCAAAATATTTTAAGAAAACTTGAAAAGGGAGGGAATATAGTCAACAGCAATGAGGAGTCACTTGGAGGTTCAGGGAAGGCTGGACATGGAGGAGATGACATCTGAACTAGGTCTTGAAGAAAGAGAAGGATACCAGCAAGCCAAGAGGAGCAGAGGGTGCATTCTAGGCATGACAGCCAGAAGAGGTAAATCTATAGAAACTTGGGTTCTTAAAAGGTTTGACAGAGCATTCCTTCATTGTGCTGAGAAATGGATGTGATTTACCCTTGCAATCTCATGAGTGAGTCTCTGGGAAATCCACATATTGTAGTCTCCAGCCTCTCTTGAAGTTTGCCTGATATCTCCTGGCAAAGACTAATACTATACTGTGAGCAGACACGGTTTGAGAACCATTGGCAATGAGGAAAGAAGGGATGCGATGAGGCCAGGGAACAAAGGTTAAGTTTGGCTGGAATTAAAAATTTCAGGATCATTAGCCTTAGTTGGACTAAATCACATTAGATCCCTTATTTTTATTTTTTAACTAAAATCTTAAAAAATAGTTACCTTCCATCTTAGAATCAATACTGTGTATTGGTTCCAATTTAGAAGAGCAATAAGGACTAGGCAATTAGGGGGTAAGTGATTAACCTAGGATCACACAGCTAGGAAGTGTCTAAGGCCAAATTTGAACCCAGGATCTCTCATCTCTAAGCCTGGCTCTCAATCCACTGAGCCACCCAGTTGTCCCTTTATTATTTATTATTAAAGAAATGTAATATTATTCTGTAGTGCTCTTAGTTGCCAACAGCTAAGTTTACAAAGGCCCAGAGATGTAGTAATAGCCATCAATGGATTGAGAATTGGGAGACTTGGGTTCAAACCTTAGCTCTACTATATATGATCTTGGGATAGTCATTGAACTTGTCTGGGATTCAGTTTCCTCGTCTGAAAAGTAAAGGAGTGAGATTGGGTAAACTCTAATCACTTCTCTGATTCTTTAGAGGCAGTTTGGTAGTATGATAAAGCATATGATCTGGAGTGAGGAAAACCTGATGTCAAATCAAATTTTAGACATAGGCTAGCTGTGTCACCATCCCTGAGCCACTTCACTTTTATCTGACTCAATTGCTTCATCTGTAAAATATGGATAATGCCAGTGTTGTTGTGAGGCTCAAATGAGGTAATAATTGTAGAACATTTAGCACAGTGCCTGGCACTTAGTACTATATAAATACATGATATTATTATTATTATTAGTTTTATGATTATGGATAATTCACCTAACTTCTATTTGCCTCAATTTCCTTACCTGTAAAGTGTGGTTAATAATAGCATTTCTCTCCAAGGTGTTGTAAGGGTCAAATGAGGTAATAATAAAGCACTTAGCACCGTGCTTGGCACATGGTTGGTATTTAAGAAAATTTTGTTCCCTTTCTCCCTCCCTTTACCTTCTATGTTGCTTTGCAGAAATCCTTGAAACAGGTATTTCAATAAATAGTAGTGGAAAGAGCCCTCAATGCACCAGGAAACTTCTGGATTTGGGGCTGCCATATTGACAACCTAGGTGACCCCTGGCAAGTCATTTCAGATTTCTGTGGTTTTATTGTCCCTTTATTACCCCAGGGAAAGTAATGGGGAAGGATGACACTGACATAAATGAGAATCAAAATGTGAATAATGGAATTAATAATAACTCATATTTACATAATGGATGTAGTATAGTGTCTGGCACATAGAAGTGTTCAATCTGTACATGTTGACTGACAGAATTCTGAAAAATGTTAAGCTCATTTATTCAACAAGCATTTATTAAATCTTCCCCTGTGCATAGCAGTGTATTAGTGACAGGCAATACTAAGAAAAAGCAAAAGGAGGAAAAAAAGTCCAGCTATCAAGGAACAAGGAACATGCAATAGAGATGGGATACTCCTGTAGGGTATTATCATTAAATTGACCCATCAGCTTAAATGTGTACTTCTTCAATGTTTGAAGAGTAACTAAAAAGATAACTGAGCCTCATTAAAAAGTAAACATGCCTCCAGTGATCTCACTTATATGATTATTTTGTCTAATAAATCCTTTTTTTTATCAGTTCTTTAAGTGGTAATTTTCAGGAAAGCCTCAGAATTGCTACAGATTCCCAAAACAGAACATCTGAGAAAAGGTAGTAGGCTACTTGGAATCTCTGCGGGTTTAATGTATGTATTTAAATTTAGCTTCTCTCTTTATTCCATTGTTGTACCCCCATTGGAGGGAACTTATTACATTTCTTAAGATAGTGCATGAACTCAGCTCTTGAGCCCAGTTCTGGCTGGCCTTCCTCCCTAGTTTCATGCTTCTTCTCTAAACCTCTGCCAGTTGTAGCCCTGGTTTCATCAGCTTAATATGACCCACAGCCCAGTTTGAAGTAGCTAAAAGAAAAACACTTTTTTGGAGACATTTTTCCCCAAGTTTCCTTTCCTCCTCCCATTCTCCAGCTGCAAGATCTCCACCCTGGTTCCTTTTTTTTTTCCTTCAGGGTCTAGAATTCAAATAAAAGAAATGACATTAAAAGTACCTTAACAGCTGTTCCTTCCTACAATCCTTCCTCCCTTCCATCTCTCCCTGGTGTTCCAAGGGCTTCTTCTTAACAGTTTCATCTCAGATCACTTCCTGTTTGCTTAGATACCAGGTCCAGTTTTGGTTCCACATTAAACAATCCTGGGGCCACTTTTTATTCATGCTCTTTCTCTGTCCTTTTGCCAGCACTCACACATTCTACTTTTCCCATTTCCCCTCAGTACTCTAAATACCACCCTCCCACCTATTTTGCCATACAGCTCTCTCTCTTTCTGTTTAAAAATACTTAGTCATTACTTCAAATTTTATGTTGAACTTAAAAGATCTTTTCAGAAGGATTAAAATTTCAGCTACCCTCTGCTGCCAAATTATTTCATTGTTTACTCCTTCTGAAAAAGATGTCAGACACCCCCTTTAGCTGAAGAAATTGTTTTATACTTTTTATGCAAATGTTCTATTTTCATAGAGATGGAAGGGACCTCAGAGGTCATACCACCTCCTCATCTTATCAATCCACAAGTATTTTTTAAGTGTTTGCTCCTCAAGGAGCTTATATTCCAATGCAGAAGCTGAAAAATTGGGTGTTGAAGATAGGAAGAAAATATCAGCATGGGACATGGCTAGAAAGATGGTGCTGGGAAAAAGGATGAAGATAACTTTGCCCTCAGCATCCTCCTTAAGTTACAGTTTGAGGAAGGAACCAGCCAATCAGTAGGTGAAGCCTCAGGAAATCTCATTAAGAAATTAATGCCTGGAAAAGTGAAGTGACTTGTCTGAGATTAAACAGATAGTAGGAAAGATGTGAACCCAGATATTTGGACTCGTGATATAATAGATGGAAAGAATCCAAATTAAATACTATTTGTAAAGTATGTATTCCTTTTTATCCCTATTCAATTTTCTCTAGATGTCTATTAACTCTGACTTTTCTAAAATTTCATTCAATTCCCTTACTTCTTTCTTATTTATTTTTTGGTTTGCTTTATCTATTTCTGATAGGAGAAGATTGAGGTCCCTTACTAGTATAGTTTTACTATCTATTTTCTCCTTAAGCTCCTTTAGTTTCTCCTTTAAAAATGTGGATGCTATACCATTTGGTGCATATGTGTTTAGTATTGCTATTACTTCATTGCTTATAGTACTTTTTAGAAAGATGTAATTTCCTTCCATATCTTTTAAAATCAGATCTATTTTTGCTTAAGCTTTATCTGAGATCATGACTGCTACTCCTGTTTTTTTTTACTTTAGATGATGCATAATAAATTCTGCTCCAGCCTTTTACCTTTACTCTGTGTATCTCACACTGCCTCCAATGTATTTCTTGTAAACAACATATAGTAGGATTCTATTTTTTAATCCACTCTGCTATCTGCTTCCATTTTAAGAGTGAGTTCATCCCATTCACATTCATAGTTATGATTACTAACTGTGAATTGCCCTCCATCTTATTTTCCCCTTTTGATCCTGCTCTTTTCCCTTTCACTCTGTTCCTCCTCACTAGTATTTTGCTTTATATCACCTTCCTACTTCCCCCTCCCTCCAATCACTATCCCCTTCCCTTGTCTTATTCCCTTTCTACTTTTTTGTAGGATAAGATAGAGTACTATACCCCAGTGAGTATGGTTGTTATTCCCTCTCTGAGCCAGTTATGATGAGAGTAAAGTTTAGGCATTGCCTGTCTTCATACTCATCCTCCCTTCCACTGTAATAATTTTTCATGCCTCTTTATGTTATATAATTTACCCCATTCTGTCCCTCCCTTCCCTTTTCTCTCTTTGCAATCCTTCTTTTTGGCCCTTGAATTTTTTTGCATGTCAAATCATCCTAATCAGTTTACTTGCCCTCCCTTTGTCCAAGTATATTCCTTCTATCTGCTCTACTATAAAGAATAATGCTTAAGAATTGTAGAACTCATGTTTCAAACTTTTTGCCTAGATCTGTTTTTTCCTCAGGAAAGCTTAGAAATCTTCTATCTTATTGAATGTCTATTTTCCCCCCTGAAAGAATATACTCAGTTTTTTGGATAGGTAACTCCAGGTTATAAACCTAGATCTTTTGTTTTCCTGAATATCATATTCCATGCCTTCCAATCTGTTAATGGGGAATCCCCTAAGTCCTGTGTAGTCCTGTGTGATTGTAGCTCCATAGTATTTGAGTTGTTTCTTTCTGGCTGTTTGCATTATTTTCTCCAAGACTTGGGTGCTCTTGAATTTAGCTATTATATTCCTGGAGGTTGTCATTTGAGGATTTCTTTCTAGAGGTGATATTCAGTTTAATTTCTATTTTATTTTCTTGTTCAAGAATATCTGGGCAGTTTTCCTTGAAAATTTCTTGTAATATGATGTCCAAAGTTTTTTTTTTAAACATGGCCTTCAGGTATTTCAATAATTGTCTTTCCTGGATCTATTTTCTAGTTTTATTTCAATGAGATATTTCATTTTTTCTTCTGTTTTTTTCCATTGTTTTGATTTTGTTTTATTGCTTCTTGATTTCTCTTGAGATCATCACCTTCTAGTTGCCAAAATCTAATTTTTAAGAAATTATTTTTTTCTGTCAGCTTTTGAGCCTCCTTTTTCATTTGGCTCATTTCTTCTTGCATTGCTTTCATTTCTCTTCCCCATTTTTCCTCTGCCTCTCTTAATTACTTTTTGAAATCCTTTTTGACCTCTTCCAGAATCTGTGTCCAATTCATATTTTTCTTTTGGATTTTGCATGAGTTAGTTTTCCTTTTACTGTCCCCTTCTGTGTCTGTGCCTTACTCTTTGTCTCCATAAAAATTCTCTATAGTTAGGTGCTATTTTTTGTTTTCTGCTCATTTTTTCCAGCCTTTTTTATAGGTTTTTCCACCCTATTCTCTGGGAGGTTAGGGTATCCTCTTAAACTGCAGTTCTTCCTACCTTTAGCTTATTTCTGAGTTTCAGCCAGTTTTAGTTCTACCAAGATGATATGATGGCCTGAGGGCTGGTAGCTCTGAGGGTCACATCCCACTACTGATTCAATTAACCCTTGAGATGACTGATGACTGAAATTCTCTCCTCAGACTTGGATATAGGCTTTTGGTCTCTCTCTGGGCTTGATTAGGTCATTCTACTCCACCATCTTGGTTCGGGAACCAGACTTTTTATAAAGTATTTAGCATAGTGCCTGGCATTGGTAGGTACTTATGTAAATACTTATTCCCTTCCCATTTATTATCTCTCCCCGCATGATGAATGAAAAGAAAATTTTTAGGTGCCTGACCCTTTATGTTTGACATTAAAGCCTGGTTTGGTTAATGGATCTTCTTTACTGGAATACTATAACCTCATTTGTTTTATGCTCTTTTTCTCCTCCTCTTTTTCATCTATTATTTGGTGGAAATCTTTTTATAGTGTGTGCAGAGTTTATTTATAAGTACTTTGGATAAAATAGATAGATGATTTAATAATCTTTCAGATGCAAAACTCTCCTGTTCAAATGTATTATTCTTGCAACTTTCTTACCCTGGACCACACAACTCCCTGGGAACTGGAGGATTATTATAATCAAAATTCTGTATGAACTTTCACAACCTGGTCCTTTCATAACTTCTAAAGTTATTTTTTTTAATCATTGCCTTCTGTCTTATAATTGATACTAAGTAAGTAAGTATTTAGTAGTAAAGGCTAGGCAATTAGGGTTAAGACACTTGCCCAGGGTCATACCACTAGGAAGTAATCTGAAGTAAGATTTGAACTCCTAGCTTCAGACCTGGCTCTCTACTGAGCCACCTACCTGCCCCTCTTCCAGTCTTTTTTCACTTTCTCCTCCCTAAGTACTCTATGATTCAGCTACCCTGGCCTCTCTGCTATTGTTCACATTTGACACTCCAAGGATGACTTCTGACTCCACAACTTTTGCAAGCTGTTCCCCATATCTGGAATGTTCTGCTTCCTTACTTATAAGTCTCCCTGGCTTTCTTTAAGACTCCTTGAAAATACCACCTTCTGCAGAAGACTTTTTTTTATCTTATCACTCAGGTCCCACTCTGGCCAATGCTCTCCTTCTGAAATCACCATTCTTTCACATCTTATATATTTTGTATGAATATAGTTATTTGTGTGTTGTCACCCCATTAGGACATGAGCTCCTTGAGAGCAGGAAGCATATTTTTGCCTTTCTTTTTAACTACAGGCATCACAATGTGCTTGGTATAAAATATGTGTTTGATAAATTCTTGTCAATAGTCTATATATGTACCTAACACTCTTAAACAAAGTTTCTGGAGCTTCATCCCATCATTTAAAAAATAATTACTGTTCTCTTGCCCAGTGGAATGTCATCTTCCCTACCGCTTTGTATATAAACAAAGAGGATTAACATACTCCTTTCCTTTAAAGGCATGACAGAGGCGTCTGGATTCTCTTAATTTTTATTTTTTAAACCCTTATCTTCTGCCTTAGAATTAATACTGCGTATTGGTTCCAAGGCAGAAGAGTAGTAAGGGCTAGGCAACGGGGGTCAAGCAACTTGCCCAGGGTCACAGCTAGGAAGTATCTGAGGTCAGATTTAAACCCAGGACTTTGGAAAGCCCTCATCTCTGGACCTAGCTCTTAATCCACCAAGCCTCCTAGCTGCCCCTCTGGGTTCTATTTAAACAACTTTATATTTCTTAAACTGGAGTCTTAAGTCCAGCTCTCTCCAGCATTAGTTTCTCCTCTTTGTATAGCTCCTGATGATGTGGGTTCATTTGTTCCTTGAGCAGCTTCCAGTGCCTGAATTTGTAAGTATATGAAGGAGGTTGTTGGGTCTACCTGAAGTCACTCACCTCATTGTACTGACATACTCTTTATCTGGCATCCAATTGCCCAGATTCCTAGATATCTCTTACCCCCCAAATAGTTTCTAAGCCTATGGCACTGTTAGAGCTCAGTGTAGCTCTCTGAGCTCCAGAGGGGAGCTTATGGCAGCATACTCATTGGACCAAGTAAAAGTGGTTGTTGTAAGGAAAAAGTTCCTTTTCAAAGAACTTGTTCATAAAGCCCTTCCAATTGGATCAAGGAATTCCTCTTTAAGACTAGATAGCTGCTTGGCTCAGTGGATTGAGAGCCAGGCTTAGGGATGGGAGGTACTAGGTTCAAATCTGTCCTCAGACACTTCCTAGCTGTGTGACCCTGGGCAAGTCACTTAACCCTCATTGCCTAGCCCTTACCACTTTCCTGTCTTAGAACCAATATGTAGTATTGATTCTAAAATGGAAGCTAAGGCTTAAAAAAAAGAGAGAGAATCTATATCTAATATCCACAGCCAAAGAAGGAATTGTTGGGAGTCTGATTGCAGATCAAAGCATTCCATTTTTTACTTTATTTCCTTCACGTGTTTTTTCTTGTATGTGTGACTTCTTTCAAGGCATGAGGAATTTGGAAATATATAGTGCATGACAGCACTGGTATAACCTATGTCAGACTATTTATAGCCTGGGGAGAGGGAGGGGAGGGAATATGGAAGGGAAGAAGAGAGAGAAACTGAATTGCAAAATGTTAAATAACAATTGTTTCTATATGCAATTAAATTTTTTTGAAAATTAATTTAAAAAAATGGAAAGACTTACATGAAGTTATGAGTAGGGAAAAAAGTAGAACAGAGAGAACATTATATACAGCAACAGAAATATTATTTATGTATGTCCACCTCCAGAGAAAGAACTGATAAATAGAAATAAGCAAGACATATACATATATATGTATATACATATATACATATATAGAATTTTCGTCAAATAATACCTTCTCTAATGGGGGAGAGGAGGAAAGGAGGGAGTTTCCTCGGTATTTTAATGTAACAAATAAACAAATAAATATTTTATATTTTTTTAATTTTTATTTTTTTACTGATCACATGTAATAAATTTCCACACAAGTTTTCCTAAGTTATATGATTGAACTTATCTCCCTCCTTCCCCTTCTTCCCCACTCCTGGTGCAATTCAATCTAGGTTATTTATGCATTATCATGTAAAACATACTCCATATTGTTCATTTAAAATAAACATTTTTAAAAAGACAATATCACTAAGAAATGATGAGCAGGTGGATTTTATAAAATCATGGGAAAATTTGCATGAAATAATAAGCAAAATGAGCAGAAGCAAGAGAATATAGTTTACAATAATAGCAATACTATTTGAAGAGTAAATATGAATGACCAAGCTAGTCTGAGTTATATGAACATTCAGATCAACTACAAAGCAACTCTGAAGGTAGATGCTAACCACCTTCAGAGAAAGGACTGTTATATGGAGTTACAAATTGTGTAGTTTCTCATATATGTTTGTATCAAACAAAAGAACTATCATGGAAAAACTTTTTACTTATTGCACATATAAAATCTGTATCAGATTATAACTCCCTTTGATACTCAAATATCACTTCCTATATGAGGTCTTTTTTGATCCCTAAGATGCTAGGGTCCTACACATTTTAAAAAATCTATTGTGTTCCTGTACATCTAAAAATAATCTCTATCATTTTATTAGAATGAAGAGGGAAAATGGTCAATGCAGTTATAAAGAGACCTTACCCATAATATTCATGTAAATAAATTGCCATTCCTAAATACTAAACCTTTGAATTTTCCTTTTTCCTTTTGCTTATCCTTGTGTATAATTTGGCTCTAGGTACTAAGACCAAAGAGCAGCTTTAACCAAAGTGAAGGCATTTTACAAGATTTCTTCCTCAATGACATTCTGGAGTGCTTCTAACAAATGTAAACTTTTAAGAGAAACATCTGTGTTGCTTGACTGGTACTCTGATATGACTCAACTAGCCATTCTCATTTCATCCCAGCTAAGTGATTTGGGTTGCTTCACTGTTCTATACTAATTTGTCATATCAATTTAATATAGACAGTATATAGAAAAGTTGGGGAAATATTTTATTGGGATTGGCATTGTTTTTTCCAAGAAACACACTTGAAAAAAAGAAAAAAACCACAGAGGGTTAAAATAGGGACTGGAGCATGATCTATTATACTTTAGCTGAAGTAAAAAAAGCAAGAATAGCAATCATGATTTCAGACAAAGCAAAAGTGAAAATAGACCTAATTAAAAGAGATAAACAGGGAAACAACTTGCTAAAAGTCATCATAGACAATAAAGTAACATTACTAAACATATATTCACCAAATGATATAGCATCCAAATTCTTAAAGGAAAAATTAAATGAGATATAGAAGAAAATAAATAGTAAAACAATACTAGTAAGAAACCTCAACTTAGATTCTTATTTAAGTTGAATAATAAGAAAGATTCTTGTTAAGTTGAATCTTAGATTCAACTCTTAGAGTCAGAGAAATCCAATCACAAAATAAACAAGAAAAGAAGCCATAGAGATGCATAAAATTTTAGGAATGTTAGATTCAATAGACTTCTGGAGAAAATTAAATGGGAATAGAAAAGACTGTACATTTTTCTCAGCTATAAAGGTACCTTCACAAAAATTTACCATGTGTATTAGGACTATAAGATTAAAAATTAATATCCAATACTCCAAGTATTATATTTTATAAGATTTATTAATAATCACTTGATGTAGAGGAAAGTAAAAACCATCAGTAAAGAGTGCTTTCCCAGACTGAGAAAGCAGAAGAGAGTGAAAGGGTGGAGTTATAGAAACTTCTATCTACAAAATGTAAGGATGCAACATGAGGACAAAAGTAGGAATGTTGGGAAATGTAGTTCAAGGGTACAAAATTCTATTACACAGGGCATAAAAACCTCAAAAACAAATGCAAAAATATTAAATGCACCCCTTTTAGTCCATAGTGCAATAAAAACTACATTCAGTAAAGAGTTATGGAAGAATAAAAATTAATTGAAAATTAAATAATCTAATTCTTAGGAATGAGTAGGCCTAAGAACAAATCATAGAAATAATCAATGATATCATTAAAGAGAAGTGATATTCAGCCAAAGTATTACTTAGGGGAAAGTTTATATCTCTAAACTCATCAGTAAAAGACAGAAAGGATAGATCAATGAATTGGAGATATAGCTTAAAATAAACTAGGAAAAGAACAAATTAAAAATGTCCAATTAAGCACCAAAGTGGAAATTCTGAAAAGAAAGGAGACATTAATAAAATTGAAAATTAAAAAAATTCAACTAATAAATAAAATTAGAAGCTGGTTAGCTAGTTTTCTGAAAAAAAAGTATAAATAAACCATTAGTTAATTAGATTTTAAAAAAGAAGAAAACAAATTACCGAGTATCAAAAATGAAAAGGGATAATGCACTTCCAATGAAGATGAAATTAAAGCAATTATTTGAATTATTTGACCCAATTATACGCCAGTAAAATTGACAATATAAGTAAAACGGATTAATATTTAGAAAAATATGAACTATCCAAATCAATAGAAAAGGAAATAGGATATTTAAACATTATTTTAGAAAAAAAAAATTGAACAAGCTATAAATGAGATTCTTAAGTAAAAATCCTTAGCACTACCAAACATTTAAGGAAAAATTAATCCCAATGATATAAGAAGTATTTGAAAAATAGGTAAAGAATCTTACCAAATTCCTTTCTTGACACAAATTTGGTTTGATATCTAAACCAGGGAGAGCAAAAACAGAGAAAGAAAACTAAAGATCAATTTTACCAATGAATATTGATGCAAAATTTAAAAATAAAATACTAGCAAGGAGATTACAACAATATATTACAATCATCATATACTATGACCAGATGGCATTTATATCAGGAATGTAGGTCTGGTTCAGTATTGGGAAAACTATAAGTATAATTGATCATATCAGTAATAAAAATCACAACAGATTAAAAAAAGTATTTGATCAAGTAAAAATCATAGAAATAAATGGAGCCTTTCTTAAAATTATAAGGAGTATCTAAGACCAAGAGCAAGTATAATCTATAAAGGGAATAAATGTAAAACCTTTACAGTAAGATCAATTTTATAGAGCTAGAAAATACAATAACAAAATTCATCTGGAAGGACAAAAGATCAAAAATGCCAAGGGGAAAAATAGGAAGGAAAAATATGAGAAGGTAGCTAAGTAACATCAGATTTCAAACTATATTACAAAGCAATAATCATGAAAACAATATGATACAGATTAATAGAGTAGCAGATTAATGGAATATATTAGGTACATGATTGAGCACAATAAATGACTATAGCAATCTAGGATTTGATATATCTGGACATCCAAGCTATTGGGATGAGAACTCATCACCTAAAAAATTTTCTGGAAAAAATGAAAAGCAGCTTCACAGAAACTAGCTATAGACCAACATCTTACACTGTATACCAAGATAAGGTCAAGATGGGTACATGATTTAGACATAAAGTGTGTTTTCATAGGTAAATTAGGGGAACATAAAAAGTTTAACTATCAGACATATTTATAATGGAAGAGTTTATGACCAAACAAGAGATAGAGAAGATTAGAGGAAGTAAAATGAATAATTTTGATTCCACGTAATTAAGTTTTCACACAAAACTAATGAAGCCAAAATTAGAAGGAAAATAGGAAACTGGGGAGAGGGATGATAACAGCAAGTTTCTCTGGTAAAGGCCTCATTTCTCAAATATATAGGCAACTGAGACAAATTTAATAAAAGTATGAGCCATTCTCCAATTGACAAATGGTCAAAGAATATGAATGGGCAATTTTCAGAAGATATCAATGCTGACCATAGTCATATTAAAAAAATTCTCTAAAACACTATTAACTAGGGAAATGCAAATTAAAATAACTCTTAGATACCACCTGACATCTACCAAAATGGACTACTATAAGAGAAAAGGAAAATGACAAATGCTGGAGGGGATGTGGAAAACGGGGATATTCATAATACTGGTGGACTTGTGAACTAGTCTAATCATTTTGGAGAACATTTGGAACTATATCAAAAAGGCTATAAAATTGTGGATACACTTTGATCCAGCGCTACCATTGCTGTTTGTATTCCAAAGAAATTTTTTTTAAAAGGGAAAAGGACCTAATTGTACAAAAAACGTTTATAACAACTCTTTGTGGTGGCAAAGGAGAACTAGAGGATTCCCCATCAACTGGGAAGTGGGCTAAACAAGATGTAATATATGATTGTAAATGAATATTAATTTTGTTAAAAGGGATGATGAAGAGAATTGTTTCTGGAAAACCTGGGAATGCTTTTATAAACTGATGCAAAGTGAAGTAAGGAGAACATTGTAACAGTGACATAAAGATGATCAACTGTGGACGACTTGGCTATTCTTTCAAAACAATGATCCAATTATTCTAAAGGATCAATGATGAAAATGCTATCCACCTCTAGAAAGAAAACCAAATGAACAACCATGCAAATTGAAGCAGAGTTTAAAATTCTTTTCATTTTTCTTGATTTTTGTGTGTGTATTTTCTTTCACAACATGGTTAATATGGAAATATGTTTATAAGACTCCCTGTTTATAATCCACATCATCTAGTTTGCCTTCTCAAGGGATAGAGGAGGGATAGGAGGAATAGGCTTTGGACTTTAAAAAATTTTTTTAAAGAATGTAAAATTTTTTCCCTGTAATTAGGAAATATTTAATGAAATTATAATCCATTGATCAGCAATCTCTAATTCTTTCTCCTTATGGATTAAGCTCACCTTTTACCCAATATTTCTGATTATATCTATTGAGTCTAGGCCAGTTCATATATATAAACTATAGTGTTGGGGAAAGGAAGTTTTGCCCAGGAACTCCTCCACAATTTAGGATTACCTGGAACACAAGGGTCCTTGGATGGGCCATGTTGCTGCAGAGGAGGCTTGTCTCTAGGGAACCAAAACCTGATGTGTCAGATCTGCACTTCTTTTTATGACCCTCAAGTTCTTATTTTTTCTCTAGCCTTCAGCCTTTTTAAAGGCCAGATCATCAGGTTTAATGAACTACCAGGCCAACCAATCCACCAAAGTTCCTGGGATATCCATAGAGCAACAAATACCAAAGGTAAGGAAAGTTCATACATTATCAATGAGTTACTCTTGTATAAGAAGCATCAATGAAAGAACAAAATCTTCTGCAGGAAAATATAAGACAATGCCTGGATATACCAACTACTCTACAAGTAAACAAACTCCCAAGTTGTAAAGTCTGGAGTTCTTAATCTTGATTCTAGAAAGATTCCTTCCTTTCTTTGTTTCTTTCTTTGTTCCTTCCTTCCTTCCTTCCTTCCTTCCTTCCTTCCTTCCTTCCTTC
>NC_058130.1:374883384-374916525 GCF_016433145.1 Gracilinanus agilis
TGATATATATATATATATATATATATATATATATATATATGTATATATATATATATATATATATATATGGCTCTATTCTGTATCTTAGGAATATAAAGTCTACTCTATTCCCTCCATTCCCACCCCCTTTCCCCCAGTAGTACACCCCTCACCCCATCTAAGAAGTTTATATTTTCCTGCAGGATAAGTTGCAGTGTTTACATAGATGAATGCCTTTGAAGAGGGAGAGGAATGTAAGGAGGATGGAGAGACTGGTACTGAATCAGCAAAGGTCTTTTCTAGGAGGAATTACCTTTATTGATCCTTAAAGGAAACCCAGAATCGTAAGATGAAAGAGGGAAATGCATTCCAAGAATGCAGGATATGCTGTGCAAAGACACAGACAGAACCCTTAGTTGAAGGAACAACTAATGAGTCTGATTGAAAAGCAGAGGGCATGAAGGATCATAATGCGAAATGCCTTATAAGATTAGCTGGAGTCAGATGCTAAAGACTTACATACCAAGCTGAGGGGTTTTTTAGTCTAGAGACAACAAGGAACAAGGCTGCTGAGTTGGTCAGATCAGTGGAAGATTAGGAAACTTAGTTAGGCAGCAATTTGGAATATAAATTAGAGAAGAGACATTGGAAAGTGGAGTCCAATTAGGAAGCTTTCGTGAGAATCTAAGTGTAAGTTTTTGAGGGTTTATAAGGTAGATAGTGCAAGTATTATCATGCCCTTTTTGCAGATAAAGAAACAGGTTCTGAGGGAGCCTAAAGCATTGGACCAGTCTCTTACCCTTAGAGCTTTACAGCTAGTGAAATCTTTCCATTCTATCACACAGGGGACCTGGAATCACACAATGATTAAAGTGATATTAGTTATCTGCAATTTGAAAATAAGTTTAAGGGATTTCCTAGATTTAGGATTATAGGTCTAGAGATTTTGCCACACTAAGCAAAGCAGGTAACATAGAATGATTTAATTATATAGTTATCTATGATTTGTAAGTAAGTTTGAAGGAATCCCTAGATTTAGGATTACTGATTAGGCTGGAAGGGATCTTGGAGGTGAACTAATCCAGTTCCTCATTTTATAAATGAAGAATCTGAGGCTCTAGAGTCTTTTAGTGACTTGCTAAAGTCACACAGATGGTAGAGTTAGGATCTAACCCAGGTCCTGGAAATCCATATTTAGCACTCTTTTCAATGAACCAAGAGGAAAAAGGGGGAAGATAAACCTTCAGGACTTCAGCTATTCATCTATAAAATTTGGGAGTTGGACTTTTAAAGCTCCATTCCATCTCTAAATCTAGTATCCTAGGATCCCTGCTTTCAGGGGCAGGGGAGTCTCACAAGCCACATTGGTCAAGCTAACCTGTGGTTAGATTTTAGTTCAGGAAAATATCTCCATTTATTTACTCATGTGTTTTCCCTAAGATGCTTTTTTTTAAACCCTGACTTTCTGTCTTAGAATTAATACTATATATTGGTCCTATGACAAAAGAACAGTAAGGGCTAGCAACAGAGGTTAAACGGCTTACTCAGGATCACACAGCTAGAAAGTGTCTGAATCCATATTTGAACCCATTTCTACCTCTAGACCTGGCTCTCCATCCACTGAGCCACCCTTCCCTAAGCTTCTTAGTAAATGTTCTTTTTGATTAACTTATAAGTTTGGATCATTTGAAATAAGAGGGAAAAAATCCTCCTTCAAACTCCCACATCTCCTCCTCTGTCACCACCCATATAGGAGCAGCATCTAGATGCAGAAGGAGCACTGGACAGGGAGGTCAAAGACTTCGGCTGCGACACTCACCAGCCATGCAAATGTTGGTAGGTCACAATCTTTTGAGACTTATCTTATTCCCTTATGTTTTCAAAAGAGGGATGGTCTATAAGATTCTTTCTAGCTTTAACATTACTGATATCCCATGATGGTGGAAAAAACCAGCTCCAGAACCTGGGTTGGATGGAGTAAGAAATGAGAAGCAAAAGAGTTTGGAACCAGCTGTGGATTTTATGATCTTTGCTCCAGGTGATGGTCTCACATGGAAATTCTATATGCCTTGGACTTGGGGAGTTTGTGACCTAATTCAGACAAATGTCAGAGGGACAGCTGAGAATTTCATCTCTCATAAGTCCTGGATCTCAGAAAATGAGAGTCTGAGATTTTCCCTCCCGTTAAGGAGGAGCTTGGCTCAGAGCTTGGGGAAGATGATTCGTTTTGTGCCCCTCACTCACAAAAACTCATCTTAACAAATATCCTCTCTCCATATTATAGCCACTTGTTTTCTTCCTCTATCTTTAACACAGTCAGGACAAGGCTCTGCATTTTCTTTATTCTCAAAACCTTGAACAGTGCCTACATTTTCTGGGTATACAGTTGATGCCCTGCTGTTGTTAGATCTGATAACATCACTCTACAACCAAAGAATCCTTGCTCCAACTTTGTGAAATACCAGATGTGACCTAAGGGATCTTTAAGACACAAACACCAGTGTCAAGGAAAACAATAATTTTGATTCTCATCCAAGGCATTCTAAATCAATAACTTGGGTCTGGAAGTTATCAGTCCATCTTTCCCAAAACCTAGGTCAACAGTTAATTGTTTCAGCATGAAGATTGTTAGTGACAGTGGGAAGATGAGCCAATGGATTTTGAATAACAAACATGTTAACAATTTATCTAAGTCAGTAAGCATGAGACCCCAAGCACAGAGGAAATACATGGTATCTCAAAGGTTTAAGGGCCAAGAATCAAATGATTCAAGAGAAAAAGATACAAAATTCTACACAGAGTCTCACAAGAGAGTTTAGTCAGACTACTTGGCATTCAAAATAATTCCTCTTTGCGTAAACCATGTACAACAGGTATTGGCAGCTGTCCTGGATTGCTGTATAAAGCCAAGAGGATAAATTAGAGGTGGTGGGAACTACAAGACTTGGTCTGCTCCAGTAGGTGCAGCTGCAGCTGAGGCTACAAATAGTATACTTTTCAAAGCTTTTTAATCTGCTGTTCAGGCAGAGGAAGGAGCAATTGATATTGAGATGGTAGAAAACTTAAGACACTAGTTAAAATAATGACTGAGGAACCCAAGAAGGTAGAGGGGACCAGGGGAAGAACTAGTGAGTAGCTCTAGCTAGGAGCCAGAATCTGTCTTCAGTTCCTTCTGCCTCAGTCCCATTTCTGATCTGGTAAATACTTTGACTCTACTATAGTCTCAGGCTGCTAATCTCTGGGAATTAGTCGTTGGCCTGAGGAGAAATATGAAATGATCTTAGATGAGTTAGAAGCTTATATTAAATTAACTTTCTAGTGAAAGGTGCAGAAAAATGCAAAGATACAAAGGTGAAAGAGACATGTGATTGTCTAGGAAGGAACTAGCAGTGGGGTTTAATGGCTTTTCATTTTATAAACTATGGGTTTGGGGGTTACTTAAGTGACTCAGTGGACAGAGAGTCAGACCTGGAGATGGGAAAGTTCTGGGTTCACATTTGACCTCAGATACTTCCTAGCTGTGTGACTCTGGGCAAGTCACTTAACCCCACTTGCCTAGCCCTTAGCACTCTTCTACCTTAGAACTTAGATTCTAAGACAGAAGGTAAGGATTTCAAAAAATATACTATGGGTTTTGGTGAAAAAATCACTGGTTAAGTTAAAGCTAGTTGTCATTCTGGATATTGGAGGAAGCTAGTGCTAGTGTCTTCCTTCCCATTTCAATTTTATACATCTTGTTCATCCATAAGTGCTTGTATGTTTTTTCTCCATTATATTGGGAGCTTGTTGAGGGCAGGTACTGGCTTTACCTTTTTTTTGTGTGTGTGTCCCCAGTATATAGCTTGGGGTAGAGATTTCCCCTAGTGGGAGAGGCAGATGAGAACAATTTGTTCCAGTGGCCATGAAGGCAGCTGAAGCACTGAGCTTGGTCAGACCCTGAAGACACCAAGGTCATCCACTGCATCCTGGGCTGCTACCAGTCTTCCTGACATTCATCTTGTCTCTGCACTTCAATGACTGTGGAAGAGAGAGTGACGCTGATGATTGTGCAACTCTGCCTCCCTTAAATCCAATTCACACACAAATCAAGGCATCACTCCATGATGTCCTTAGTCTTCTTTGAAAATAAAGGACAAACAACAGTATGTAGCATGGTGCTGTGCACAAAGTAGTCTTTTAAGAAATGCTTGTTCACTTGACTTGCTGGGGTTCTCAATCTGGAGTTTTGTGGGATCTTTAAACTTGGATGGGAAAAAATAATTATACCTAAATTTCATTAAACTCTAACCAAAAGTTAGCATTTACTTCAGTTATACATTTTTTTTTAAAAAAAGTTATTATAAGAAAAGGTCCATGAGCTTCATCAGACTGCAGATAAGGGCTATGACACAAAAGAGATTTAGAACTATGGTCCTAGTGCTCTGATTAATTGTGCCTCATACTGACTGATTTTTCTTGGACTTCTGATTTCTGCTACTTCCTTGCCCATCAGAGCCCATCCAATTTAGCAAATACTTTTAAATGCCTATAACATTTATTCTACTCTTTTAGGCTCTAGGATGCAAAAATTAAATAAATTTTTTAAAAATCTCTGCCCTTAAGGAGCTGACATCTAGTGGGGTCCTAGAACATTGACAAATAATGATATTACAAGATAGAAAATGCTATACCAAGGGGAATGAGGTATTAGACAAGGTAGGGACATATCTAGCTGAAGGGGAGACTAAAAGGAAATAACTGAGCTGTGTCTTGAAGGAAGAAAATAATTTCAACAGTATCTAGAAAGAACTTCTGCCCAAAGAGCACTGGACTTGGAACCCTAAAATCTAGGTTCAAGTCTCAGTCCTTCTATTTATCTTGATGTGATATGTCCAATCTGAGTTCAGTTTTTCCGTGTTTAAAATAAGAATTTTGGATTCTTATCTCAGTGATCCCTTCTAGTTCTAATGTTCTGATGTGGTGATTCCTGACTTCATGCCTGCTCAGATTTTTCTGATGATTTTATGCCCTCCACTACTTCATGGGTCTTTTGGACTTGACTTGTATCATCCCAGTCAGTGACCAAAATAGGATTAGAGGAGAAAACACTGGGGTTCCCAAAGCAACCAGTTGGTTGCCAACAAATTAGCCTGAGTCAGACACTGACAAGTTACCAAGAGACTATGAAATGCAAATTAAAATAACTCTGAGATATTATCTCACACCTATTAGATTGATTAAAATGATAGAAGGGGAAAATGACAAATCCTGGAGAGGATATGGGAAGATGGAAACATTAATACACTGTTGGTAGAACTGTGAACTGATTCGATCCTTCTGGAGAACAGTCTGGAATTATGCCCTTTGATCCAGCAATACCACTATTAGGTCTGTTTCTCAAGATGATCAGGGAAAAAGGAAAAGAACCTATATGTCCTAAAATGTTTATAGCAGCTCTATTTGTGGTGGCAAAGAACTGGAATTTGAGGAGATGCCCATCAATTGGAGAATGGCTGAATAAATTGTGGTATATGACTGGAATAGAATACTAATGTGTTATAAGAAACAATAAGTGGGTTAACTTTAGAAAAACATAGAAAAATAATGGAGAATGAAATGAGCATAACCAAGAGATCACTGTATATATTAGCAGCAATATTGTTTGAAGAAAAACTGTGACTGTCCAGAGAAAGAACTAATTAAATATACATGACATAGTTTTACATCTCTCTCTCTCTCTCCCTCTCTGTCTATCTATCTATCCATCCATCTTTGTCAAATGGTGCCTTTTCTAGTTTGAAATCGGAAGCAACCAAAAATAAATAAATAAATAAAACTCTGTTAAGCTTTCTGTTATACATGCACATACACACCACACATGCACAAGCACAGACATATGCAAAACAGTGACAAATGATATCGTATCAGATGACTTCTGGGAAGTAAAATTATGCTAGTAATAAATCAGAGATGTCATTCATTGCATTGAGACTAAATTCTGGGTCAGAAGTTTTTAGACCTTTCACCAATTGGCTTATCTCTAAAACAACCTCTGTTCCAGCGAGGCTACCCAATTTACCACTTTCCAGCTATGTCTCCTGGGTGATCACTGCAAAGCATTTTCTACATACCGGACATTATACCAGGTGCTACACAGAGACAAAAAAGAAATGGAAGACATGGGATCATAGATTTCAGGCTAAAAAGGATCTTAGAGGTTGTCCTCAATGCACTCATTTTATAGATGAAGAAAGAAGCATAGAGAGATTGTGACCTCCAAAGTTCCGTACAAAAATAGTAAAAGATGATCTTGAAAGTCTTTGTCTTCAGAGAACTTAATTTGGGAGGAAAGTCATCAATGACAAACAGATGAAATTTACAAGATGGCATTTATAAGACAAAGCACAAATATACATCTTAGAAACAGCTTGTATATCTGGAAACCTCTTTTTTTGTCCATTCCATTAATCACATTCATTCTGAGCAGTTGTTCTGTTCTCCCTTTGATCTTCTTCTAACTCCATATAGAGGTTTTAAAAAAAATACTTTTGTTGCCTAATGTTCTTGTAGGGCCATGCTTGTGCCACTTAGTGTGCTTTTCCTGCCTTTTTTTCTTATATGTCTTTAAACAATACCCTTACCTTTTGTCTTATAATCAATACAAGTATCAGTTCCAAGAACTGAAGAAGAGTAGAGAGCTAGACAATTGAGGTTAAGAGATTTGCCCAAGGTCAGATTTTCAGTCCTGGAGTCGCCATCTACTAATCCACCCACATGCTTTTTTGTTCTTGCCTTGCTAAATCTTTGGTCTCTTGAAACTTTTTTCTTTTCTTTTTTCATTGGCATTACTTTGTTTGTGGGTAAGAATTTCTTTCTCAAGAACAATTCATCCTTCTTGAGATATTTCTCATACAATTTTAAGACTTGAAATTGTACTTGTCCCTTCTTTGTTTAGAAACCTGCTTTTACCAGATGTTGCCAACATGGTAGACTACATCCATCTTTTGCTCTTTTGATCCTTATAAGCTCAAAAGTGGGGTAGGTCTCTCCCCAAAGTTGTCAACTTTGGTCACTAGTTCCCTTTCTTATTTTCTCTACATTTTGAAAAATGAAATGATAATTAGGGCAGCACAAGAATATATTAGCTGTTTGGCTTTTGTCAGAGAGTTTGCATCAGAAGATGTCATGATAGCTGAGGTTCTTTGTCATTACTGTATTTTCCCTTGATACTTTGTTTGGGATCTATTTTTGGAATTCTTCCTCCGTATCCTCCTGCATGGATTATTTGTAATATGCTCCTAACACATTGATCCTGTTCTTTCCTCGACTGATATTCACCCAACTGCTCTCCACCATCATTTTTCTCTTTTTATTTCATGGATTTCTTTATTCTTATTTCATTCTTTATATTCCTATCTACAGCACTTAGTACAGTAGATAGCACCTAATAGTTATTTCATAAAGGCCTGTTTGGCATAACAATGTTTGATTGGTACAATGTTAATCAGTTGGGGAAAGGTTAAACAAATTATGGTCATGTAATATTAAAGTTTTGAAAGAAAAAACAAATATTCTAAATGGATAAGTGATCTAGAGATAAAAGGTCACATTATAAACAAATTAGAAAAATAAGGAAGAAATTCCCTATCAGATCTACAGATAGAGGAAGAGTTTATGACAAAGAAAGGGACAGATAAGATCACAAAAGATAACATGAATAATTTTGACTATATAATATTTAACCATTTTTGTGCAAACATTAAGATTAAATCGAAAACAATTGGGAAAAAAATCTTTGTGGCAAGTTTCTCTGATAAAGTTCTCATTTCCAAAATAGAGGAAAAAATAGATTTAATTTTTTAAAGAATAAGGGTCAATCTTCAGCTGATAAATGTTCTAAGGATACAAATAGGCATTTCTAAAAGCAAGAAAACCAGACTATTTCAGATGACTAATATTTAAAGAAATTCACATTGAAGTAATTCTGATAGTCACCTCTTATCCATCAGTTTGGCAGAGATAACAAAAAAGAAAAATTCTAAGTGATGGAGATGATGCAAGAGAACAGGCACACTGAAGCATTGATTGTGGACCTGTGAATAGGATCTAAAATTCTGGAAAGTAATCTAGAATTATGCACAGGAAGTTACTTTAAAAGTTTTCCCCCTTTGACTTAGCCATATTACTGTGATCTCAGAGTTAGGGAGAAGAGATAAAACCTTTTGAAGATGCTAGGGGAAAAGAAGGGGAGAAAAACTTGCACTCAAAAAAATTTAAATTTAAATTTTTTTCCATTTTTTATCGTCATGTAAAACACGCTTCCATATTGGTCATTATTATAAGAGCAAACTCATACATAACCAAAAATCCCAAAATAAACCATTAAATACACTGATGTGAAAGATGATTCCAACAATTTTCTCTGGAGGTGGATAGCATTCCCCATCATAAGTCATTAAGGATGGTTCCAGATCATGGTATTGCTAAGAGTAGCCAAATCAGATAATCATCATCCAATATTGCTGTTACTATGTACAATGTTCTCCCAGTTCTGCTTGTTTCGCTCTGCATTGGTTCCCATAGACCTTTCCAGCTCATTCTGAAATCATCTTGTTTATCATTTCTTATGGCACAGTAGTATTCCATTACCAACATGTCCTACAATTTGTTCAGCCATTCCCCAATTGATGGACATCCCCTCAATTTCCAAGTCTTTGCTATCACAAAAAGAGCTGCTACAAATATTTTTGTACAAGTAGGTCCTTTCCCTTTTTTATTATCTCTTTGGAATACAGAAAAACTTGCACTTTTGAAAAGCAAATTACAAGAATACAAATGGCTATGCTTCAGAGTAAACCATTAACTCTTAATAGTCAAGCAATAATGACTATAATAGATCATACTTAAAAATCAGTTCCTTCTACTTGGGATAAGGAGTATTGTAGTTTCAGACTTAAATAGACAGCAATAATAACAAATTCTATTGTTGCTCAATCATTTCAGATTTCGTGGTTCCTTTAGGGTTTTCTTGGCAAAGAAACTAGAATGGTTTGGCATTTCTTTCTCCAGTTTATTTTACAAGTGAGGAAACTAAGGCAAACAGAATTAAGTGAGTTGCCCAGGGTTACACAGCCAGTATGTGTGTGAGGCCAGATTCGAACTTAGGAGGAAATGAATCTTCTTGACTCCAGGCCCTTTGCTCTATCCATTGTACCACCTGGTTGCCTGTAATAATATAGGTACAAATGCATACATACATTGATAGCACCTTGAATTTTGAAGTAGATCATAGCAGTCAACACAAGACAAGTTAATCGGGAGATGGGGAAGCCATGTAGGGGAAGTCTTCTCTATAAAGATATAAAGAGAGATGAAAGGAAGCCAACTTTAATTTAACTTTCACTCTAGATTTTTGAACAACAGATTTAAAGGATTCAAAGGAAGAATAGTTAGGTTCCTATGAACTGATTCAATGGGGAGTAGAAGAGAGAGAATAAAGTCAGAAGGGATATTAAATTTAAAAATGAAATTCTGAAGACACAAATAGAAAGGTAAGGGGCTGCCTAAAGTGCCCATTGTGGATGCAAAGGAAACTAAAAACTAATAGAGCAACTTAGATATTTTAAAAGGGGCTGGGGGCTGGGGGCAGATAGGGGTCTCAGTGCTTTGAGAGCTTAGTTCAGAGCCGAGAGATCCTGGGTTCAAATATGACCTCAGACACTTCCTAGATGTCAGACCCTGAGTGAATTACTTAATTCCATTTGCCTAGCCCTTACCACTCTTCTGTCTTAGAATCAAATCAGAGTATTGATTCTAAGAAGGAAAGTAAGGGTTTAAAAAAAATAGAGAGAAAGGAGCATTTCACAGAGGATGAACACAATGGTATGATCAACCAACCAGAAATCATTTAGTTATTATTATTTCCAGGCTGACAGTAAAACAGAGAGCAATGATAAATAAAACAGTCACTGTTCCCTTTTAAGAACTGAGTGAGGAGTGTTAACGCTCAGAATGCTATATGGTTATTAAGGAAAGGTAAGGAAGGTAATAAAAATGGTATATTTTACTATATTAAGGAAAAAGAAATATATTTCATTACATTGACAGTTTCCTGAGTATTAGGTGGTGATAATAGACAATGCAGAAAGGGCAGAAACACTTCACTTTTATTTTGATTGCTTTATTCTGCCCAGGAGAATGATCATTTGACTAAAAAGAACAGACTCAAAACAATTAATGGAAAATTAGACTCAAGTGAAATATACCCTAAGGTATAGAAAGAATAGGTGAATGCTAGTGCTGAGTAACTGACTGATCTTTCAGAAACTGTAGAGAATGAGAGCAGTATTATAGGACCGAAGATAAACATATTTTAAAATTTTTCAATAAAGAAGAAAGAATACACTAAAAAAACTATAGACCAAAGAACTTGACTTCAATTTTAGGAAGAACTTTAATATTAATATACTGTTCGTAAGATGGCCATCTAAAATCTAGAAATGAAAATGGTGATTACAATGAGGCTTCATCAAGAGAACAGGTCATGCAAGACCAGTCTTATTTTCTTTTTAAACTTTGTTACTAGCCTGGTAGATTAGGCAGATGTAGTGAACATACTCTGCTTGGATTTTGGCAATATATTGACAAAATGTTACAAATTGTCATTATAAAGAAGATAAAGAGAAGTAGACTAGACAATAATGTCATTAGATTTGAAACTTGTTGAATGGGCTAAAAACAAAGCCATTAAAGGTTTGATATCTTGGAAGGAAGTGGAATGCCTCAGAGATCTGTGCTTAATCCTTTGCTCAAATTTATTGTTTTAATCAGTGTTAAAGGCATAGATGATATCTTTGTCAAATTTTCAAATGACACAAATTTGGGAAGTCACATGCTGGGTGACAGAGCTAGCATTCAGCAAGATCTCAATGGTCTAGAATATTGAACTGAATTTAAGAAGATAAATTTAATAGGGGAAAAGTTAAAGACTTACTATTGGGTTCAAAATATCCTCTTTACAAGTTTAAGAGAAGGGCGATATGCCTAGAGAATGAGCAGTTTATCTGAAATAAATCTAAATTGAAAGCTCTATGTGAAACATCAGTTTGATATAGTGGCCAAAAAAGTTCAAGATATCATAAATTGTATTAGGAATGAAATGGTATGGAGTTTCATGGATGGAACCTTTATGGTGGAGTAAAGCGGAGAAACTCAGAGTCACCACAAGAATCCTCTCCAACTAATATTATATAATGCCACAAAATGAAAACAGGAGAGAAAGAACTAACAAGAAGACAGAGTGAAACAATTTTCAAGAAAAGAAAAATCGAAAACTTAGGCAGAGGACATCTGGGGCACTGAGGTGAGAGGGGAGCACAGTCAGCAGGAAACTATACCAAGCAGTGAAGAGCAAGCTACAACCCCCACCCCACATCTACTGTTCCAGGTTCAGAACCTAAGCTCAAGCCAACGTTAAGATCCTGAGACCCTGCTTGAGCAAATAGAGATCCAATCAATCCACGTCACTTAAAATTCTAAACCTGTACAGAAGTCCAGAATCCCAGCCCAGGGTAGTCTGTGCTGAAGTGGGCTGATTTGTGTGGGCCCCAAATGAAGCAATGAGAAATTAAGGATTTCTTGAGAAATCAAAAAACAATAAAACAAAACTTAAAGATTGAAAAAAATGGAAGAAAACATGAAATATTTTATTGACAAAAACAACTGACATAGAAAATAGAGGAGAGAATTTAAGAATTATTGGACTACCTGAAAGCCTTGATTAAGAAGAAAGCTTGGACATCGTAATACAAGAAATTATCAAAGCAACTGCCCGGATATCCTTGAACAAGAAAATAAAATTGAAATGGAAAGAATTCACAGATCACCTCAAATGACAACCTCCAGGAATATAATAGCTAAATTCAAGAGCCCCCAAACCAAGGAGAAAATACTACAGGCAGCCAGAAAGAAATAATTCAAATACCATGGCGTTACAATCAGGATCGCATAGCACCTAGTGACTTCTATATTAAAGATTGGAAGGCATGGAATAGGATATTCAGGAAGGTGAAAGATCTAGGTTTACAACCCAGAGTCACCTATCCAGCAAAACTTAGTATATTCTTCCAGGGGGAAAAAATGGACATTCAAATAAGACAGAAGATTTTCAAGCATTCCTGAGGAATAAGCCAGACCTAAACAAAAAATCTGAAGTCCAAACACAAGACCCAAGAGAAGCATAAAAAGGTAAATAAGAAAGAAAAAATTTAAGGGACTCATTAAGGTAAAAATGTTTGTATTTCTACATGGAAAGAGCATATTTGTAATTCTCAAAAATTACTCTTAGTAGAAGAAAAGATAGAAGGAATATACTTAGAAAGAGGGTGGGGAAATAAGCTGATTATGATATGATGTGTATACATATATGTGATGATATGAAATGATGTGTATGTGTGATATTATATGTAAGAAAAATCAAGGGGTGAAAAAGAGGATTGCACTGAGAGAAAAGGGAAGGGAAAGATAAAATGGGTTAAATTATATAATATAAAAAGGTGTGAAAAATCATTACAAAGAGGGGAGGATTAGGGTAGTGACAAGCAGGCAATACTTAAACTTTACTCTCATTGTAACTTGTTCAGAGAGGGAAAAACAAATATACTCAATGGGGTATAGAATTGTATCTTACCCTACAGAGAAGTAGAAGGGGAATAAGACAAGGAAAGGGGAAAGTAATTGGAGGAAGAGGGAAGTTGGGGGTTAACACTGGTTAGGAGGAACAGAGTGAAAGGGAATAGAGCAGGATCAAAAGGGGAAAATAAGAGGGAGGAGAATACACAATTAGTATGTGGGTACATGATTTGGGGTTTTGGTTTCAAAAGATTGCTCTATTGCAAAAATGAATAATATGGAAATAGGTATCAAGTGATAACATTTTTATAACCCAGTGGAATTGCATATTGGCTCTAGGAGGGGGAGAGAAGAGGGGAGGCAGAGAAAATAAATCATGTAACCATGGAAAATATGTTTAAAATCTAAAAAAAAAAGTGAAGTGGTGTGAAAAATGAAGGACTACAATAGACTCAATGTCCTTCATTCTGATCAGATTAGATAAGGAGCATTATATTTGTTTATGGAGATCACATTTTTGAAAGGTCTTTCATCTTCTGGAGTGTGTTCAGTGGAAGGTGACCAGAATGGCATAGGGCCTTGGAAGCATACCATATAAGGAGTGGTTGAAGGGGAGGAAAGGAAGGACTATGCATTTATTAAGTTCGTACTATGTTCCAGACACTGTGTTAAAGTGCTTTAAAAATATTATCTTTTTGAAGGAATCATGGTGAACTTGAAGAAGAGAAAATGTAGGAAAAAGAGAAAAGAAGTAAGTCAGCATTTATTAAGTGCTTGTTATGTTTTAGAAACTGTACTAAGGATTTTACAAGTATGTCATTTGATCCTCACGACAACCTTAGGAGGTAGGTGCTAATATTATCCCAATTTTACAGCTGAGAAAATTGAGGCAAACAACGATTAAATGACTTTCCCAGGATCATGCAACTAATGAGTTTCTAAGGCCATATTTGAATTCAAGTCATCCTGACTCCAGATCCAGTGCCTTCTTCAAGAGTTTGAAGGATTGTTTTGGGTAAGAATGATTAGATTTGTTGGGTTTGAGAAGTAGATTTGGGGTGACCTAACTTTATACCATATCCCATACCATTCATCTTTTAGCCTTTTGTCTATAGATATGTGGACACACAGAGAAGGGTTCTTTTAACTGCCCTCTAGACAAGATGCTATATTTAATGTGAGGGTAAAAGAACACACCTGAAGCCACATGTGGGAAAAGAAACGAAAGAAGAGAGAATGCTCTGATGAGGAAATCTCTACAAAACATTACTGGCATGTAATTATCAAACCAGTTAGTTTTTAATAGCATTTATAATGCAAAGTTCAGAAGAGCACGAGAGCCAAGGAAACAATGTATTACCTTGGTTCTGCTCTTCTTTTTTTGTTCTTTGCCTTCCCTAATATATTTGTTCTGTGTAGTCCTTGTGGCTGACTCTCAGAGAAGCAATAGGAGCTTATGTGGTTGTTCACATTTCCCAGGTCTTCCTGGGTAGAACACTGGTAGAGTATCATGCTGATCATGAGAATAGGAAGAGAGTACACATGAAATAGATTTTAAACCATGGCACTGGGTGGTGTAGATTTAGCCTAGAGTCGTGTCTGGTCCTCAGGGTTCTTGAACTTAGTCCTATGTCATTCTAGATGAGGTACCTGGAGATTGGCACCAAAAATGTGTTGTGGATATTTTGAAAGGGGAGGAGGGCTAATGCATCATCTTTTCTCCCCCAAGTCCCCACTTTTTCCTCAAATTACAATGGATTGTATCCTTGTGAATTCCCATGTCCCTCAGCTTTCATGTTAGGAACACCACCTAGTTTTTTTCCCAATGAGTAACAAAGCATGGAATGCTTCTTTGTTCAGTATAAGGAAACAAAGTTCTTACAATCTACCCAGAGAGATTAACAAGTAACTATTCTCATATATATGATGAGGCAGAAGAATTTAAGCCATCTTTATTTCTGTCTAATATTTTTTTCTAAAATTATGATTTCATGGAATAAGGAGCTCCTATTGGGAAAATGCCCTATGCCAGTGTTTCTCCAACTTTTCTTTTTGTCTCAAAATTCCTTATGATTGAAAACTGAGGACCCCTGCAAAGTTTTTGTTTACATGGTTTATCTCTATTATTCTTTATCATATTAAACATCTAAACATCAGTATTTATTAGGAAAATAGTTTTGAACTTGCAGATCCTCTGAAAAAGTTTTGAGTTCCAGAGACCACACTCTGTCCTGCATCAATGAAGATTGACAAGATTTTTGCCTTACAGTCTTAGAGAATTACCTGGGGCACTGAGTATTGGAATGACTTGTCTGTCATAGTTAAGATGTAAGAAGTGAGGCTTGAATTCAGTTATTCCCCACTCCAAGGCTGGTTCTCTATTTACTATATCACTCTATCACTCAATAATATCCTTTCCTTTCTGCTTAATAGGAAATCATTTCAGACCTCTTAAGAATCTGCAAAGAAAATGAGTGAAAAGGCAAGAAGAGGAATAACATTTCTTCAAGTGCTTTTCTCTTTAAAAAGCACTCATACATAATTGACCCTCTGCAGAACTCATGGCGAGTCAGCTCAGTTGATTTATTCAGCAATGTACACCTGGAATCCTCTACCGTAGCCTGCAAACTAGAAGGTAAATTGCAAAGGGATTCCTTTCATGATTCATGATAAAGATTCTTGCTTATATTTTTTCTTGAAGAAGCAATGAGGTATAGCAAAAATAGCATTGGTCTTGGGGTAAAGACCTGAGTTCAATTCCCAGCTCTACCATTTGTTGTTTGTTTTTCTTTGGGTAAATAACTTTTTACCTCTCTGAGTCTTAGTTTCTCCATCTAACTGGCTAACTAGCTAGATGAATAATAGATATAAATATGAAGATAGATAGATAAATAGAAATAGATATACAGAGGGAGAGAAGATAGATAATATATATATATATATATATATATATATATATATATATATATGGATGAGCAGAAAGGTGGATAGGTAGCTAGCTAGATTGATAGCTGTACATATAGATAAATGCAAAGATAGACAGACAGACAATCAGACAGATAGACAGCTTTTTAAGGACTTAAATGCCAAGCTCTGGTTATACAAGTACAAAAAAGTTAGAATGTCTCTTCCTTAAAGAAACCTGCATTCTAATGGGAAAACACAGCAATATAAAGTGGAGCTAGAAAGAGAAATTGACCTACTTTTCAGAAATTAAGAGAGTGATGGTTGGAGTGTCAACAACCTAATGAAGAGATTAGTCCGGGAAGTGGCACAGAAGCCTGATTTTAGGCATGATGTGGCAAAAGTTCATATACAAGAGCCATGATGATAAGATTTATACTACCTATCTTGCAGGGTATATCGTAATGATCAAATGAGGTAATATTTGCAAAATATTAGATTATTTATTATTATTATATTAATATTATTATCATAACCCATTTGCCTTCTAATTTCTCATATTGTTGGGTTAAAACAAGAAGGATTTTATTTTTCTTTTTTGGATGGGAGAGTTTAGGGGGAATGTGTTCTAGCTGTAGAAACACTAATACAAAAAAAAAGAATGACAATGAATGATTAAAATTAAACAAAAGAGCAAAAGGAAATTTAGAAGGGGACAAAGATAAGCAGGCTAATGTTAGAACTTCAGTGGTAAAATTTGAATTATCTAAAGAAAAGTTATATCTAATGGAAAAGATAAACTGTACATGAGAGAAATTCAATCTTTCATACACAATCCTTTTCTGCTATATATATTAAAGTGCTCCTATTTATTGACATGTATTTCATAATAAAAATTATTTTAAAAATATATATTGTTTTTCTGAGGCCCCATACATGTTTCCTCATTTCTTTTTTGCTAGCTTTTGAGTAAAGGAATAGGAATGGTGGTAAAGAGGGAAGGGACCTTGTCTGTGTGCAGGTGTATGTATGTGAGTATGTATGTACAATATGGTTAGCATGTAAGAAGTCAGAGAGATAGGGGAACCAGTGGAAAGACAGATAAGATTAGGGATTTGTCAGACAATCAATAAACATGTATCAAGTAACTACCATGCTCTAGGAACTGTGCTAAGCTTTGGGAAGTTTAGAAATCTAGACCTGGATAAGAAGGAATATTCCCCTTTTGGTAAGTAAACATACATGTAGTAATGTTTTTTTGTTGTTCAGTCTTATCTGACTCTTTGTGACCCCATCTGGGGTTTTCTTGACAAAGATATTGGACTAGTCTGCCATTTCCTTCTCCAGCTCATTTTACAGATGAGGAAACTGAGGCAAATAATGTTAAGTGACTTGCCCAGAGTCACAGAGCTAATGTCTGAGGCCAGATTTGAACTTGTGATGACTCCAGGCTTGGCTCTTTATCCATTGCACCATGTCACTGCCGTAGGGAGATGTATATGGAGAAAGAGACTGTCTATCATCCTAGCCATTTCTATCAAAAGATTAATCTTTAACTATTTTTATGTTGTCCATGGCATATGATGCTTATGTGACTTTGGAAAAAACCACTTAACCTCCCTGGGTTTCCATTTCCTCAACTATAAAGTAAGGATGTGGGACTTGGGGGCCTCTAGAGTTCCTTCCATTTCTAGATCTATGATCCTCTCATTATTGGATGGAAGTCCTCCAGTCTTTGGATCATTGGTTCAGTTTTGGTGGGCTTTTCTTCCTTTACAAGTCATGTTGTAAAAGACTCATGGTCTCTGTGCTCCTAGATTTCTCTTCTCTTTTTGGAGTCACCAACATAGCCTCCGGGTGTCCAGTGACCTTAAACTCTATCCACACATAAAGATCATTATATTTCATAAGCATGGTAATGTGAGATGGGCACTTTGAGCTGGCCTTTGACCTGATTTCTGGAGCTTAGTAGGATGGTTGCAACATAGTTTTAAAATATGTTAGCTGGGGACCTAGCTGGGTCTGAACCAAGCCATCAAGCAGCAATTATGCACGTCCCAGAGTGGACAGAGGCTGAGTGTGTGTGCTCATACACTCTCTGGTTCCAAAATTCCAAGAGACTCATACAAACTCTACAGGATCTTCCTAGGTCAGCAAGGTATTAATATTCTAGGGCTACAGGTATGGTAAAAATGATTGCAAGAAAGGTTAGGTTTATAGATTATATAGATTATTATTCACTAATTCCTTCCCTCCTTCATTCCTTCCTTTCTTTCTTCCTTCCTTCTTTCCTTCCTTCTTTCCCTCCTTCCTTCCTTCCTTCTCTTCATTCTTCCCTCCCTCCCTTTTTCCTTCCTTCCCTCCCTCCTTCCTTCCAATTAAAATTTTCTTGGAGAATAAATATTAAATTATAATTATGCTGTTGTTTTCAAAAGTCTAATTTACTTTTGGACAAGGCTAAGGTGACATTGTCTTTTTTTCCCCCAAGCCCTTACCTTCTGTTTTAGAACCAATACTAAGCATCCATTCTAAGACAGAAGAGCTGTAAGGGTCAGGTAATTGAAGTTAAGTGACTTGTCTAGGGTCACATAGCTAGGAAGTGCCTGAGGTCAGATATGAACATAGGCTGTCCTGATTCTAAGCCTAGCACTCTATCCACTGAGTCACCTAGCTTTTCCTGGTGACATTGTCTTATTTGGGGGATGCCTTAAACACTTACTTGAAAGACCCATTTCAGACCTCTTTGAATCCTCTTCCTTTAGTACATTTTACATTGAATCCTCCTTGTTTTATGTTGAAGTACTAGCTCTAGTTAGTTTGTTGTTATTGTTTGTTCTCTCCCTTCCATATCCCATTACCCGCTGTCCCCATATCATCTGCCTCTATTTCCCCACTTTTCATTCCTTGTCTTTGTATTTCCCTTACAGTTCACCCTTACACATTGCAGTTTATTAGAGTGATTGCTTTTCCATTTCCTGCTACCAATCATGGTCTTTGCTGACAAATACCTGAAGAACCAGGTACATAAAACTTTATTTTGTAATTTCTGAAATTAGAGATGAATTCAGGTCCAAAGAAAATCCAATAGAAAAAAAACTAGTTCTGAGTTTGCCTTTTAGTGGCTTTGTGAACTTCAAGGCTTGATTTTTCTCATTCGTGTCCAGGCATCAAAATGACTGAATTAGATGTGAGTAGAAGAAAGTCAAGAGGGAAAATTTCACTGCAAAGCACTAAATGAAAGACCACCTAGTTGTAATTGTGCTCTACCCATGCATGCTTTCTCATTTATATCTTGCCTCTGTCTCATCGTGCAGCCCAGGCTCACTGTCCCAATTTTATAACAATACCTGGAAATTTTACTTAGTGGCATAGAAACCTGTGCTTAGATGCATAGGGATAAAAACAATGATCCAAGCTTCAAGAAGAGCTAGGTTTTTGGTGGTAATTAAAGAAATTGTTCATTGCCTGACTTTTGGAGCACTGCTAACAAGGATATATTATCCCAGCATAAGCAGTCCCTAATTTGTAAGCGATATCTTTCCAAGTTTGCTTTTAAATCAGTTGCTCAGAACTCAGAATTCACTTTTTCATGGAAACAATTTAATTCAATTCAAGCCAATGAAATCCAATCCAACAAAACATTTAGATTCTTGAGTGTACAGTACCATAATATAAAGAATGTTAATTAATTTAATGAATATTTATTAAACTGTGACAACAATTATTTTTTGGTCCCTGAGAGAGTTGCAATGTTTAGGTAAGATCATACCAATCTTCACAGTTTTCCAGATAATATAGAGATAAGACACAAAGGCTAGATATTAATAATGAATAATATAAATATTAAACATATAATATAAACATAAATAATATACAAGTATATGAGAAGCACAATACAAAGTGATATGGACCCTAGGGAGGAAAGTGATTATGGAAAGGGGAGGTAAGGAATTAAAGGTTTCATAGAGGAATTAAACTTAAAAGGAAAAGTGGTATTTCAATAAATGAAGATATAGAAAGAAGAAGAACAGCATGAGCATACAGAAAATTCAGAGCCCTCCCTAATAGAGTTTAAGGCATGACACTGTCTGTAAATGGTTGAGGTAAATTGGAGATAAATCATGGGGTTGAGGAACTGGGAAGCCAGAGTGTTTGAAGGAGGGGTTGAGATGAATCATGGGATCATAGATTTTTTTTTGTGCACTTGAAGGAACCTGAGAAGTTGTTGAGTCCAGTTTTCTTAGAACATAGAGTTTATGAAAGGGAAGTATCCTGGAGAAGCTAGACAAGGCCAGGATGGTAGCTAGTTGTGGAGGGCTTTAAAAGACATCCTTAATATGTAATGACAAGTGACAGAAGATTTTTGAACCTGTGAGTGACATGGCCAGATCTGTACTCAAGAAAGCCTATTTTGGAAGTGCTCTGAAGGATAGATCAGCATGGGGGGAGACAGTAGAGCTGGGAAATTTTTAAGGACATGATTGCAATAGTCTTGTAAGGTGGCAGTGAGAAGTTATGACATTGATGACTAGGAATAGCAAAAGAAGGGAGAGAGAGAAGAGTATACAAGAGATATTGGATTCCTAGGCTACCCAACGAAGTCCCATATAACCTGTAATGTGACTGAAATAACATGCCTTTGGAATGGAAATCCACAAAGAAACCTGCCATCTTATTGACTATTTCCTCCCCTGATGCATATGTGAGCACATTAATTTCCACTTGACTTTCACTGATCTGACTAATGAGCAGCTTCCCATAAAATCACCAAAGCAGGTCCACCAAACATGTTGCTTTTTTTAAAAATTTTTTTTGCTTTTTCTTGAAATTATAAATTGTTCCAGTGGAGTGCTCAGGTTGTCTGCCTGTCATCTCTTGCTTTCACCACATGATCAGTCTGTTTTCTTTTTATGTCATATGTTTCACCATTGACATCTTTGATGATTTCCCCTCAAAGTTCCTTGTTGGGTAGAGTACAACATTCTCCCATCCATCATGTACCTTCTCATTGCCTACTGAGAGACATTCATCTCTAATTTTCCAGAGACTATCATGAACCATATATCATAGTCATTACAACCATCCTGGAAATAGACAATAGTAAGGAGTAATATTTTTTATAAATATAAAATGCTCTTTTTCTGGTTTGTCTCCTCTTCTGGCCTTTGGAGTTCCCAGTATAGTCTTTAGTAGTCCAGGTTGGCAAATCAGGTTGGAACAAGATCATGGAGTGCCCAAGATACCAGATTAAGGAGTCTTTATTTTATTCTAGAGACAATAGGAAGCCATTGGAAGTTTTTGACCAGAACAGTGATGTGGTTAGACCTCTGTGCTTTAGGAAGATAATTCTCAAAAATCAATTAATTAATTAATTAAGAATATTTTTCCATGGTTCATGTTTTTTCCTTCCCCTCTTCCCTCCTCACTCCCAAAGCTGACAAGCAATTCCACTGGGGTTTACATATATCATTGATCAAGACCTATTTCCATGTTATTAATATTTGCAATAGAGTGATTATTTAAAGTCAAAATCCTCAAACATATACCCACTGAACCACGTGATTGGTCATATGTTTTTCTTCTGTGTTTCTACTCCCACAGTTCTTTCTCTGGATGTGGATAGCATTCTTTCTCATAAGTCCCTCAGAACTGTCCTGGATCATTGCATTGCAGCTAGTAGAGAAGTCCATTACATTCGTTTGTGCCACAGTATATAAGTCTCTGTGTACAACGTTCTCCTGGTCCCTTTCACTCTGCATCAATTCCTGGAGGTCTTTCCAGTTCACATGGAATTCCTCCAGTTCATCATTAGGAAGATAATTTTAGCAGTGATACAAAGTAAGGGCTAGAGAGGAAAGAAGCTACAATAAGAAAAGTAGGAGTCTTTTTTTTTTAAATAACCCTTACCTTATGTCTTAGAACCAATTGGTTCTAAGGCAGAAGAGTGGTAAGGGCTCGGCAATGGGGGTTAAGTGACTTGCCCAGGGTCACACAGCTAGGAAGTGTCTGGGGCCAGATTTGAACCCAGGATCTCTCATCTCTAGGCCTGAATCTCAATCTACTGAGTCACCCAGCTGTCCCTTAGGAGTCTTTTTAAAAACATCATATCTTCCATCCTAGAATCAATAGTAAGTAATGGTTCTGAAGCAGAAGAGAAATAAGGGCTAAGCAATTGGGGTTAAGTAACTTGCTCAGGGTCATAGGTAGGAATAATCTGAGGCCAGATTCAAACCTAGGATGTCCCATCTCTAGATCTGGCTCTCAATCCACTAAGTCATTTAGCTGCCCCTAGGGAGTCTGTTCCAATAATCTAAGCAAGAGTTGATGGGAACTTGAACTAGGGTGGTGGCAGAGAGAGTAGAATAGAAGATATTCTAAAAATACAGTGGAAGGAGAGTTGATATGACTTGACAACTGATTGACTATCAGGGATATGAGAGAGAAAAGAATCAAATGCAGCACCAAAAATTTGACACTGTGGGTAAAGTGGAAAGTGTATGGAGAATAAGAGGAAGGGTAGCCTTAAGGGGAAAGATGAGTTCAGTTTTAGCTTTGTTGCATTTGAGATGTAGGACTGAAGTTCAAGTAAGATAGCAGTTAGATATGTGAATCTGAGAATTATCTGTATTGATGTGACACAAATCCATTGGAGTGACTGAGATCAGAATGAGTGTATAATGAGAGAAGATTAAAAACCTGGAGGTACATCCACCTTTAGGAAATAGGAGGAAAATGAACGAAGAAATATGAAAAAACAATTTTACCAAAATCAGGGGAAAGGAAGGTATCCGGGAAGGATTGGTTAGCTAAGTCAAAAACCATATAAATGCCAAGGAAAATGAAAATTGAGAGAAGGGTAACAGATTTATGCATTGTCATTTTTGACAGCTGAAGAATAGTTTCAGTAGTAGGTTGGGGGGCAGAGAGTTCAAAGCCAGATTGCAAATGGTTAAGAAATGAATGTATTTTGGGGAAGTTACGCACATCCACTATAAATTATTTTTTCTAGGAATTAAGCAATGAAAATAAAGAGAAATATAGGAACACAGATGGGCTGTGGCCAGTTTTAATTGGAATTTGAGAGCCCATTGTTAAATTTTCAGCAAGAGCATTTATTCCTCAGAAATCAGCAATCATTACAAATCGGGGCTTGGCTTGTTGTTTCATTTATTGCTTAGACTTAAGAAGGTGTTAACAAGGGAATTTAAATTTTAAAGTGTGTGTGCATACTCCCCCCTTCCTCTCCAGGTCTGTTTATAAACATTTACCAATATATTCTTGTCTAGGATAGGAGAGTCAAGAAAAGATTCTAAAAGATATGGGATATCTTTGTAGGTATGTAAGAAGGAGAAAAGGAGTCTGTATATGGGGAAGTAAGACAGAGATGAGTTCAATAGTGTGAGTTAGCAGACAATTTTAATTTTAAAAATATAAATATTTTTAACGTCAGAAAATTCAGCTAGCCATTACATATGGACACTGATTTTGTAATGTGGAGTCACATATGTTATAGTCAGTTTTCAGAGCTTCCCATTTCATAAACATATTTTCTTGACTTTTGATGGCATGGAATGGGGAAGCACTTAGAAAATATTGAGTGTCATAGTTCATAATATGAATTGTGGGAGTGCTTTCCCTGAAGATTCTGGGAGGATGAAAATAGTCCTTAAGAAAAACCTTCAGGATTAGGTTTTTGGGACACCTGAGGAATCTTAGGCACCTATGGAAAATTCATTTGAGGAGAAACCTGGAAGGAGGAAGGGAGAGAGTTTAAGGTATGACACCATCTGTACATGGTTGAGGTAAATTGTGAGCCAAGTGTTGAACTTATTGAAGAGGAAGTCTTGTAGATTTTTAAGATTACAGCAAGAAAGGTCTGGACAGAAGTGAGTGCCCTTAAAAAGAAGAGAGATGGTTGCTAAGTGATGGTGGCAGAGGGGATGGTCTAGGAATGTCAGTGAGGGGCAAGGAGGATGCCAATTCTTCCTCATGTCTCAGTGCCTCAGGGAATGCAAGTGTTGAGAGTATGCCAAGAGGTTTGTTGTCTTTCTGAGAATGTTAGGTTTTAGTGAACTATCCAGAAGATGAAAGGAAGGTGAAAAGAGATATAGAATAAAAGGAGGCTGTTCTTGTTTCTTTGTTTTTATAAATCAGTAAAGGAGGGTGCAGATAGCATAGTGGAAAGTGAAGGCAGAGGAGGTTATGAGAGATCATGGTCTGAGCTTACCATGGGGTTATTAGAGTGGTGGTTGGAGTATTGGAATTTCCTTAACCATTGATACACCCAAATTTCCTGGGAGAGGAGCTTGCCAATCAAGACACTGGAGGGCATTAACCTAGTGACCATCTAATACTTCTGCAAAGATGGAGTGAGAAAGCATTCTTCATCCCTCTTTTCCCTCAACTTCTCCTTGAAAGTTAGCTCTTGGGACTTTTCCAAAGAAAATATTCATTCAAGTACAGATTATAGGATGTTATATTATTTATATGGCATTTAGGCTTGGGATCTTAGAGCTTTGGGTTCTCAAAGTTTAGACTAAGTAGCTGAACTTAGCTAGGGAATGCAGACATGCTTTGGTCCTTCTACCTGACATTTAGGCCTTTGACTCTTGACTGATATTTGTTGCTCAACAGGGAAAAGGAAAAAGAACATGAAGTTCTCTCTGTGTTCCTTGAAGAAGAGGGGGCATCCTCTCTGGGTAAGATTTCAGAACCACTTTTCTAGGAAAAACCATCAACAAACAGATATAAATTTTCCCAAATGTTAGTCCTTTCCCTTGAGTCATTCTCCTCCTCTCCCTCTCCCCCTGCTCCCTCAAGCCGGAAGTGATCTCTCCCTCCTTGAGATTCCCATAACTTTCTTTTCCTTCTGAATGTCCTTTTACATTCTACCTTTTACTAAGTATATTTTTGTTTTTTTTTCTTTCTGCTCCCCCCCACCCAATTAGACTGGGAACTAGACATGATAGTAAGATTTATGTATCACTCATCTTTGTAATCCCCCACAATACTTAGTTTAATATCTTCCATAGAATAAGTGTTCTTTGAATGAATGAGTGAATGAAGGAATGGCTTTTAGAATAAAAATCTTAATTTGGATGGTTTTATGTGAAAATGTCAATGGTTTTAGTTTAGAATAACAACAATGACATATCCTCTTATCTCTTTACTGTTACAAAATGCTTTCACTTCCCATTTTTAGCAAAGAGCAGCTGTAGAAGTTTTGAAATACCCAGAGAAAAATCACCCTAGCATTCTAGGTTCTGAAGAAGCAGAAATCCCCAGCGTCTCACCAGATGAATGACTTTGTCTTTGAAGAATTATAGCCCAATTTGAGAGAATTAAGTCATCTGCGTTAAAGCCCTAATTCTTTGATGGAATTCATTTTGGTAAACCGAGTCTCCTTTCCAAACTTAAATATATGTCTCAGCTCAAGTGAGTTTTCTCTGTCCTGATCTAAGTAGTACCTTTTTTCCTTTGCCTCTTGTAGAAGTGATTAGTATATAATACTTAGTCCCCTGATGATATTTGATAATGTGGTCTTAAGTCTTGGGAAATTCAGCTGTCATGGACCTCAATCAAAGGACAAAAATATTGCTGCCAGTTCCCCAGTTTTGGCATCACTGAGAGCTTCCTTTAAAACATTAAAATATCTAACCTGGGACCTTTTTATGTCTAGATCATTTGCTTTAACTTTATAATAGTCTCCTGAGTCAACTCTCTGTCTTCTCTGTAGTTCATGGCTTAGCATCAAGGGGAGAGAGGTTTGCTTTTATGTCCTATGGAATGGTTATGGGTATTTTCCTGAAGCCAATTTATAAAACAAAGCTGAAGTTATGAAAGATGGCTCATGAGGCCTGGGGTGTAATTTCAACTCTCTGTGGATGGAAGAAGATGAGAGAAAGCCAAGTTAAAAGTATGCCTTGCTGCTTATCAGGACAAAATAAAAGAAATCTCCTTCTTTGAGCTGGGAGTCAGGTTGCAAGGTAATAAAATTTTGATTTCAACAATGTACAGGTAGACTTTTGGGGACCAGGTTTCTCAAAGGGAGAAGAGAACACTATTTATGACAAGTTTTCTCTCCCTTATTTTACCACTTCACTATTTCTACTCACTCAAAAAATAAATGGAGATGAATCAAGTTGAAAAATGTCCCTCTAAAGTGCTTTTTTTGGGATTGGATAGCCATCTGATTAATCCTACTGAAAATAGCTAACTTTGGGACATTCCCCCTATTTCCCATTTCTTTATCCTTCCACTCTATATAAAGAAAACTTTGCAATGGAAAGAGCAGACAACAAAGACCCAATTCTTAGAGCAAGCTCAGTTTGGTCTTTCCTGATGGACTAAGCAGGGGATGTACAAAGATTTTCTACCTGGTTTTGATCCAACATGTGGTACTTCTGGGAGCCAATTTCTGGTCAGGAGTTATTGAAGAGCTAGTATGTTGAGGTGACAATTTTTTTTTTCCTAATTGACTACAGAGTTGGAAGAGTCAATAACCTGGGAAGTGTTGTGCTAGAACTGAGTTCGCATTTTCTTCCTGTCAGTGAATGATGCAGTATTACTGTGAGCTGCCTACGAGGTGGAAGGAAGGGCAGCTACGCCTTTGCCCACTTAGGTACTACATTTCCATGATCACAAGATTTTGTTGTTGTTTGGCTTTTTCAGTCATGTCTGACTCCTCATCACCTATTTGTTGTTTGCTATTTCCTTCTTTATCTCATTTTGCAGATGAGGAAACTGAGGCAAGCAGAGTTAAGTGACTTGACCATGGTCACATAGCTAGTAAGTGTCTGGGCAAGATTTGAATTCAGGAAGATGAGTCTTCCAAACTCCAGACTCTATCCATTGTGCCACCTAGTTGTCCTTGATTATAGGATGCCTCTGTTTTTTTTTGTTGTTTATTTATTCTTCCCTGATATTAGATGAAAGACTATCAGGCAAGTGACCTTGTGAGTTTAGGACATTCATCAGAACAATCAGAGGTTCAGCTGACAATCTCAGAACCCTGAGAAAAGATATAATCAGATGCCCTTTGGATATCCAATTTATCAGTGTGGCTGAACATAGGGGGAATGAGACCCAAGTTGTATATGGGGGGTATGATGACTATTTACTAACCTTAATGCTATCTTATTATCAGAAGTGTGTTGAAAGTTGTAGAATGATTTTTGAGGGACAGTCAGAACAGACATATATAGAATGAGATTACCACAACTTTTACCCTCAGGGAACCAAAATTTAGAGTATTGATTGTATATATTCTTCATCAGTAGAGAAAAAAACTGAGTTGAGCACCTAAATAATAAAAATACTTATTTAGAATAGGAAGCTATTTTATAAAATGGCATGCTTCTTCTCAACCCCATCTCTAGGAACCACATCCTGGGTGAGATTCTTTTCAGATCTGCTCCTTCCCTCAGGGCACTCCCCAATATTGACCTCACAGTATCCTGGGATCTCCTCCAAAGGGATGGTGCTCTAGAGTCTCTTTCCTATTTCAGTTTAAAAAGTTGATTTCAGGACAGAGTTTTCAGCCTACATGCCTCTGGGGCCAAAATCTCTAGTTATAACTTTGATAGACATCCTCATTTATAAGAGTGTGCTAATCCATGAAGCAATAAATCCTCACAGAAACAGATTTTCTCCAGCTAGATTAGCTCCAGACCAGTTTCTCTCAGAACAGACTCTGGCCAAATAAAGAGAGCATAAAGGAACAAAAGAGTAACAGAATTTATGTTAGTCAAGTTAGGTTTCCTTCCAGTAAAGGTCATCTTAGTTATCTTTGCTTTCATATAAGTAAATGAAAAGTAATCCAGAGAAATAATACTGTACCTGTCATTTGACAAATGCCTCATTACTATTTGGGTAAATTTATGAGAGTTGACATGAATAGTTATGTCCTGAAATATCAAATAGGCAGGGGCTCACAGAGAGCAAAAAAACCCCACCATCTTCTTCCAAAATTTTCTAGTGTTGTTTAGTCATTTTCAGTCACATATAACTCTGTGTGGAAATGCAAATCAAAACAACTCTGAGGTACCACCTCACACCTAGCAGACTGACTAACATGACAGCAAAGGAAAGTGATGAATGCTGGAGGGGACGTGGCAAAATTGGGACATTAATGCATTGCTGGTGGAGTTGTGAATTGATCCAACCATTCTGGATGGCAATTTGGAACTATGCTTAAAGGACAATAAAAGAATGCCTGCTCTTTGATCCAGCCATGCCACTGCTAGGTTTATACTCCAAAGAGAACATAGGGAAAAAGGTACACAAAAATATTTATAGCTGCACTCTTTGTGGTGGCAAAAAATTGGAAAATGAGGGGATGCCCTTTGATTGTGGAATGGCTGAACAAATTGTGGTACCTGTTGGTGATGGAATATTATTGTGCTGAAAGGAATAATAAACTGGAGGAATTGCATGTGAACTGGAAAGACCTCCAGGAATTAATGAGAGTGAAAAGAGCAGAACCATGAGAATGTTGTACACAGAGATGGATATACTGTGGCACAATCTAAGTAATAGACTTCTCTATTAGCAGCAATGCTATGATCCAAGACATTTCTGAGGGACTTATGAGAAAGAACACCATCTACATCCAGAGAAAGAACTGTGGGAGCAGAAACACAGAAGAAAAACAACTTCTTGGTCACATGGGTCGATGGAGACATGATTGGGGATGTAGATTCTAAGCCAACACATTAGTGCAAATATCAATAATATGGAAATAGGTCTTGACCAATGACACATGTAAAACCCAGTGGAATTGCTTATTGGCTATGGGAGGGGAGTGGGAGGAGGGGAGCTATGGGAGGGGAGTGGGAGGAGGGGAGTGAAAGAACATGAATCATGTAACCATGGAAAAATTTTCTTAATTAAGCAATAAAATTAAATTTAAAAATAAGACTCTGTGTGATCGCTTTCAGGGTTTTCTTAGTAAAGACACTGGAGTGGTGTGACATTTCCTTCTCTAGCTCATTTTACAGATGAGGAGATTATTTAGAATTTATTTAGAATAACCCTGAGGCAAACAGGGTTAAATGACTTGCCCTGGGTCACACAGCTAATAAGTGTCTGAGGCAAGATTTGAACACAGGTCTTCTTGGCACCAGGTCTAGTACTCTATCCATTGTGCCATCTAACTGCTCTAATTATTCTAAAATATAATATTTAACTAATTAGCCAATTATTCCTTTTTAAGGAAGAGGAAGAAGTATTTTATGTTAAAATATGTGACTCAGGCTCAGCATGGTGGTACCCATTTGCAAACTTAGATCTTGAGTTCTGAGCTGTAAGTGGGCCATGCTGATTGGATAACTAGATTTGGCATTCATTTGGTGAGTCTCTTAGAATAGGAAGCTACCAGGCTGCCTAAGGAGGTTAAACAAGGCCAGTTGCAAAGAGAGCAGGTTAAAGCTCCCAGAGTGACCAGTAGTGAGGACTGGTCCACTAATAGGCCCTATACTTTCAGCTTAGTGAGATATGGAGACCCAGGAAAGAAAGATAAATTGAGAGAAAATGTATGGCTGTGATGCTGGGCAGGACTGAGGGATCAGTAGAAGCCAGGGAATACTAACTAAAACCACTGATTCCACACCCTTGCCAGATAGAAAATGAAGATATTAACCCCAAGGGATGGTTAACCAATGAAAACAATAAAGGTGAAGAGTTAAGGAATTATTGGGATAGAGAGAGGGGAGATGCACATAGCCTCCTTGGCTACCATGCTCATTGTTGATGTCTTGAGATTAAACTGCTTATTTATGGCTCTCTACATTGATGTATGTAGAAAAGCCTAGACAAGGACCTAGAAACCCAGAAAAGTTCAAACCAAAAATTCATACCAACAGACCTACCTCCTTTCTCCAATCACAGGAACATTAAGGATTTGGAGTCTCCAAGAAGATGGATGTATTTTCCCCCTGATAAAAAGTTCAGCAGATCTGATTCCTTTTCAGTGAGGTCATGTAATAGATAAAACACTGAATATAACTTCAGGAAGACCCAAATCCAAATCCTACCTTAGATATTATCTGAGTCTCTAAGTAAGACATGACTTTTCTCATTCTCAGTTTCCTCATCTGTAAAATGAAGATACAAAGAACACCTACCTCAGTGGGTTGCTGTGAAGCTCAAATTATACATATATACACAACCACAAAGATATATTAATTTGCCAAATATATGTTCAAATTTATAAGAATGAGACCCCCTCCTCAAGAAGAGTAAGTGCTTGTTCATTTAACTTCACAAAAAAGGAGTTTCATAGAAACCTGGGAAGACTTGTATGAACTGAGGCAGTGAAATATGCAGAGCCAGGAGGACAATTGGCATAATAACAGTATTAAAAATAAAAACTTTCAGAGACTACAGAATTCTGATCAGTTCAGTTATCAACCAGAATTCTAGAAGATCAGTAATGAAAATGATTATTTTTCCTCCTGATAGAAAGGTGATGAACTTGGGTGCAGAATAATACAGATTTTCAAACAAGGCCAATGTGAGAATTTGTCTTGCTTGAATATATGTGTCTATTTGTGTATATATATCCATTTGGATATATATACACACATATATGCATATACACACATATATATACATATATATTTTTAGAAATATATAAGAAAAATAAAAGATAAAGGAGGGCCAATGAAGCATTTTTTAAATGCCCAGAAGAAAGCACATGAGTTTATGATACCTAAAGTACATCCAGTTTCAAGATATCTACTAAGCATCTGGAGATTAGGAAAGAAATTAGAACTGGATAAATACATCTGAAACTCTCTTCTACATAGAGATACTAATTGAAATCATGGGGAACTGATAAAATCACCAAATGAAATAGTACAGAAGAAGAGAAGATGATGCAAGAAAGAGTCTTGGGGGATTCCCATTGTTAATGGATATGTCGTACATGAAGATCCAAAAGGAAACAGAGAAGAAATGGGGAGGAGAGCCAATAGAGTACTGTGTTATGAAAATCCAGGGGGAAGAGAGTACCAAAACAGAGATATTTGCAATGTAAAAGGCTAGAGGACAAGGAAAATGAGGATTGAGAAAAAAGCCACTAGATTTGATAAGAGATGACTGATAATCTTGCAAGGATATAATGCTTGTAAAAGAAGAATAAAGTCTGAATCCAGACTGCAAAGAATTAAGAAGAAAATGAGAGGCATAAAAGTGGAGGTAGCTGTGACCCTGGGCAAGTCACTTGACCCCCATTGCCCACCCTTACCACTCTTCCACCTAGATGCCAATACACGGAAGTTAAGGGTTTAAAAAAATAAAGAAAAGGAAGTGGAGGTAGCTGTTGTAGATAGCCTTCTTAAAGAGTTTACTGAAATAAGGGGGAAATACATAGTATGATATCATGGATAGACAGAGCAAGGGAGGGTTTTTGAGGTTGGGGAGACATGAGAATGTTTATAGGGAGTAGGACAGCAGCCAGTAGAGAAGGAGTGAATGAAGGTTAGTGAAGGAGGAGAGATGAGAGAGATGATAAGAGGGTAATCTGCTGAAGAAAATGGGTTGAAATGGGACCACTTGTGTATGCAAAAGGATTTGGTTGGGCACGGAAAGGGGTCACATTTTTATGTGAAACACAAGGTAGAAGGAGATACAGATGGCATCTTAGTAATGTGAAATGAGAAGGGGAGAAAAGAGTACTCTTTGCCATGACTTCAGTTTCTTTTTTTCAGTGATATATGAGGCAAAGTTCTTATCTGGGAGGGTGTGGGGAGAAATATCTATGAGAGGTTTAAGGAGAAATGAAATGTTTAGAAAAATGAAAGATGGGATAGAGAATCAATCAGGGTGCAGGTGTAGCTGCTGCAGAAAAGATTCAGTTGAGATTAAGTAGCATAAACTTAAAATGGAGCCAGTTAGCACAATTTTTAAATTTTCTCCAGCTTCATTCAGCAGCATGTGAGTAAGAACAAAGGAGGTGGATGTTGGAAGTGATCAAAGCTGGAGTTTGGAAAAGCAAGATCTTCAAAGGGTCTCTAGAGAAGGAAACTGTAAAGTTGAACTAGTTCAATATGGATAAAGAAAGAAAGTGTAGACTGTGCAGGAGTGATGGCCTAGGAATAAAACTGAGTGGTAGAGATAGTGGAGGCCATGATGAGAATGAGGACAAATAATAGAGTTTGGAGTGGAAACTTGGAGTTGATTTAATTTGAATTTCTCTAATTTTTAGTGATGAATTAGCTGAATTTGTTCAGATGATTATTATCAAGAGGAGAAATCTAGCCCTTTGCTTGGCTTATCAGAAGATATTTATCTTGAGGAAGTTCTAATAGTGCATTCCTGAGGGAACATGTGCATTGTAGAGGTTTCTATTCACTTAAGTATGAATTCTTCGTTGTGAAATAATCAGGTCTATGGCTTTTTTGATTTGTTCCTATTTTCAGTTAATTGATTTTGCATTGTAACTGAGTCATGGTTCTTTGTCTCTGAATTTAGTTCAGAAATTTAGCTAGCCTGCAGTGAGTTAAGTTTAGAAACCTAGTTCTCTTGTTAATCACTGTACTTTTCTTGTGTCAAGGGAAATTTGAAATCCTTGAAGAATATAGGTGGACACTAGGGAGTCTAGTATCTTTACACCACCTAACTTTCCTTCAAGGATTTCTGGTTTATTATACAAAGAAGTTTGGTCCACTATCTCTAACTTTATAAGTGGACTCAAACAATCAACATTTCCTAGTCACAGGAGAGAAGGAGGGGGTTGTTGCTAACTCCTCATTTCCAATTTCCAACCAATCACATTGTTCCCCCATGCCTCAACTCTGTAACCAATCATATTAGCTTTGTCATTCATGATGTCAAGTTCTTTTAACCAACCATAATTTGTTCCCTACCCACAAAATCCTGTTCTTTATTCTATACTCCACAAATGTATAAAAAAAGAGTTATCCCTTCCATTTGAGGTCTTAGCTTAACTGAGAAATCTGAGATTTTAATTATTGGTAAATTATTGCTTTACTAATAAATTGATCGTGCTTAGAACTTTATGCCTCAGGCGACCATAATTTTTAGCTATTTCAGTTTTGGTTTCTAAACCATGCCATCTCCTTTCCAGCTGTCAACCTCATCTCTTCCATCCTCTTTCCATGTCAGAATTCTTGCATGCAGCCACCAGAACTACACTGAGGTCTATTAGATGAACTCTCACTTTATATAGCCTGAAATCAGACCTGCATACCACTTTCCAGTAAGATTTTTGGCTTCTTTTCCTCAAATGTATACTTTTCAGTTCCCTTGTCTCTGTATTAGAATAGAAGGATTTTTTGAGGGAAGGGACAGTCCTATTTATTATTTACAGACCTATTTATATTTCCCATTTGTAGTCCTAACTGCTATCATAATTGTTTGCATTTATATACCCAATGCTTAGCACAGTGTTTGGAGCATAGTGAACACTTAATAAAGGTTCTATATCTATGTAACTATGTATCTACATTTCTATTATTTATGTATCCATCTATGATGTAATTATCTATCATTTATTATACATCTACATATTTATCAGTCTATGTATTGATCAATCCATGTATCTATCTATACATCCATATATATATATATATATATATATATATATATATATATATATATATATATATATATATATGTATATATGGA
>NC_058130.1:374931445-374942695 GCF_016433145.1 Gracilinanus agilis
TGAGAGAGAGAGAGAGAGAGAGAGAGAGAGAGAGAGAGAGAGAGAGAGAGAGAGAGAGAGAGAGAACTAGAGAGATGCTGTAAAGGCAGCAGAATTGGCAGGCAACAGTTTGGATGGGAGGGGTGAGTGAAAGATGTGAAGAGGAAAGAATGACGCTGAAGTTGGGAGCCTTAACCAGTATCAAATAATTTTGATGATTCTACCTTTGCATAACAGTTTGGGATATAACATTGCTAGACTCCTTATCTCTTTGTTCATTATTCCCTTTAAGATTCTTTGTTTTTTTGTTCCTTCAGACGAATTTCCTTTTTTTTTTTTTCAAAGGCAGATTATTACTACTCCTAGTTAGGTAGGCTAACACATCCACTAACACATTCTGAACCTGAATGGTCATTAGGGTTTGGACCAAGGAGGAATAGATACCCAGGGCCCCTATTCAGTCATTCTCACAAGTCTCTTTGTGTGTAAGATCTCTACATTTTCTCACTCTTTGCATTAGGACACTGAGAGTTTTATTTTGATTGATATTGCTATTTTTAGTCAGAAACACATGGCTGAACTGATTGTAAAATATATCTGATTGCTTACCATGGAAACTGAGCAAAGGATGAAAATAGGAAGCTCCTTTAAAAAAATCATCTATTTTTTAATTTCATCTACTCCATTTGTGGAAGCAGTTATAATGCCATGGAAAGGATACTGGATTTGGAGTAATAGAACTTTCATTTAAATTTCACTTTGATTCTTACATGTGTGGTCTGTGTGACCATAGGTTAAGTGACTACCCCTCATGGTCTCAGTTATCTCATCTGTAAAATTAGGAGATTGGACCAGATGGCCTTTGAAATCTCTTCCAACTATTATCCTATGTATTCTTTCCTTGAAAAATTAAAAATACATGTTTTCCTCTTGATATTAGAATCATAAAGTGCTATCATCTAACCTAGTGCCCCAATTGTTAATGCAACAAACATTTAAGACTGTTTGCCAGATACCTCCATCAGACCCCCCCCCTCCCCATTCTATTTTGTAGTACTCTTTCCCTTTGTTCAGGCAATCCATAATTGGGTTAAAAACCTCTGTGAATAGAAGCAAAGATTCTAGAGAATATTGTGTACTTTAAATAGATTGATGTAAATTTAAGGAGAGCATTTGACTTGTGTAGCTCATTTAATGGCAGATAAGTAAAGTGATTATTTGATTTTCTTTTGTGCTTTTGGGTCATTCTCTCCTAGAACTGAATGTATCATTTGGCCCAGAAGTCACCAGGAAAGAAATGAGCCTTCTTTCTTTTTTACTGGCATATAGGACAAGGATGGGTTCCCAATACCAAGTATTATAGCAATTACATGTTTGAATATGGATATAGGTGAAAAATTGCTTCTCTTCATTTTCTTTTTAAAAGGATATAAATACAAATGATTGGATAGCAAAATAATTTGCAAAGAAAAAAAAAAGAAACTGTTAAATCCTCAGCTCAGGGACTTCAACAGACTCCCATCAAAGTATAAGATAGTTACACCTTATTCATTCTACACATTAAGAGAATGAAGAGTCCTAAATGAATTTTCCAGATAATTGACATATTCCCTTTTGATTACTTACTATGAGTCTTGGCTAGGCATTAGGATCAATAGCCTCTCCATCAATACAGATGGCAAGTACTTTAGCTTTTCTTTCTGGATTATTCTTTTCTATATCTTTCCATAAAACTTCCATAGAGCCACCTCAGGCCAAAAGTATGATATGAAGATGAGAAATGAGAGGAGTTGGTAACGCTCCTTGTGCTTATACCCATCTGCTTCTATCCACCATGAGTCTTCATATTCTTCTTTAGACTTTTTTATAATTTTTATTCTTCCATATTCCTAGTTTTCTAGTATTTTAACTAATGGATGAAAACTATTCTCAAATATCCTGCATATTTAATTGCCTTCTTAAATATGCTATAATAATAAATACTTAAACTTTCCTTGGTGATGCAAGGTAAATACCATTCATTCAAGAATTTAACAAAAATTCATTGAGTACCCACTGCCACATGTGTAAGGAATAAGGATAAGTTTCAGGAGTCATAGGGAAATGGAAGAATGAGATTCTCTAGGCGATAAAGTCCTTTCACCCAGAGCCCACAATTTACCATAGTGTTCTGGAAAGATGGCTCTTGAAGAGGTAAACACACAAAGTGCCCAGTGCTTAGTTTTTAGCAAAGCGTAAATTGTTCATGTTTTGAGCAGCATGGATAAAGAGGTCTATTCTAAAAATCTTAATGGTAAAGAAAAATGTGCAGAATATTTTTTCTTATGTCAATTAAAAGAAAGACAGAGTGGGGGCAGCTGGGTAGCTCAGTGGATTGAGAGCCAGGCCTAGAGACAGGAGGTCCTAGGTTCAAATCTGGCCTCAGACACTTCCCAGCTGTGTGACCCTGGGCAAGTCACTTGACCCCCTTGCCTACCCTTACCACTCTTCCACCTATAAGTCAATAAACAGAAGTTAAGGGTTTAAAATTAAAAAAAATTAAAAAAAAAAAGAAAGACAGAGTGGAAGAATGGAAAGGAAAGTCCTGGAGTCAGAGTTCACTTTTGACCTATACTGGCTGTGTGACCCTGGGAAAGTCACTTAACCTTTTAACTTCTCAGAGGTCCAATAAACATTTTTAAGATTTCCACACAGAAGAACTGATATCAAATGCATTGGTAGAGGGAATTTTCTCCCTAGGAATTTATTATATCAGTGAAATCATATTTGTTATTGTCCAGTTGTTTCAGTAGTATCTAACTCTTTGTGATTCCATTCGGGATTTTCTTGGCAAAGACAGTGGAGTGGTTGGCCATTTCCTTTTCCAGTTCATTTTACAGATGAGGAAACTAAACAGAGTTAAGTGACTTGCCCATGGTCACACAGTTAGTAAGTGTCTCAGGTCATATTTGAATTCGGGTATTCCTGACTTCAAGCCTGTCACACTCTACCCAATGCACCATCTAACTGCTACAAAATGAAATCACGGGCCCTGGACAAAGCAAACGAAGGTCCTTCTCCTCAGGTCAAACAGAAGAAGTGACCAGGTCTGGGATACTGTGAGTTTCTCTATGGAATCATCTTTATTTTGTTCTGGTGGGACATAGACAAACTAATGCTTCAGCATTGTTGATGTCCACTCCCCATCTTTTAAAACTCTTCTCTCAGGACAAGTGAACTTTCCCCAAAATTCTAGTCTTGTTCCCTTACTTTTCCCTTTGTCAATAGCTGTCCCTCTTGACAGTTGGCCAGATGGCTCTGAACCAAGTCTAAAAAACCATTCAAAGCCATTCAAAACCACTGCCATTAGCTCTAATGAACTAAGCAGAATAAACAGTCTGACATTTGCATTCCCATAAACCCTCTTCCCAAGCCTGTGACATTTTAGTTAGTTTAGAATGTCCCTAAACAGTCCATGGAACTCAGTACCTATCTACAAATAAGCAGGTTTTCCCAGAATAGTTGAAATATAGACACATACCATTTTTGCAATTATCTAGCCTACTCTCATGGCTTCACCTATTTATATACCACAGAGGATCATAAATACCTCTTCAGCTGCAATCTTTAGCTTCTGCTGTCATCAACAAACCTCATTCACTTTTATTTCCTATACATATAAAACATTAATTTTTTCTCAAATCATTTATTTATTGATTTATTGCTCAATAGTTGTTTTAGGACAATGTTCTTTCTCATTTACTAATTTACTTATTTACTCATTTACTTAGACTAAACCATAATCTCTTTTCAAAAACAAGAACCATGTTTTCTTCTTCATTTATATCTCCCAGAATGTTTACTATCTTTCATCAAAGAATAGATTTTCAACAAGTATTATTGGTTGACTTAAAAAAAATAAATGTAGCATTAAAAGCCTAACTTTGAACAATCAATGCACTCAGTTAGAAACTATTTAATTTAAAATGAATCCATTTCACCATATAAGTCATGTTTGTCTTCAGACAAACAAGTTTTCATCAGGTTTTTGGTTTTTATTTGAACAGTCCATCTCATTTACTTTCTCACTTTGATGGTTCCCATTAATATAGAAATATATTCTTCTGGCTCTTTTTTCACTTTATATTAATTCAATTCAATTAAACAAAGATTTCATGTCCACTATGTGCCAGCACTATGCTAAATGCTGAGGATATAAAAAGAAGCAAAAAACCGTCCTTGCCTTCAAGGAACTTAAAATTTAATGAGAGACAATATGCAAACAAATATACACAAGGCAAGCTATAAACAGTATGAATAGGAAAACATGAAAAGAAGGAAAGCACTGAATTAAGACTGATTAAGTAAAGATTTGTGTAGAAGGTGGGATTTTAGCTGATTCATTTTTGTAAAAAAATTTCCAGATTTAATTGTGTCCCTCATATCTGTTGGTCTTCATTGTATTAAATTCCATTCAAATACCTCATTTCAACCATTCTCCTAGTGATGAACACACAGGCCATTTGCAGTTTTTCAGCAATTTGCATTCAGAAAGGGAGACTGAGCAGTGGAGACCCAAATCTTAGTGCAAGTGTAGTGTGCTCTGACTACTGCCAACCTGAGCAGGGGGAGGGAGGAGGAGTGATGAGCCTGCTTCTGGGACTGACTACATATCATGAAGGGATCTCAAACCCAAATCAGAGCATATATTCAGAGTATGCTAGGACTTTCTTGACCACTAATTGAGTGGTGAAGAAGAGTCTTTTAATTGACTGTTGAGCTCAAACTGATTATGTAGAATAATTCATTAAAGGAAATCAATTGCTTTTTCCTTCTTGCTGGCCACAAGGTAGAAGGACAACTCTTTGAGCTTTGGAGGGTAGGAGGGGGAGGAAAAGAAGGTACCTTTCCACCCATAGGTCTTCAAGTCCATGACTTCCTTCAAGTCCATGACTTCCCAGGCTTGTCTTGTTTTGGAAACGGGGCTCCCTCCTGCTTATGAATTTTTATTACTTGGGAGGTCTGGTAAGTGGGAGTAAGAGCTGTAAGAGAGGATAGCAGCTGAGTCTGGGGAGGAACTTGACCTGAGGATCTCTCAGCATGTTACTTGCCTAAGTCCTCTTTCATCACAATTCATAAAACAGTTAGCTAGTACAGCGCATAAGATATTGGACTTGGAATCAGTAAGATTCTAGTTCAAATCCTCCCTTACACGATCTGGGTGACCTTAGGTAAAATGCCAACCTTTCCTTATCTCAGCTTCCTCATCTATAAAGTGAAGCTATAATAGCACCTATTTTTAGGTTTATTGCAGGGATCAAATAAGATAACAAATATAAAACCATTTACAAACCTAAAAAAAATAAAATAAGTATTATTCATTACTATCATCGTCATTATTATTTTGGGATGTATGTTGCATAGGACCCTGGTTTGAATTATTTCTTTTTTATATACTATATGCCAGACCGTGGGTCAGTTTCTTAAGGTTTGTTGAACTGTGGTTTCATCATGAATAAAATAAAAGTATTAAACTTGATTCTTTTTAGAGTCTTTTCTATTATGGCTTTGTTGGTGTGGGAGGTAGAAAGAGAAAGGTTGTTGTTTTTTTTAATAGCCTTTATAAGACTCCAAGCCCAATAAGTAGGAGACTCCTTCCTCTATCTTTTCATAAGGTTTGATACTATCCTAGTGGTAGCAAGCCAGATACCATTCTTCTAGGTCCTCTTCCAAGCCAATGTAGGGACTCCTTGTTCTACCAGCTGCTCCTGAAGGACTTTTACGGTTGTGTTTCAATTATGTTCATTTCTTCATAACCTCATTTGGGGTTTTCTTGTCAAAATACTGGATTTTGACATTTTCTTTTCCATCTCATTTTACATTTACATTTGAGGAAACTGAGGCAAACAGGGTTAAGTGATTTGCCAGGGTCACCTAGCTACTGTGAGGTCCTATTTGAACTAAAGAAGATGAATCCTCTTCACTCAGTGTTTTATCCACTGTGCAACCTAACTGCCTACTTGGAGAACAAGATGCTATTTTTATCCAGATCTCTTTAATTATTTAATATTACTGTGATTGTGGCCTTGATCCTTTGCTCATAAGGCAACCAGGTAGTGCCTTTTCTGCATGAGCTAGATAGCTAGATGATGCATTGAATAGAAGGCCAAGCAACCTGGCAAGTCACTTAACTGTTTTCTCATCTGTAAAATGGGGATAACAATAGCATCTTCCTTCCAGGATTGTTGTGATGATTAAATGAGATAAAATTTGTAAAGCTCTTAGAACAGTGCCTGGCACATAGTTAGCCTGATATAAACGTTAGCTATTATTATTTCTGGTAACATGCTTTCAGTTGTCTTTACCATTTTGTTGGGATTTTAAGGATCTCAACTCCCAAGAATTTTTTCAAGTAAAATCAAACAATAACATTGAATAATAATAATAATAATAATAATAAATGAACAAACAAAAATAACACCAATAATAATGATAATGATTTACCTGGCTGGCAGAAAACTAAACCACAGCATTAAAAAACATAGACTATTAAGACGACTTCTTGTACTCATTGAAAGTGATCCAATTATTTGTGCCTTCATAACTTTGGCCAAAATTGATCTTTTCCTCTTATTATTTATTTACTTATTTTTTGTTTTGTTTTGACTATCAAACATTTTGGCACTTAATTCTATTTGCCCTGTTTTGTCCTCTGATTGTTTCATTGGTTTCCATCTTTATCTCCAAAATAAAAAATTGGAAATTTCTTAAGAGCAGGCATTCAGCCATATAATGATTTTCCTTTTCTCTATATTTACCTAGCAACAATTTAGTTGCACATGTTTGGTATTCAGGAATCACTTTTGAAATGAACTGAAGGGTAGCTCCCTTAGGGCGGGAACTGGGTCCTTCATTTTTTTATGCCTCTCCTAGTATGTACTTGTGAGTTACATGGAACAGGGAAAGTCATATCTAGCCACTGGGATATAATAAGTGAAAGGGTACTCTACGTTTCTAGTAATGCTTGAGTGGGAATAGGGAAAGATGGGACTAATCTCCATGTAAGTAAACAAACTTTGTGCCAGAAGGATGAGGAGGAGGAGGAGGAAAGGGTTTTGGAAAAATAAAGTGAAAATGAAATTTTAAAAAATCATAGGTGTGAAAGGTACTTTAAAACTCCCTTTGTTTATTTAGCTTAATCAATTGAGAACTTGAAGTGCCCCTCCTTTCACATTTAGTTGGCCAGACACTTGAAGATCCTTTTACAAGAAAAGAAATTCTCACCCTCAAGAGACAGGATGTGGATCCCCACAGGTACTGCTCTCTGGGTAGTGCCAGGTAAATTAAGAAACTATGATTGAGCCTCTTCTGCTTCGTGACCAGACTTAGAGGAGGTCTGTACCTGGTGAGACTGTTCCACGTGAATGTTAAGACTGAATCTTCCTGAGGACTTCGGGTTAAGATGGCAGCAGAGTAAGGAGCAGCTGCTCGATCTCTCCTAACTGATGCATACAAGACTCCTCAAGGGGACATAAAAACGAATCCAGATTAAGGAAGGAACCCCACAACAGGGCGCAGCATTGAAGGTACGCAGAATCGGGGCATTTCCACGCTATAATGGGGTGAAACAGCTCTCACTAAAACGCGAGAGGAAGAAGCCCCTCCACCCCCCCACACACACACCAAGCACAACGCCAAGGCCAACGCACAAGAGTGAAAACAGGACTGGGGCAACCAGTAAATCACTAGCAGCCCCAGGGCTTGTACCTGTGAGCGGCAAAGACATGGGACCCCAAGTGGCTGGGGGGACACACGGACTTTCCTCAGCTTCTACTCGGGTGAAGGCTCTGACTGGGGAGCAAAGAAAGATCGACAACGCAGGGACTTCCCCCAAGTGTCTAAGCAGGCGAAGGCTCTGCACCTGGAGGAATAAAGATCCCTAAAGCAGGGACTTTCCCCAGCTTCTACTCAGGGAAGGCAGTGCCCCGGGAGGAATAAAGATTTCCAGCACAGGCTAGGACATCCAGTGAGGACCCGGGGCAGACGGGAGCTCAGCTGTGGAAGCAGCCCCCGAGACTGCTGAAGGAACCTCGGACAGAGGGGCAGATTGGGAACTACCAGGAGACCAGACCCTGAGGACAAGAAGACTGGAGCCAACAGAAGCTTAGAAAGCGCAAGAAGACCCTGAGTGTGAAGACAAAGCTGAAAAGGGGCGGGGCTAACAATGGCAAGCAATAGGGAAGCCCAGAAGAAAAAGACTATCAAGAGAAACTCTGGAACACTCGCCAACTTCTACACAGAGAAAATCCAGACAACAGAGGAGGGAAAACAAAAATCCAAACCTCCCACAAAAAATGAAAGCTGGTCACAAGCTATTGAAGAGTTCAAAAATGAAATGCTGAGGAAGATGGAAGAAATCTGGCAAGAAAATAACAGTTTAAAAGGCAGAATTTCCCAATTGGAAAGTGAGACAAGTCAACTGAAGACCAGAAATGACCAGATTGAAAAGGAAAACCAAAAGATTAAAGCCGAAAACCAAAAGATTATAGCCGAAAACCAGTCCTTAAAGACTCGAATCGAACATTTAGAAACCAATGATCTCTCAAGACAACAAGAACAAATAAAACAAAGTCAAAAGACTGATAAAATAGAAGGAAACATGAAATATCTCAATGAGAAAGTGACAGACCAAGAAAACTGGTCTAGAAGAGACAATTTGAGAATCATTGCTCTCCCAGAAAAGGCAAAAATTAATAGAAACTTGGATTCCATACTCAAAGAAATTATTCAGCAAAATTGCCCTGAAGTTCTACAACAAGAGGGCAATATAGACATTGAAAGGATCCATAGATCACCCTCTACACTGGACCCAGAAAAGTCAACACCCAGGAATATAATAGCGAAATTGAAGAGCTTTCAAGTAAAAGAAAAAAATCTTACAAGAAGCCAGAAAGAGACAATTCAAATATCAAGGAGCACCAATAAGGATCACACAGGATCTGGCAGCCTCAATGCTAAAAGACCGCAAGGATTGGAATACAATATTCAGAAAGGCAAGAGAGCTGGGCCTTCAGCCACGAATCAACTACCCATCGAAACTAAACATATACTTCCAGGGGAAACTATGGGCATTCAACAAAATTGAAGAATTCCAAGTTTTTGCACAAAAGAGACCAGGACTAAATGGAAAGTTTGACACTTAACCACAAAAATCAAGAGAAAGATGAAAAGTTAAATAAGAAACAGAGGGAAAAGAAAGAAAACACATAATCTTTTAAGCTTGACACTTTAAGGGCGTAAATAAGATCTGATTATCTGTATTACTAGGTGGAGAAATGCTATGTATAATTCTCTGTAGTGAACACTATACACTATTATAATATTTACTATTATAGCAACCAGAAGAATAATTCATAGGGAGAGGACAGGATACTAAATGGTCTAAAATGACATGGGGGGGTGGGAAAGAGGGGGGGGAATAGTAGGGGACACCAAGAAAAATATGAGTAACTAAGAAAAATAAGATATTCTATTACACACAAAGAGGGCATGGGAAGGGGAGGGGATAAATACTACCATAAGAAGGAGAGGAAGAGAGCATAATCAAACCTTACTCTCAGTGTAATCAACCCGGAGAGGGAAGAGTAGCTTTATTATCCATTCGGATAAAAAACTCTATCTAACCCTACTGAGAAAGTCAGAAGGGATAAACCAAAGGGAGCAGGGGAGTGGGGAGGCCAAAAAAGGGAGGGGAGAAGAAGGGGGAGGGAATTCATTTGGTCTTTAAAAAACAAAAAGAGGGGAATAACAAGGGAGGGGGCAGAAAGGGAAGTCAATCAAGGGAGAGGATAAGGGATACTGGCTCAAAGCAAACCACTGGTTTAAAAGAAAATAGTGTAAGAAGAAGGGGTGGGTCTAGGGGAGGATACAAAAATGTCAGTGAATACAAAACTAATAATTGTAACTCTGAATGTGAACGGGATGAACTCGTTCACAAAACGGAAGCAAATAGCAGAGTGGATCAGAAACCAAAATCCTACCATAGGTTGTCTACAAGAAACAAATATGAGACAGGTGGACATACACAAGTTTAAGGTTAAGGGTATGAGCAAAATCTTTGGGGCATCAAATGAGAAAAAGAAGGCAGGAGTGGCTATTATGATCTCTGACAAAGCCAAAGTAAAAATAAATATGATTAAAAAAGACAGGGAAGGTCATTACATCCTGATTAAAGGCAGTATAAACAATGAGGAAATAACACTGCTCAATATATATGCACCAAGTGGTATAGCATCCAAATTCATAAAGGAGAAACTGGCAGAGCTCAAGAAGGAAATAGATAGTAAAACCATACTAGTGGGAGATCTAAATATTCCTCTTTCAGATCTAGATAAATCAAACCAAAAAAATAAATAAGAGGTAAGAGAGGTGAATGAAGTCCTAGAAAAATTAGATTTAATTGATATGTGGAGAAAAATAAATAGGGACAAAAAGGAATACACCTTCTTTTCAGCTGCACATGGTACATTTACAAAGATTGACCATGTAATAGGGCATAGAATCATTGCAAACAAATGCAAAAGAGCAGATGTAATAAATGTAACCTTCTCAGATCATAATGCAATAAAAATAATAATTAGTAAGGGCACCTGGACAGGCAAATCAAAAACTAATTGGAAATTAAACAATATGATTCTCTAAAACCAATTTGTCAAAGAAGGAATCATAGAAACAATCAACAATTTCATTGAAGAAAATGACAATGATGAGACATCCTACCAAACTATGTGGGATGCGGCCAAGGCAGTACTTGGGGAAATTTATATCCTTGAGTGCATATATTAACAAATTAAGGAGGGCAGAGATTAATGAATTGGGTATGCAACTCAAAAAATTAGAAAGCGAGCAAATTAAAAACCCCCAGATGAAAACTAAATTAGAAATACTAAAAATTAAGGGAGAAATTAATAAAATCAAAAGTAAAAGAACTATTGAATTAATAAATAAGACTAGAAGCTGGTATTTTGAAAAAACAGATAAAATAGACAAAGCACTGGTCAATCTAATAAAAAAAAAGGAAAGAAGAAAACCAAATTGACAGTATTAGAAATGAAAAGGGAGACCTCACCTATAATGAAGGGGAAATTAAGGCAATCATTAAGAACTATTTCGCCCAATTATATGGCAACAAATACAACAATCTAGGAGATATGGATGAATATTTACAAAAATATAAATTGCCTAGATTAACAGCAGAAGAAATAGAATACCTAAATAATCCCATATCAGAAA
>NC_058130.1:374947688-374975948 GCF_016433145.1 Gracilinanus agilis
AAAAACTATAACAAATTTCATTTGGAATAACAAAAGATCAAGAATATCAAGGGAAATAATGAAAAAAAATGTAAAGGAAGGGGGCCTAGTAGTACCAGATATTAAACTATACTATAAAGCAGCAGTCACCAAAACAATATGGTACTGGCTAAGAGATAGAAGGGAGGATCAGTAGAATAGACTTGGGGTTAATGATGTCAACAAGACAGTGTATGATAAACCCAAAGAGCCCAACTTTTGGGACATGAATCCACTATTTGACAAAAACTGCTGGGAAATCTGGAAAACAATATGGGAAAGATTAGGTTTAGATCAACATCACACCCTACACCAAGATAAATTCAGAATGGGTGAATGACCTGAACATAAAGAGGGAAACTATAAATAAGCTAAGTCAACACAAAATAGTATACCCGTCAGATCTCTGGGAAAGGAAAGATTTTAAAACCAAGCAAGAGTTAGAGAAAATTACAAAATGTAAATTAAATGGTTTTGATCATATCAAGCTAAAAAGCTTTTGTACAAACAAAAACAATGTAGTCAAAATCAGAAGGGAAACAACAAATTGGGAAGAAATCTTTATAACAAAAAACTCTGACAGGGGTCTAATTACTCAAATATACAAAGAGTTAAATCAATTGTATAAAAAATCAAGCCATTCCCCAATTGAAAAATGGGCAAGAGACATGAATAGGCGATTCTCAGGTAAAGAAATCAAAAGTATCAATAAGCACATGAGAAAGTGTTCTAAATCTCTAATAATTAGAGAAATGCAAATCAAAATAACTCTGAGATATCACCTCACACCTAGCAGATTGGCTAAAATGAAAGAAGGGGAGAGTAATGAATGCTGGAGGGGATGTGGCAAAATTGGGACATTAATGCATTGCTGGTGGAGTTGTGAACTGATCCAACCATTCTGGCTGGCAATTTGGAACTATGCTCAAAGGGCTATAAAAGAATGCCTGCCCTTTGATCCAGCCATACCATTGTTGGGTTTGTACCCCAAAGAGATCATAGATAAACAGACTTGTATGAAAATATTTATAGCTGCGCTTTTTGTAGTGGCAAAAAACTGGAAAATGAGGGTATGTCCTTCAATTGGGGAATGGCTGAACAAATTGTGGTATATGCTGGTGATGGAATACTATTGTGCTAAAAGGAATAATAAACTGGAGGAATTCCATGCAAATTGGAGAGACCTCCAGGAACTGATGCAGAGCGAAAGGAGCAGAGCCAGAAGAACACTGTACACAGAGACTGATATACTGTGGTAAAATCGAATGCAATGGACTTCTGTACCAGCAGCAATGCAATGACACAAGACGGCTATGAGGGATTTATGGTAAAGAACGCTGCCCACATTCAGAGGAAGAACTGCAGGAGAGGAAACATAGAAGATAATCAATTGCTTGAATGCATGAGTTGAGATGGACATGATTTGGGATGTAGACTGGAAACGACCACACAAATACAACTAACAACAATGTGGAAATAGGCCCTGAACAAGGACACAAGTTACAACCAGTGGAAATGTACGTTGGCCATGGGTGGGGGGGATGCGGGGGGTGAAGGGGAAAGTAGGGGTATAAAGCATGTAAACAGGTTAAAAATGAATATTAATAAATGTTAAAAATGGGAGAAAAAAAAGAAACTATGATTGGTTCCTGAGATGTGATAGACCAGCCCACAGTGAAAGGAAGTAGAAATCAGAGAGACAGGAAGTGATATGGGAAAAGGGCTTGTAAAAGGTGAGATAGAAGAGCTGGAATTCATTCTGCATTGGTGGACATTTCTGTATTGGAGATTCTGCATTGGGTATTCTTGCTGAAAGAGAGTTCTGTGTTGGTGGCTCAAGGAGTTTGGCTTCAGTGACTCCCTTGGGTTGAGAAGACCCTGGCCAGAGACACTGGCTTTTTGGCCCTTCTCCTGTGTTTGGTGGGAGGCTTTCTTTGGTGAGACTTGCTTAAACAGCATCAGACTCTCTTTTCATTGGTGAAATGCTTGGCTGGAGACACTCTCATGGGCTAGTGAGATTCACATTCACAGTTGCACTCAGGTCTGGAGGCACTCAGATCTGGACTTAGGGTATTCAGCTAGGCAATATTTTCTACCTCCTTCCTACATTTCCCTCTCTTTACTATCTCTATTTTGTTGTAATAAAGCTACTAAAGCTACTAACATACTCATCATTTAATTTTAATTATTATAAATGGCAACCACAACTTTTTATAACTCTTAATTTGACCAAAACCAATTTGAACTCTTATATAGGGAAACACAGCTCCCAGAGGCACCTACTGAAGCAGAGAATAGAAAATATGAAATGATGCATTGGAAATCTGGGATCATTAAAGAAGTAGCCTATTAGAAACCTGGATCAGAATTGGGCTCAATAAGTATTTTGGAAGATCTGTACCTTGGTATTCTCTTTAACAGATAGAAAGACTTCTACTAACCCTTTTGTGAGTTTTTATGACCAAAACTATCCATCTCCTGATGAGTAACCTGAGAATGACCTTCCTCTCCCAAATTTTGTGGGCTGATTTTCAGACCCCAAACCTGTGTAGTCAGGTTCTAAACCATACTGAAAATCTTTCACTCTTGGTAGGTAGGACTTGGCAAAACCTGCTGTACACTGACATAACCTTTGCCTGGTTTAGTTCCACACCTTGCTGAGACACTGAATTTAGTCTTTAGGAGAGAATGAATAAAGATGTAATTGTTGAAAGTCAAGTTCATTTCATTTCAATTTTACTCTAATTCTTACAGAACCATTAAACCCCAAACAGGATAGTAATGTGAAGAGCTTTTCCTGTTTTCAAATTGGCCCAACCCAAGTGGTAGGATAAGTTTTATTGCCTTTGACATTTACTTGTCTATGGTATGACTTTGGGAACATCACTGCACTAGCATCTCTGGACCTTAGTTTCCTGATCCATAAAATGAGGAAACAGGACTAGATGATCACTGAGGTCCCTTCCAACTCCAAACCTTGTGTAATGTGAACCAATACTTCCTTGCAAAATCCTTTTCTTCATTTAGGAGGTGAAAGAGATCCTGGAGAATGGTGATGACATAAATGATCATATAGTATTTGGCTTTAGCAGCCTACTTGTGAATGGCTGGTAATCATGGGGGAAACCCTGGTTTCTTTATCACCATGCATTTTTTTCAACTACAGTAGTTGCTGAAATAAGTTAATTCCCTCTCCCATCTGTGAAAAACATAATTTTGCCATAGGATTACATGGCACTTAACAATGTTTGTAAACACTTGGACAAGCTCCAAATAAAGATTTTTCCTTAGATGATCTCTGTTTGAAATAAGCTTATGTTTGTAAATGTATTTATAGTTTTCAGGCTAGTCAGAAATGCCAGCTTTAGACTGATGAGAAACACATGTAGTGTGAAAGGCAAATAAAGATGGTAATTAGTTCCTCCTTGCCAATTGTTTTGTTTAGTCATTAATTAAATCAAATGCACATGCTGCTCTGAGTATTTGGCCTGCTTATGTGTGTATGTACATATAAATATATATATATATACACATATATATGAGATACTTTTCATTGTAGTATTCTTTAGTAAAAGGCAAAAGATTTATGCCAACTGAAGAGAAACCAGATATCTTTTAAAAAGTAGAAATTAGATTTACTTTGAACATTGTACAATGCATCTCTCAGTGAATGAAAGGAAGTAAAATAAAATTTGGAATTTAACATTACATTTAGGAAAATTCTTTGAATTTGCTTTCACAGTAAAAGTGTGCTAGGGGACAGCTTCCCTTTCAGAGCCTAAGGATAACTTTGTGGGGTTGCACTTCTGACCCCAAGGCTCATGAGCCTCTGGCTGCATTCCTATGACCATGAACTGGTAGATCGATTACTTCTTAGCTAAGACCATTTACTCTAGTTGCATAGCAAGAACAGTTATGAAAAAATATTCCCCCTTTTATAGATACATGGGAAGAATAGGCTCAGACCTATAGTACAAGGTTTGAGAGGCTCAGGTATATGACACACATGAAGCAAAGGCAATTCATAGCCCCTGATATTCTAGGGTTCTCCTCCTTGCATGGTTCTTTCAAAGTTTCCCCTTGAGGGCAACATCTCTCTTAGGTGATTCCTCATTTAGACTCCCCATAGAATGCTTCTCTATTGAGTCCAAAAACTAGCTCTCTTCTCTTTCTCTGCTGGCAGTATACGTGATCCCCCCAGATCAGCCTCTCCGCCTTTATCTACATCTGGAAAGAGTATGCTCTGCTCCCTTCTGGATTCAGTGCCTCCTCTTGGTCTGGCAGCACTGCATGCAGTGTGAAGGAAAGGAGAAAGATTATCTCAAACCTTTGGCCAATATTTCTTTTTTGGAAAGAGGACTATTGGCAGTGATACATTGTGATGCCACCTGTCTTTGTGAATGGCACAATAAACAAAGTCACACAACTAGACCATCTCCTTTCCTAATCATGTCTTTTTGTCTCTTCTTGAGATGAAACATTGATGGTCATCTCTGCTTGGCTTTTAAGACTTGGCATTCATCCTTCAGTTGTATTTTGGATTACCATTTTTTTTCTGAATTTTTTTTCTGATATTTTTCTGAAAACACACTTGCAACCAGCAGAACCATCAGAATATTGGTGGTAAAGAAAGGAGATTTTATGGTAGTAGGTAGTTCAGATAGTTGAAATTATTGTACAGTTTACCAAATGCAATTTAGTCCAATCTTCTATTCAATTCCAGATCCAGATGAATGTCCATCACAGGCCCTAAGATAAGTATGTTGACTGATTGACTCAACATATTACTTAGCCAGCTCTATATTAGAGGAATTTTCAGTTTTTATCTATTTTACTTTTCCCAAAGGAAACTGTTTGGCTTAGTTTAGGGGTCCACAGTAGCTTGTTGCAGGCAGTAAGGGAAGAGAGAAAGCATTTATTAAACACCTACTGTATTTCAGGCACTGTTCTAAGTGCTTTACAAATATCTTCTTTGACAAGTGATAATACTCTCTTCTCTATGTTCCCTGCTAAGGAGCAGTAAGTGTTCTCTAGTTGAGTGATTTTGTGATAAACCAATGCATATACTAGAAAAATGAATGGTAACTCAAGCACAAAACTCTTGTATCTTGTTTATTGAAGGTTATTTGGAATCACAAATGACTTGGTCATAGAAAGTGAAGTTAAGAGTATTGCTATTGGCTCATTCACTGCTTCCTTGGGTGAGAGGCATTATCTGTATTATGACATTAGTCACATTTAATAACAGCAAGTGAACACAATGTAGTCACCATTTGTATAATTGGAAATCTTGTACCTTTAAAACTACATTACCCAGGAGCCCACTGACTTCCTGTCATTAAGGGCTGACATAGACAGGAGATAAATTTGGTGGATTTCTGTGTCTAGCTCTCTTTCCTTCTTATGAGGGCAGCTGTGAATGTGGGACTTTTGAATAGGTAGATCAGCTTGGGCACGTGCTTTTATTTTGTTAGCTTTTTATTCCTTTACTTCTAGTAATTATTAATAAATCTTAAAAACATAATATTTAAAGTTATTATTATATTCATTTTAAGTTTTACAAATTCCTAGGAAGAGAGTGAAGTAGAGTCCCAGCAAATAGTGGAGAGACAAATTATCTGCTACTTCTGTTCCCCAAATGCTTCAAAATCTTTGAGCAATTCAATTGGGTGAGAGAATGAGAGAAGGAAAGGAATGAGGGACAGCCCAAGTTACTTCATAACTCACTTTGAAAATTATTATTTATTACATAGAGAAAGAGTCTTGCCCTCATGACTTTGGAGTAGAATCCTTGGAGCATTTGATCTGTACATTCCCAAATGAAAGGGTTGGAAATAGCAATGAAACCCTCACTTCCAACCTAAAGATACCATTAAGCTGATTCATGGTCTTAATTTCTTAACTTTTAACTCTTAACTATTAACTCCCAAGTCAGTATCCAAACTTTAAATCATGCTACTTATGAGTAGCAAACAGTTTAACCTTCACTCAAGGCTTTTTGTTTTTTCCTTTGTATACTATAGTGTCTTGGATTGGTGGGATAGATCACTAGGCACTCTTAAATGCTTCCAAAACATCATTAAAGCAAAACTTCATTTAACAAAGCAATAATACAGGTTATAGGAGCTCACATTTATATAGGGCTCTAACATTTATAGGGTGCTTTTCTGATAAGAGCTCGCCGTTATCTTCATTTTGTTGATAGAAAAATTGAGATTCACAGAGATCAAATTACTTGTACAGACACCCAATTTATAAGTATTGGAACTAAATCCAATATTCTTTTCACCACATCACATACTAAGTCTGTAAACATTTTAAAAATATTCTTAGGATGGGGACCATGAATCACAAACTCAGAGAGTGAGCAAAAAAGTTGATTTACTATAAGGTATTTTAAGTGACCTCTCAATCTTGGTGATTTAAAATCTCAAATCTTAAAGTCTCTTAGCATGTGGAGAACTAGAAATGTTCGGGGTGGATACAGATTGCTCAAAAAAAAAAAAGGGACAACCTTAAGGCTCTGAACTATTTGACACAAAACTCAAAGTTGAGAATGCCTTATGAAAAAGATTTTAGAAAAACTTGTGGCTTGATTTTATGTAATTATTGAGTGGCAGACAGTATAAGGACACGAGGCATAATGACTCAGGAGAAATAATACTAGGCTTGGGAGTCAAGAGCCCTGATTTCTAGTATCATCTCTGCTGTATATTAATTAAAGAGATATCATGGTACAGTTGGAAAAATGTGAAACTTGATGTTATTGGACCAGAGTTCTGGACTATCCTGTCTCTTAGTGTCTGTTTAACTTCTGGTAAATTAATTAACTTTGTTGAGTTTCAGTTTCCTCATCTTTTTTTTTAAATTTACGTGGTTACAGTGAGAAAATGAGAAAATATACAAGTTCTTTTTTGCCATAAGTTGCTAGAGAATTATCATTCTAAATGTTTAAGGCCCTGGACTAAGTGGTACCTAGAAAGATCTTTTCTGTTAAAAAATACTTCTTCCTATTGAAGTCCAAAATTCTTTACCCAGGGGGAGTTGTAAGGTTTAAATGAGATAATAGATAGGAATCACCTTACAAACTTTAAAGCATTATGTAAATACCATTTATTATTATTATTATTATTTATTCCACAATTACCAAATTTCTAGTTTGGTGATGACTTCTTTTCTTTAGACTTCTATCTTTAAACTTTTATTGCATTCCTACTGAGTCTAAGTAAAGTTTATAGAGCAATTTAGGGATGAGTTGACAAAGTTTAATAACTGCTCTCCAGAAAATAAAATGTTTACAGATATTTTTTAAATTTAATCTGCATTATTAATATTTTCTTGAGTCTTGAAATCAAGAAAACAATAATTCAAGCCCTAATTTGTAACATTTGATAATTTCCAATACATAAATGATCACACTGAACATTTGACAATTGCCTCCTATAAGCCAATTCAAGGTGGTTCCAGGATACCCATGCACTCTCCTTGTTCCTCAGTTCATCTTTTAAAATTTATATCTTCTTGGAGAAGCAAATATAGTAAGAATATATGCTGAAATAAAACAGTAAGATCATAATGTTTTAGTATGAGTAACTTTATCATATAGTTTCTTAGGTAATAAAAGTCAAAAGTGGGAGCCTTGGGGGTGGTAAGAAGTGGTGAAGGGGTATAGCCGAAGAATAAAGGTTATTAAAAAGGGATTCAGAAAAGAAAAATATGACTCAAAGACAAACTTGCTTTATACTTTTGCCGACGCCTGGTCACTTACAGAAGATTTGGATTTCCTTTAAAAAATGCTTTAATTTAAAAAATGATTTAATGAAGGTATTCATTTGCCTAAGAAGCCATTCAAGCAGATTGAAACGGGGTAGAGCAAATGATTGCAATTTAAGGGAGACCCAAAAGGCAAAGTATATGTCTTGAGACTAGTGAAGTGGCATAAACCTCAGTATTAGGGCAATCATTTTTAATGCCTTCATTAGTGTGCTGGAAGAGAGAATGAATCCTAAGATGCAATCTGCAGATGGCACTAAAAAGGGGGGGCGCAGTACAAGCCTCAGCCAGCACAGAGCAATAATAAAAGTGTTCTGGGCAGAAAATGATGAAATGAGATTCATTTGGCAAAGTATAAGCTAATGCATCTGGGAGGAAAGCATCCAAACCATAGGCATTATGATGGGTAGATACCACCTCAAAAGCAATATTGTGAAAAGAGGCCTCTGGGTGAAGGGGCAACATGGATTTTGCAACGTGATCCCAAAGCAAGAAAGGCCAGAGTTATTTTGGTTTACAAGAGGCATCATGTCACAGCCTGGGAAAGGAATAGCTCTTCTCTTTCTCTGACCCTCCGACCTCGGGACCCTGGGGCTCTGGGAGGCAAATCTATCTAAATGAGGCCACACATGGAATGTTCTGTTCACACGGTGGGGGGCTGCTCAGGGCCAGGTAGGTGGAGATGTCTGGCAGGAGTTCAAGGGGAGCAATGATGAAGGGTAAGAGGGAGAGAGAGGGAGAGATGGAGGGCCAAGGCAAAGGGATAATTACTAGGTACTTCCACGGTGCCAAGAGTGAATCCAGTGCCATTTGAAACTCATTGACAGAGATTGATGTATGCTGGGAGATTAAAGGGATAGGGGCATGCTCTGGAGAATGGCTCAGGGGTATGGTTAACTACGTGTTATCATTTCATCCTCCTCCTTCTCAAAAACACCCACTGTGTTCCCCTCTGCTGTGTGCTTAGTCTTAATGGGAAAAGTAATAAATGATGGGTCCTCATCTCCCCCCCCCCACCCAGGATCTAAATAACTCCCTGGTAATGTCATAGGTGCTAAGGAAGATCTTTGAATTTTCTTACACCATTAAGTGGTATCTATAGGGTACCAAGGCAAGGGACTAAAAAGTAAGAAATTGAGCTGATGCCAAGTGATTTATCCAATACCGTTCACTTAATTGGTAGAACTGACCAGTTGTTCTGTTGTTGTCTGCATATAATCTCAGTGATCCCTAAATGCCTCTACTTTTCTATATTCTTACCCAGGGTCACTGTGATCACATATGGAAACCAAGGCAAGAAACCCCTGTGAGCAAGTCTTTTTTTTTTTTTTAGATTTGAAAAAATTTATTTATTTGTTCATTTAATTATATTTTTCCATGGTTCCATGATTCATGTTCTTTCCCTCCTCCTCTCCCCTCCCACCACTCTCTTATAGCCAATGATCAATTCTACTGGATTTTACATGTACCATTGATCAAGACCTATTTCCATATTATTAATATTCGCACTAGGGTGATTGCTTACAGCAGTGGTTCACAAACTTTTTTGGACTACTGCCCCGTTTCCAGAAAAAAATATTACTTATCCCCCTGGAAATTAATTTTTTTTAATTTTAATAGCAATTAATAGGAAAGATAAATGTACTTGTGGCCATCATCGCTCCCCTGGATCGCTGCAGCACCCACCAGGGGGCGGTGGCACCCACTTTGGGAATCACTGGCTTAGAGTCTACGTCCCCAATCATATCCCCATTGACCCATGTGATCAAACAATTGTTTTTTCTTCTGTTTGTGAGCAAGAGTCTTGAGCCTGCCCCAACTCCTTTACCTTGAAATTTTGTTCAGGGAACAAATGGGAAGAGTCAGAAGAGGACATTTAAGATGATTTGTCAGACTGGGCCATCCAATGTGGCTTAGAGATCCAATTGGCTGCAAAGGAGGGAAAGAAAGAGAGCCAGGTGGGACCTCTTCGAGGGGTACCAGTTTAGCTAGGAGAGTCAAGGGTTCTTGAGTGACCTTTCTATAACCCCCAGCCCCCCATGAATCTCTATTTGTGTTCCCTATGTTGTGCGTGCCTGTGAGGGAATCTACTATTCTGGACTCTGTTATTAGCCACCAGAGGTATTTGGCACAGGGAACACCAAAGCTTTTAGGCAATGATAACTCTGTGTCACAAGGTCAATGATAACTGGTTGTTGGCTTGTGGACTCCTCCTAGTTGTGGCAATGTTGCCATTGATGAATGCTGTCATTTCTTGCTTCTGGTCCAGGATGAGGGGAAGTAGACAGTGGCTTTACAGGACAATTGAATCTAATATTTAAAATCTAGCAATGAACCCTATTAAAGTCATCTGTAGTCTTCTCAGTTTAGATGAGAACCATAGATTTAAGGCTAGAGTTGACCAATCAATAAACATTTATTAAGCACCTATTACGTGCTAACTGGAGGGGCCTTAAAGGTCAATGAGGCAACTCCCTCATTTTATAGTTGAGGAAACAGGTCCAAAGATGTTAAATGTTTTCCCAGGGTCACCTGGAACACCTGGGACTTCCCATCCTGCCATGAAGAAATATCTCACCTCATTCTCTTATGAATCTGTCTTAGGACAATGGATAGAGAATTAGAAGGGATCATAGAGGTCATCTAGTTCTATTTTTTCATTTGGAAGATGGGGGAAACTGATATTTAAGAAGGGCAGTGATTTGCCTGTAGTTAAACAGATAATAAGTAATCAAAACCAGAATTTGAACTCAGTTTCTGACTTGAAATTCAGTAATATTTCTACTGTATCATTCTGCATTTCCTAATTCAGTCTATAGTTATAATAGGCCAGACTATAACTGACACTTGGCCCAGAGAATCTTGATCTTACTTTTTAGCCTGTGATCATTGGGCAGCCTCACAGTGGAAGAGAGGCCACTTCCCTTATTAAGGTGATTGGCAATAGATATAGCCTTTCTACCCCTTCAGCTGCACTGACAACTCCTATAATAATATTTGATTCCAAGAACTGGTGTTCTGTGTGATATCATTGGGGACCAGATCTCAGGATTAAGGGGAAATCAAAGTTGGAGTTGAAGAAGGCAGAGGTCTTGGCCACGACAGGATTTCCTCATTCTCTGGCACTTGAAAATTATAAAATGCCCAAGAGAAGAGAATTATTTAGAATTCAAGTGAACATACCTAGGAATAACAACACAAAGGTTGAATGGAAATCTGATATGAAATGTACACTGAAAATCAAGTTAACAAGTAAGATTTCTGAAAAGTAATTTTTATTGGTTTATATTGCAATTAGTTAGAATTTCATAGAAGATAATTCTGAAGGTGTCCAAAGAAAGACCAGAGTTTCCTCCTAGACCTGATTTAAACAATATTCCAGTGTTGTCTACAACATGCTTTTAGTACCAATAGGGATAGTTATTTATTGAGAGATCAGGAAAAGAATGACAGCACGACTAATAAAGATAAAGAGAACAATGTGGATTTAAAAAAATGAACAAAATATTGCTATTTTAATGAAGAGAAATGTGAAGGAATTCTTTACCATAAATATAAAAAAATCAATTGTGTTGTGTGTTGAGTCTTTTTTTAGTCATGTCTGACTCTTCATGATACCATTTGGGGGTTTCTTGGTAAAGATATCGAAGTACTTTGCCATTTCCTTCCCCAGGTAATTTTACAGATGAGGAAACTGAGACCAACAGAGGATTACAGGGATCACAGAGCTAGTGTCTGAAGCCAGATTAAAATTCAGGAACAAGAGTCTTCCTGACTCCAGACGAAGTTCTCTATCTACTATACTGCTTAGCTATCCTAAAAAAAATCAATGATAAAAAAAAAGAATAAAAATGAAGGCATGTGATATGCAGTTGAGCAACTCCAACCTGACCTACTTAAATGAGCTGTTGATGCTTATAGATGGAAAACGGATAAAAGAATGAATATCAACAGATTCATAATTTCCCAAGGAGCATTCATTGATGTAAATTGATCACCACTATAAGTATCCAAGCTGTAGAGTTAGAAAGAGCCTCAGAGGCCATTTAGTCTGAGGAGGTAGCTTGGACCTTCAAAAAATTATTGATTTACCTAGTATAGGATAAAGTAGTAAATATAAGAATGTATCTATATGTGTTGAACTCAAGTATACTGTCTCCCACCCACTGCTCTTTCCATTGTGCAACACTACCTCTCATATTATGCCTTTCCTCTTCAACCAAAAAAATCTTTGATATTATCTCAACAATTAAACACTGTATGTCCTTGCCAAACAGAGACAAGATGGTTGCCCAGGGCAACATAATTTAAAATGTAAACTTCTTCATAAAAATTTATGAAGGTGGATGTGGGAAAATTATTAGTAGTACTGCCTCACCAAATAGGGAGAAGGGAGAAGTAGTTGGATGGAAAAATAAAAAGGCTTATGTGGAAAGTCTGATAAGATATTAATTAAATCAGGTTATCCCAAGATATTTAAAAATGAAATTAAGATAAAAAACAAAGCACAAATTGGAAAACTCAGTTAAGGTTTCTTGAATAATGGAGAAGGTACCTAGCATAGTGGATGGATCTCTTCTGGAGGACTGATGGGAAAGAGTCAGACAGGAATATATGGTATAAGTGGATTATTTTTTTTGCCCAGATATTTGTTTTATTATTGTCCTATTTTTCTATAACCTTGGTTTGGTCTGTTTCTCCGTTTTCCCTGCCCCACAAACATCAATTTTTCTGTCTGGATTTCCATCTGAACCAATATTTTATAGGCACCTGTTTTTTACAAATTCCATTGAATTATTATTATTTTTTTTGTAAATGGATTATGATAAGTTGTTTTTGTTGTTGAGTCATTTCAGTTGTGTCCAACTCTTCATGACTCTATTTGGGGTTTTCTTGGCAAAGATTTTATAGGGCACCTGTTTTTTACAATTCCATTGAATTATTATTTTTTTTTGTGAATGGATTATGATAAGTTGTTTTTGTTGTTGAGTCATTTCAATTGTGTCCAACTCTTCATGACTCTATTTGGGGTTTTCACTGCAAAGATACTACAGTGGTTTGCCATTTCCTTCTCCAACTCATTTTACAGATATGAAACTGAAGCAAAAAAGGTTAAGAGACTTTTCCAGAGTCACATAGTAAGAGTCTGAGGCCTCTAATACTTAATAACTGTATGACCTTGGTCAAGTCAATTAATCTCTGCCTGACTCAGTTTCCTCAATGGTAAAATTAGGCTCATAATAGCAGTGCCTTCCAAGATTATTGGGCAGAAAAATAACAGTTAGAGTGTTCTCTATTCTTCTGGCTCTGGGTTTTTTTTTTACTTGGCATTATATCATAAAGGTCTTCCTATATTTCTTTGTATTCCTCTATTGTTGAATATATATAGGCTATTTCAAGTATTTTTTTATTACATATAATAATGTTTGGAAAATCTTTGAACAGACAGTGCTTTATTTTTTTAAAACCATTATCAGAGTATATCCCCCTCAGTGGAATTATTGGCTCAAAGAGAGAGAGTGTGTGTAATTGGTAACTTTTAGTACATACTGCCAGATTTCTCTCCAAAGGAATTCTGAAAGTTTGCCATTCTGCCAACAATAAAAGAATATACTTTTTTTTTATCCACAACCCTAACTGTACTTTTTGTTGTTTTTTGATCCTTTTACCTATTTAATGGGTAGAAACTAGTAACCAATGTTATTTAAATTTGTCTCTTTTTTGTTATTAATGAGGTTAAAGATGATCTAGAACTTGAATATTTCCTTACCCAAATGACTGAGACAGGATCAGATAACCTAAGAATACCCAGTTAGTCTAATATGAATTTGAAGAGGTATTTTCATGCTTTTATGTTCATTCTTTTTTTTAACCTTACCTTCTTTCTTAGAATCTATACTGTGTGAATTTTAAAATTAATATCCAAAATCTCCATTTATACAGCTGGGTATTGGTTTCAAGGCAGAAGAGTGGTAAGGGCAAGGCAAGTGACTTGTTTAGAGTCCAAGAGCTAGGAAGTGTCTGAGGCACTTTGAACAGGGGACCTCCCATTTCTAGGCCTGACTCTCAATCTACTGAACCACCTAGCTTCCCTCTCTGTATCCATTTCTTCAAATGGATTCACAGGATCCTAGATCCAGAATTGCAAGGGACCTTTGAGATAATTTTAGTTCAACTGTCTTTTTTATAGTGAAAGAAACTGAATCCTAATGAGGTTAAATGACTTGCTTACTATCATAAAACATGGGATTTGTATTCTGGAGGATTCTTTCACCACTTCCATGCTGTTCTCCATGGACATAATGTCTGAGGAAATTAATACCATCATGGCCCTAGTACTTTTTTGGTATTTTTGGAAAGAGGCTAATAATCAGAACAAATGGAGACCAGACCACTGACCAAGCTAAGGAATCTTCCCCTTGCTTCTTACCATCTGTGTGATTTTTAGATGCATTTTTCTGTTTCTGAGCTTCAATTTCCCCCCTTGTAGAATATGAAGGTTGAATTAATTGATTTCAAAGATCCATTCTAGTTCTAAATTGTATAAATGGCCTGCTTTACCTTATAATGACTTGCCTTTCCAAGCACTCTTCTCAGTAATTACCAAGATTATTTTTTCAAGACATTGTTTACAAGCTTCTTTTAGTTCCTAGTGAAGAGGCCAGTATTTTATTCTTTATGAACCAGAAAGACACTTGTCTTAATGAGATAATTTCCATTCCATATGTGGTACAATGGAAAGAGCAGATTCAACCAACGTGGACTCTAGATCCTGCTCTGATACTGTCTAGTTATGTGACCCTGAGGAGGTGATTTCACTCCTTCAACCCTACTTTCATCTACTGCTCTGCTTGATTTCAGCTCCCCTGGGTATCCTCTGGGGTCAGTCATCCTTTTGACACACTCATCTCCTGCTTTCTTTTGAGTGTTATATCCCCCTACCCCATTAGATGGTAGACTTCTTGAGGATAGGGACTATTTTTCTTTTTTTTATTAATTTTATCCCTGTTGCAAAACACAGTACTTGACATGCAGTAGGTGCTTAATAAATGTTTATTAGATTGGATTTCAGCCTCCTAAATTACAAGGTCTTTAACTATTAGAATTGAGCTAAATACTATTAAGGGCTCTTCCGGTTTTCACATTTCATTATGGCTTTGAATGCCAGTTGCTTCCCATCACCATTTTTATAACGGATATTTTTCAAAGGAGTGTGAAAAATTAATATTGAATTGGAATTTTTTTGAGAAATGATGCCCCCTTTGGCCTTCAAAAACAGTTTGATTTTTAAAAAACCTATAAAACTTTCTCTTCCCCAGGTTATGAAGCAGGGTTTGGTCCCCACTTTTGTCAAGATGTAAAAACAGGCAGGATGGAGACCTGCTCCCTATTTATCTGTAAACAAGGTCTTGATTAGCTGATGAAATTAACTAGGTTACCCCCATGTTGTAATGAAGTGGTGAGGGAAGAGTTGAGGTCTCTGAGGCCACGCCCTGCGTTACTCCTCTCCAATCAGAGATATCTTGGGGAGGGAGTAAATGATGATGTCAGAATGGATATATATGGGCTTGTGTGAAGGGAAGCTGGCTTTTTTGTTGTTGTTGTTAGCCCATGTCTCCTGCTTAAACGTCTGCTATTGCTCTCTCTTTCTTTCCGACCTAGCTTGGCCTCTTGGCTAGAGTATTTTGGCATCTGTTCAGATTGTGAATGAGTCGATTGCCTGCTTAGATATTCTTGAGTGGTATATTAACAAATTTATATTTTAAATTTTAAAAAATACAGCCTCTAGAGAATTCCACTCATTTACAGGAGGGATGAAATTTAATTGGTTTGATTAATCTAATATTTAATATTAACAAATTTAATTAATTAAATATTTAATTTCTATTTAATATTTCTCGAGCTGCCCAAAGGTAATTAAGTCCATTGCAACTTAGAGAAATTTCATTCTGTAATAATTTTGGAGCCTTGATGTCTCTGACATTCTTTGGTACACTGAAGTTCCATTGGTTCGGGATTGTTCTAAAGTAAGGGTAATGAGTGAGATTAGGAAATGAAACATAATTCTCCCTTATCGTAAAAAAGTTCAAAATATATACTTTCCTATCTTTCAGCTACAGAAAGAATATTTGAGTTGTTGTTGATGAAAAATTCTCTGTCATAACAAGTCATTTCTGATGACAATGAAGACATTTGAACTCTCAAAGTGTAGTAATAGTTTCAGATTCCAACTTGATGCCCACCATAAATTTTAGAATTGTTGGAGAGACCAATAAAGGTCTCATTTCTCTAATACATAGAGAAATAAGTCAAACTTATAAGAATATAAGTCATTCTCCAATTGATAAGTGACAAAAATATGATAAGATAGTTTTCAGATGAAGATATCAAAGTCATATGAAAGTCATATAACTTTTTTCCCTTCTAAGTCACTCTTGATTAGAAAAATGCAAATTAAAACAACTCTGAGATACCATATCACACCTATCAGATTGGCCAATATGACAGAGAAGGAAAATGATTAATGCTGCAGGAGATGTGGGAAAATTGGAACACTGATGCACTATTGGTGGAGTTTTGATCTGATTCGACCATTTCAGAGAGCAATTTGGAACTATGCTCAAAGCTCTTTAAAACTGCATATCCTTTGATCCAGCAACACCACTATTAAGTCTATATCCCAAAGAGATTTTTTAAAAGGGGTACTTATTTGTACTAAAATATTTATAGCACTTCTTTTTGTGGTAGCAAAAACAATCAGAAATTAAGGGGTTGTCCATCAATTGGGGAATGACTGAAAAAGTTGTGACATATGATTGTGATGGAATGCTGTAGTGCTATAAGAAATGATGTGCAGGATGACTTCAGAAAAATCTGGAAAGATTTACATGAGCTGATAAAAGCAAAGTGAGCAGAACCTGAAGAACAATGGACACAGTGAGAGCAATGTTTTCTGATGAACAAGTGTGAATGACCCAGTTATTCTCAAGGCTGTAGTGATCCAAGATAATCCCAAAGAGACTCATGATGAAAAATGCCAACCACCTTCAAAGAAAGATGTGATGGAATCTGAATGCAGACTGAAACATACTATATTTAATTTTGTGGTTTTCTTTTTTCTTTTTCTTTTTTGCCTTTGAGAAATCTTTCACAAAATGACCAATACAAAACAATGTTTTATGTGATTACACACCTAAAATCAGATTTCTTGTCATCTCAGGGAGGGGAGAAGAGTGAGAATGAGTGAAGAAGAGAGGGTAGTAAGGAAGGAAAGAATTTATAACTTATTTTTTTAATTTATGCTAAAATTGTTTTACATGTAATTAAGGAAAATAAAATATTACTAAAACTGAAAAAAAGAATTGTTAGAGAGGAAAAATTATCAAAGACTTTAATAGAAATATCCATTTGATGCTTCTGGACCATTTATTGTTAGCTGTACTTAGTCACATCATTTCCATATCTTTTGGCTTGGTTTGGTAGTTTTTTGTCTGTTTCTTAGGTAGATAAGTATATATTTCATTGTTGTTCAGTTGTTTGTCATATCTAAGTTTTTGTGATCCCATTTAGGGTTTTCTTGGCAAAGGTACTGGAATGACTTGCCATTTCTTTCTCCAGTTCATTTAACAGATGAGGAAACTGAGACAAATAGGGCTAAGTAACTTGCTAGGGCCATACAGCTAGTAAGTAGCTGAGGCTAGATTTGAACTCAGGAAGAGATGAGTTTTCCTGAGTGTAGGACTAGCACTCTTTCCACTGTACTAAGTAACTTCCCTATATATATAATGCATGCATATATACATACATATGTAAGTTTGTGTGTATATATGTTGTCAATTTAAATTATGGTTGGACTAAATTATTTAAGAGTAGGGTCACCAGGAATTGATTACTCAATTCCAAATGAAAGACTCAAGGCAGAATGACTTTTATGGTAGTCTTTTTATAGGTATGATATATTTACAAATAGGAAGAGTGAAAGCAAGGAAAATGAGAGAGAGAGAGAGAGAGAGAGATTACTCCAACTTAGTCTGAACCAGGCAGGGCTTCAGAGGTCCAGCAAAGGTGGACACAGAGGTTAATTTTTAAAAAAGGCTTCTAGCCACGAGGCCTCCTCCAAGACAAGAGGCCTTTTCAGAGACTAGTACCTCCAGAAATCCAAGGAAAGGGAATCAAGCCTTTTCACTCACCCACGTGGCAGTCCAAAGGGAAGCAGTCTGAGGTCTCAAGCCCAAGCTCCTCCAAGGCCAACTTCAAAGGGCAAAAATCCCACTCACAGGAAGTTACCATCATATTTAAAAGACAGTTCTTTGTGTCACTTCCTGTGTCTACCTTCCAGTTTTATGTGGACAAATGGCAGCTTTAAATTCAGATTTCTTGCTTCAGATTGCCCAGGGGGTAGTCACATGGGTCATAGACCTTCCCCTGCCCCCCACTTAATCCTTAAGTAAAGGTGTATACATTCCTGGTGGCTAAAATCTAAAGAATCAATAGGGGAGAGTTAATCCCATCTTCACAATATGCATGTTCATATGGAGGCCAAAGGTTAAGTTGGGTGAAAGCTGAAATATAATTGACCAACCATATCCACCTTTCTTGGTATCCTAGTTAATTTGTTGACTGGGCCCCGTAATCATCTCCTCAGCAAGATAAAAATCTATGTAGGCAGTGAATTCAGGTGAAAACATTCCAGTACTAGCAGTAATTAAAATATAAAATTATATTTGATTAGAACTTCTTGAATTAGTTTTAATTTCTAATTAAATGGTTGCTTCAATTGCCTCTCTTGCTCAAAGTTTTCTTGTTTCCTTTTAGCCTTAGGGTATCCAATAGACTTTTAATCTTGGATTGCTTCTCCTTCTCTAAGGTCCTTTCTCACTAGCCTTCCCTCAGCAGCTGCACCCATGGACAATTATGGCTTTAGATCTCATTTCAGCAGCAGCTCTGCCTGCTACATGGAAGGGTACAATCTTTTCATGTTAGCATCCTGGTGCCATGTATCCTCCTTACATGTGCCTCTCAGAATAGTCAAACTATGATGAACTTGGTATTGATGACCATGAGTAGGATTGGTATTGGAAACAGAATGTTTTGATCAGCTGTACACAATTGGTGAGGCAATACCCATTGAATTGGTCAAGTGGATATAGATGAACTGTGGCTATAAGAAGGTTTGATGCTTTGATCTTCCTAATCTGGCTATGAGTGTGTAGTCTCAGCTGCTTAATTTGTTCATCTTTTCAATCACTCTGGACCCAGAATTCTCTTATTCATTTGAGACATGTAGAGTCAAGTCAAAAGGCATGTATTAAATGCCTCCTATGTTCCAGGAACTGCACTAATCGCTAGAGATATAAGAAAAAAAGGCAAAAAACAATCCTTTCTCTCAAGTTTCTCACATTCTATTGGAGCTAACAACATATAAACAGCTAAGTATATACAATATATGAACAAAGTAGATAGAAGACAACTTTAGAGGGCCAGAGGAGAGTTGTTAGTAGCCAGGGGAACCTGAAAAGGTCTCCTGGAGTAAGTGAGATTTGAGCTAAGTCTTGAAGGAAGTCAAGGTAAATGAAAGGCAGAGATGAGGGGAAGGTTATCCTGGTTATGGGAGACAGCCAGGGAAAGGGTACAGAGATAAAAGAGGGAAAGATATGGTCATGGAAGGAAAAGTAGGTCAGTGTAGCTAGGTCAGAGAGTGAATAGAGAAGAGCAAAATGTAAGAAAAACTGGAAAATTTTAAGCTATTGTGAAGATTAAAATTAATATTCAATAACTATTATATTTTAAAAGTTTTACTAATAATAACTAAAGTAAACACCAACTAAGCCACCCAGCCCAGTTGCAAGAGAAAGAGAGAGAGAGGGAGGGAAGAGCTACAGAACTTATAAACAATTACATGAAGGCACAAATGTGCACAAAGGGAAAAGCATTCTGGGTAATGTAGTTTTATGAATTCTGGGGTACATAGTTCAAAGTACAAAATCTCCATTTATACACTATTCAAGCTTAACAAACACTATACTAAGATTTTTAAAACACAATATATTTAATACTGGAGGTAATAGGGAGCCACCAGACTTCACTGGATTCAGCATGGTCAGACTTGTACTTAATAGAAAAAAAAAATCACCTCAGTAGCTGAGTGGAGGATGGATAGGAGAGGGGAGAAACTAGAGGCAAAGGAAACAACTAGAAAGCTGTCACTATAGTCTAAGTGAGAGTTGACAAAGGCAGGAGATTAAAGAATTTGCCTACTGAAACTATTTCTTCTTGTCCTTTCTAGGAAGCCCTTATTCTCACAGACTAATCCTGGAAAGGAAAAGTATCTATTCTGCTTCATTCATGTTTGAAGCTGTTGAATGATTGCAGTAAACATCTCTTCAGAGTATGTTTTATGATAAAAGAATGACACAACAAGACATTGAAGAAACATGAAAATATTGGAATATTTACCAAACAATGGGAAAGTATCTTTGAGGAAGTGGATCAGAGAAAGTTAGAATTTCTAGCCTATAAGACTACCTGAACAAGGAGATCTCACATATGCATGCCACCAATGGATTCCCCTCGTCTTCCAGCCTTTCCCTTGAAAATGTACCAACATGTGGGAAATCTGATGGATGACTGGAGAGCACAATAGGCCATTTATCTCCGCTGGTTTCCATTTTCCATACAGCATGCACTCTGCTCTGGGACAAATGACTCCATATACACTGAGGGGACTATTGACATTTTCATCAGCAAGACTGAGTTCTCAAGTATGCACTTCTATTCTTCATTGTATGCAGTTGAGGAGTTGTTTACTGGGGACAAAGAGAGACAGAATGGATGGTACTGAGAACAGAGCAATATAGAGAAGGCTATCATGAGCCTAACCCATAGTTCAGAATAAGTTCAACTCTTACTCTGTCATATGCTTTCATTTGGGACTAGAGCGAAGGGTGGGAAAGAGGGAAAAACTGCTTTTAAAATTACCCAACATGTTTTCCTAATGTACTTGGAGAGATGATCAGTGTTTTCTTTTCTTTTTGTTTTTTCTTTCCTTGTATGAAATGAGCCCAAACTCTTGAGTGTCTGGGATACATTCACCCAGTCCAGAATCACAGCACTCCATCTTGGATCCTTCACTTCCTGAAGTCATCCCATGAGATTCTTAATGAGAAAAGGAATGTACTGGATGAATGAGAGTGCCATGTCTTGTCATCAAAGTGATTTGGCCAATGAATACCTCATATCTATTAGATAAGCTTTTTTTAAACAGTAGAGTGTTGTTAAAAGTTACTGCAGAAACTCCTGCCTCTCTATATCTAATCAGAGCCAGAACTGTGTAAAGTGATCTCAGCAATAACATCAGAGCAGATGTTTAAGCAATGCACATAGGAGCCCAAGGTGTCAGAGTAATTACCATTTATAGTATATGGGATTCAATTAATTAGCAAGCATTTACTAAACACCTACTGTGTGCCAGTCACTATACTAGGTGCTGGGGATAAGTAAAAAGACAAAAATGAAATCATCTTTGCTCTCTAGGAGCTTCTATTCTACCGTGAAATATCAATTAATTTTGTGGGAAGGAGGCAATGATTAGTAGGTGAATCAGGGCAGGTCTTACTTAACAGGTGGTGATTGAGATCAGCTTTGTAGTAAGCTAGAGGCTCAAAGAAACAGTGGTGAAGAAAGGGTCCATTAGATTGTAATCTCCTTGAAGTCAGGGACTGTCTTTTGGCTCATTTTATATCTCTTGCACTTTGTACAAAAAATGAGACTTAATAAATGCTTATTGATTGAGTGCATTCCAGGCATCAAGAATAGTTTATGCAAAGACACAGAGACAGGAATTAATCTTGTCTGTGAGGAACCAGTGACAGATAAGGATACACAGACCCAGAGAATACAGAATTGAGTTTTTATTATTAACAAAAATATTAATAATAATGACAATTCACATTTATATAGTGCTTTATGTTTTGTAAAGCACTTTATGTTTATAATAACTTCAACTGATCATCATGACAAAACCTATGATAAAAGTACTATGATTATACTCATTTCAGCAATAATAATAACTAATATTTATATAACACTTTAAGTTTTGCAAAATACTTTACATGTATTATCCAATCAGAGCTTCACAATAACCCACTGAGTTAGGTTCTATTATTATAATACCCATGTTACACATAAGGAAATGCAGAAACTTTAAGTGGTATCATTAGGAGGATACTACCGTTAATGAGTGAGTCAAAAAGCACTTATTAAAGTGTTAACTCTGTGCCAGGGATGATGCTAAGGACTGGGAACACAAAGAAAGACAAATACATGGTTCTTGCCCTCAAAAGTTCAAGGTTTGAGACAGACAAATAAACAAACACATCATCAGTCAGTTGTTTGATACTCTTTGTGACCCCATTTGGAGCTTCCTTGGCAAGGATATTGGAGAGTTTTGCCATTTCTTTTTCCAGATCATTTTACAGGTGAGGGAACTGAGGCAAACAGGGTTAAGTGATATATTCGATTGTGTGACTTCCTTACTTTGGCTTTGCCATTGCTTGGGTCAACGTGAAGAGGTTGACTACCTAGAAATCTAATTATGAGTGAATGATCTTATTTCATTTGACAGTTTTTGATCCCTAAAATAAGATCATCCAAATCAAATTAAGATCAACAGGTCAATAAGAAAACAAATTTACACTCTCTCTTTGGAGGACAGGTTTGAGGGGTAAGAAACATGAGGGAGGAAATCCAAATAGGAAATGAGTGCAATACTCCAGGTGAGGGGTTGAGGGGAGATAGATAGGAAGGATGTTGTGAATGTAGACACAGGAAGATTTAGCAACAAATTGAGGATGTGCAGTGAGTGTGGGAGAGGAGTGTAGGATGCCACTGTTCTTGTGAGTCTGGGTGTTGGGGAGGTGGGAATGCCCTCTGCAGAATCTGAAAAATTGGGAAGAATGGAGGCTTTAAAGGAAAAGATCATCAGTTTTATTTTGTAAACGCTGAGTTTGAGATGCCTGTGGGTCCTCCATTCCAAGATGCCTAATGGGTAGTTGATGGTATGAGTGGGGATTAGGACTGGTTGGTTGCTGTTTTTCACACTGAAGAAGACCAAAATGACATCACTATTATTGGGATCAATATATAATGTGTCTGACTGTGGCTGAAGCTAATACAATCTTGGACAGCTCTGTCACAGGTTGGGCACAAATAGCCCATATGAACACTTGGGATGCAGATGTCTATAAATTTGTGCATCTCCCATTTCTTTTGAGCTACTACAATTCTGCTTTGTGCATAGAGAACCACACATTCTTTAATATGGGCATGCCATGTACCAGTGTCTGTGCCAGCATTTCCTGTGTTGCATAATTTCTACCCAAGTTCTTCATAGAGAGAGAGACCTTGAGAGTGTCCTTGTATCACTTCTTCTGATCTCCATGTGAGCGCTTGTTCTCCATAAAATAGTTTTTTAGGCAAACCTATAGTTGACACTTGAACAACATAACCAAATCATCTTATTCATGAAGAAAAGATGAGGACTAGATACATAAATCTGGGAATCTTCTGCATAGAAGTGATCATTAAATTCATGAGAGCTGATGAGATCATCAAGCTAGATAGTTTAGAGAGTGAAAAAATAAAAAGACCCAAATGTAAAGCCTTGGAGAACATCCATGATTAATGGGCATGAAATGAATGAAGAGCCAATAAAGGGTGAGATTCTAACATACTCATATTCACATAACTCTGACTACAAGTCTAGGCTTCTCTTCTGTAGGCACTCCCTCTCTGTATGCATGAATGGGGGAAAACTGGACCCAAGGGATGGTGTGGTTGGTACCATTGCCTAGGCCTACCATTAAGAGGTTGACTACCCAGAAATCTAACTGTGAATGACTGATCTGATTTGATTTGACAGTTTTTGATAGCTAAAATAAGAACATCTAAATCAAATTAAGACATGAACATCTATGTCAACAGGTCAATAAGAAAACAAGTTTGCACTGTCTGAGCACATAATGGGCTACTGGTTGTGAAGGATTGTCAAGGTAGGGGAGAAACCAATGTGCTCCTACCCTTTTGCAATAAATAATTTAAACTGTAGGAAATCCTCATATTCCAGCTTTACATTCTGATCATAAAGAGCTCAAAATGTTTTATGCTGATAGTTTTCCATTCCAGAACACCACTAAGAGTCCCATAGTCCTATTATATAGCTGGAAAAACTGAGGCCTTTTAAGGTGAACGAAGTTACTTAACATCACACTGCAAAACAGTAAAAGAGAAAAGAAAAAAATAAAACCAAATTTTCCTAACCAGTGAAGATAACCTCAGAAAAAGGGCAAAGAAGAAGAATTTTATTTTTCTTGGATGCATTTTCCTTTCTGGTTGGAAAAATGAAGTACATTTGTCCTCTGATGATTCAATCCAAGCTGGACAGTGATGAGAAATAAACCTAACTATCCCACCCACCACCCCTCACCCCTCACCCCCAAACCCAGAAACCATCAGCAAATAGGCTTGATGTGGCTTCTGAAGAGAAAGTTCTAAAAACTCGGGAATAAGAAAATTCAAACCTGATGTTCACTACTATTTCCTTCCAATTTCTTCTCTGGCTGTTGCAATATTTCTCTTTTACTCCACATTCATGCCCAGGGCTTAATGAAATGTTGGCAAATTCATTTTTAGTTTTTTTGAAGATTCACTGGCTTTTTCTCCAGGGGGAATTGAAGCTGTGGTTCCATTAGTGTGTAGAATTCCCAAATGAGGGAACTCTTTTTTACACACACAAAAGGTCAGCACTTTCTCTGAAACATAGTTTTAGAGCAGAGGTGTCAAACCGGTGCCCATGGGTGGCAGGATCTGATGTCAACCCCTAAAATGTCCCAGTGTGGCCCAGACCAGATTAAAATATAATTGGGAAATATTTAACAAAATAAATTAAAATATAATCAAACATAATTCATATTAATATGTATTTTATAAGCTAATATGCAGTCTGCCAGGATCCTAACATATGAGTTAGTAGCTCCATTTCTATTTGAGTCTTTGAGAACTACCTAGATCAGTGATTCCCAAAGTGGGCGCCACTGCCCCCTGGTGGGTACTGCGGTGATCCAGGGAGGCAGTGATGGACACAGGTGCATTTATCTTTCCTATTAATTGCTATTAAAATTTTTAAAAATTAATTTCCAGGGGTGCTAAGTAATTTTTTTCTGGAAAGGAGGCAGTAGGCCAAAAAAGTTTGGGAAACAATGACCTAGATCATGTAGAACTTAACAGATTTGCCCACATGGGATCTCACAGTTTGTTTTCAGAGATGCAACTTAAACCCAGATCTCTCCAGGCCTTGCAGCTATCTCTAGCCACTGAGACAACGCTGTCTCCACTGGGATTATGAACACAAAATTCGACAAGTTAGAAACCAAATCTCTTGATTTTCCTCACCGTGGTGTTCTGGATCTATTGCAATGACCTTCTTCCCCATCCACAAAGATCCCTCCTTCTGGGAGTGAGCACCAGGGCTTAGCAACCCGGCTTCTCCAATGATCTGTGATCACATCCTTCCCAATCTGAGTTCCCGCTGTTAGCTTTGCTTTCAGAAGAAGATAAATCCCTTTCGCTGAAATTAGCCCACAACGCCTTCAGCACACATTATGTCCATTTTACTCACAATAACCCTTTGTGGTAGGTGTTATCATTGCTCTCATTTTACAAGTGAAGAAACTAAGGCCAAGTGAAGTTAAGAGACCAGTAACTAGTGCCAAGTAATGAGTAAATGTCTCAGACAAGATTGGAACGGAAGTCTCTCTGATTCCAAGTCCAACTCTACCCAGTATGCCTCTCTAGCTGCCTTCTTTTTCAAAAGATCACAAATCCACAGAGACATGAAACCATTCACACCAAAGTTTCCATGCTACTTCTCCACTGTCTATCTCCATGCCAAGGACCTAGAATGTGTTTGCTAGGCTTTCAAGATTTGATGTCTGGTAGCAAAATTTTAGAAAAGTTATTTTGGTTGTAACACATCTTCTGAAGAAGGTTTGTTGTAATTTTTTAAAAACCAAATATCTCTGACAAATAGATTATAGAAAAGTGTCAGAATAAAATTGTTTAACTTTACATTTCTAAAGAAATTTCTTAAGGTCAATTATGTAGTCTTATAAATTTATTTAAAAAGTTCCCTTTTTTCCTTCCCTATAAGGCAGGATTTCTTTGCCTTTTTTTGTGTTAGGAATCCTTTGCACCATTCATGGTGATGCTCATGACTTCTTCTCAGAACAATAGTTTTAAATGCATAAAATGAAATACATAATATTATAAAGAAAACCAATAAGTGAAATATGGTTATGTATATATAAATAATGTATGTAAACATGTATATTAATATTATCAATTAATATTATAATACTACATTGCATATATTATTAATATAGAATATGGTTATGTCTCTAACCATCCATCCATCCATCTGTCTGTCTGTCTCTATCTATATCTGTATCTTTATCTATCTATCTATCTATCTATCTATCTACTATCTATCTTTTGGTTTAACTGTTCATCCATTCAGCTATCTATCTATCTATCTATCTATCTATCTATCTATGTCTATATCTCTTTCTCTAAACATCCATCCATCTATCTACCTATCTGTCTGTCTGTCTGTCTGTCTGTCATAGACTCCAGGTTAAGAATTTCTGCTAAGATTACCTTCTAACTACTCTGTATCTATCTTGTATATCCTGATGCATATCTGTTGTTTCTTTTAATAGAACATAAACTCCCTGAAGGCAGAGACTTTTTGTCTTTCCTTTGTATCCTGAGCATTTGGTAGAGTTCACACTATAAAGCAGGAAGCTCTTAATAAATTCATTTTGATTGATTTATTGATGAATTTAGAATTTTTCTAGTTAGTGAGAAGGGAAGCATACAGGGCTTAAAACAACAAAGATAAAAAGTTACAAAGGTTGTAAAAGCTCACTTTTGTCTTCCTTTTACAAGTTTTACATGTTTTTAGATTAGAGTTATTTCCAGAAAAAACCCCTTCCCCCTTGCCTCATGACCTTCCTTTGCAAGAAAAACAGCTAAGGAAAACCAATATAGCAACCATATCTGATAACATGCAATATTTTATACCCAGTGACTGCCCTGAGGCATACAAGAAGGAAATGAATATTTGAATGCCTTCTATGTATCAGGAACCATATTAAGCACTTTACAAATATTTCAGTCCTCATAATGACTCTGGGAAGAAAGTGCTATTATGATTCCTATTTTATAGTTGAAGAAACTGAGGCAGGAAGCTGTAATTTGCCCAGGGTCACACAACCAGTAAGTGTCTGATCTGAAGCTGGATTTGAAGTTGAGTCTTCCTGACTCCAGGTCCAGTGTTCTATCTATTGTCTCACCTAGCTGCCTAGTAGATAGAGAGCTGACCTCAAAGACAGAAAATCAGACTTCCAGTCCCACCTGTGTGATCCAGGGCAAGTCACAACCTCTCTCTAGGGTAACTCTCTAAGGCTATATAATAATGTAAAAGAGGTGTTAACTTGCAATACTGGAAGGAACTTCCTCTTTATACACTTCCAGGGAATTTATCTGAGCGTTTCCTCTATATCAATATCACAGGTGTTGATTCTCTCACTGGCCTTGGGACAAAAATAGTATAATTACATAGTATTAAACTTTTTAAATTGTCCTTTTTATTTGCTTTCCTATACTCATAGTAATATTTTCTTTTCCTGCTTACTCTTACTTTACTGTACACTAGTACATAAACATTTTTCTTTGTTTCTCTAATTTTTTAATACTTTCATTTCATATATGGTAGTAGTATTTTATTTTATTCATAAGCCACAACTTATCCAGCCATCACCCAATCAATGGAAATCCACCTTGATTTCAGTTCCTTTATAGGATGAAAAGGGATGCTATGAATATTTTTATATGTACAAGCCCTTTATTTTCTGTCTTTGACTCTCTTGGGGTATGTGCTCAAGAGTGGAATTTCTGGATTAAAGAGTATGAACAATTGAATCATTTTTCTCTGATACTTCCAAATTGTTTTCTAGAATTTATCCTTGACCTTTATGCCAGCATACATGGACCCAGCCTAGAAATTAAGTTTTTCTTAACTCCCTGCCTCACTGCATTTCAAATGATTCTTTTCTTCCAGTTTTGTTCTCAAGTTTAATGTACTTATCCTAGTCCATTTCTCATCCTTATCTGGATTCTTAGCATGGTGGATCCAGCAAAATTTATCTACCTATTTATCCATCATCTTCTTATCTATCCATTAATATACTTCTTCCCTCCTTCTTTTCTTTTCTTTTCTTTTCTTTTCTTTTCTTTTCTCTTATTCTTTCTTTCTCATTCCTTTCCTTCATCTTCTCTTCCCTTCCTTCCTTCCTTCCTTTCTTTTTTCTTTCTTTGTTTCTTTGTTTCCTTTCTTCCTTCCTTCTTCTTTCT
>NC_058130.1:374976282-375020192 GCF_016433145.1 Gracilinanus agilis
TCTTTCTTTCTTTCTTTCTTTCTTTCTTTCTTTCTTTCTTTCTTTCTTTCTTTCTTTCTTTCTTTCTTTCTTTCTTTCTTTCTTTCTTTCTTTCTTTTTCTTTCTCACTGTGTTTCATCAAGCACATCCAGAAGCAAAGTATATATGAAAAGACCTCTAGTTACCTATACTACCATTATGACTTTTCCTACTGTGCTAATAGCAACTTTGCACCATTCTCTTATGTAACTACATGTTACTATGTCTTCACTAGTTCAATTTAACAAGCATTAAGGGTCCAAGTTGTATACAGCATTATGCTAGGGACAGAGAATACAAAAATAAATAGAACACAGCCCTTGCTGTTGTTGAGTGCACTCTAAGAGGAGATGTTATACATCTACTTAAAAAACTAAAATTTGAAGTGGAAGATAATAAATCAAAAAAGCCCAGGCAAAGTTTCCTGAATAATTTGTTGAGGGAGAGTTCATTTCCCAAAGGTCAGAAGTCCAGGGAAGGTGAGGTTCACCAGAATGATGGGTGCCTTACTCTCTAGAAACCCCAAAGTTATTTCCTGTGTGTGTGTGTGTGTGTGTGTGTGTGTGTGTGTGTGTGTGTGTGTTGGGGAAAGTGGCAAGACTGAAATTCAATTGTGCTTTATGTTTGTAGCACCTATATATGCCCCTGTCAAAGGTGATACTGCTCTCAGAGTGGTATATATTTGACTCTTTAGCAACTTCAAGTTATTTTCCAATACTTCTGAGTACCTTGAATTAGTGCTATTTTTCTAGATTCATAGAATGTTTTGCAATTAAAAAGGAAATTATTAATCTCTCTTGTCCCTATTATTGCCTTTATTTAATGTCAAATAACTCTCCAGAGACTCCGTGGCAAATCATTACACATGGTAAGAAAGGAAAAGAAGTTTATTCAGGAAGCTCATCTGTACAAATAAGATTTACTGAAGAATGTTCTTCTATTGATCCTTTCAGAGAGTTGAAAACAGGACAGCTAGTTGGCTCAGTAGATTGATAGCCAGGGTTAGAAATGAGAGGTCCTGGGTTCAAATCTGGCCTCAGACACTGCCTAGCTGTGTGACCCTGGGCAAGTCACTTAACCTCCATTGCCTAACCCTTATTGCTCCTCTGCCTTGGAACCCATATTTAGTATTGTTCTAAGAAGGAAGATAAGGGTTTTAAGAAAGAGCTATGGAAGTAGGAAACACTTCAAATTCTCAGGTCTGTATCTTGAGCTAACTGTGTATCATTGCTCTAGTTAACCTGAGTACAAGAGAAACTCTGCCTGTCTGTATGTGTTTGTGCATACGTGCATGTTTGTAAAGGAAAAGTAACTTCCAGTTTCTTATATGTTAATGATTTTTCACCAAATTTCATCACTTCCTAGAGGTTCTAGGAGCAGCAATTGGTGATGAAACAAGGTCTTACCTACTATCTTCACCCCAAAGTGGAGAGTTTTCCCCTCCCCATTCCTCTTTCCAAACTCTCCCCACAGTGTGGCTCATTATTTCACCTTCCCAGCATTGCAGGGGGAAATACTCTTAAACAAAGTAGGAACATTTCCTTTTTAATTTATATATGCCTTATGTCCATGGTATCCTCTAAAAGGGATTGAAAGGAAAGTATTCAACGAACAGCATAAATACTAGATCTCACATAATTATTTATTTCCTTTACCACGAAGGAACTGTTTAGAACCAAATGGCATGTGAGTGAGCATTAACAAGTAGTTAAAGCACAAAGCAATAACTTAGTGATGACTATAGCCTCCTGGAAGATAAAAACAGCTTTTTAGGGCTGCTGAACAGATTTTTCACTCTCTTCAAATCCTCACTCTCTGAGCAATACACCAAATCTGGATCTTCTGACCAGCAAGGGATGGCTAAAGGAATGGTCTTTGGTGATCCACCTAAAGACAGAGAATTCCTCCTTCAAGAATTTATGGAAGAAATCATCCCTTATTCAGTAACCAGAGCCCAAAGACTCTAGTTTCCCTTTGGAAACATTATTCTCTCAGAATTCAATGATCAGGCATCCACCTATGCTTAGGGAAAGAAATCTGAAGTAGAAGAGGAAACCAGAGACTTGAGGTGCAGTCTCAGGCTAACATACCCATATTCTCATTTCCAAATTGTACAATTATCACTGCTGCTGAGAAAGGGGAAGGGAGAGAGCTCCCCTTGCATCTTCTGCCCCCTCCTTGCTGAAAATCCAAGAAAGAACTGTAGAAACCATCTGTAAGAAGTCCAGAAGTTATCTCTCCTCCCTTCAGGGGACACAGAATGGGTCACTCTTACTACCTCAATTGGCATGGATCTCCCAGTCATTGGGATGAAAGGACTAACCAGGAAACTTTAGTTAGGCGTTTCCTTTAGCAACAGGCATGTGGCCCATTGGAAGAGGCCAGATGTGTCTTAATCAAGCATCTCAGGTTGCCTCCCATGATTAGTTCCATTGACATATACATGCAGATGTTTTCTGGCAAGTGATATCAATTCATTTATCAATTTGTCAATATCAATTATATCTAAATATAAAATATAAATGCAACAATAAATATAATAAATAATATAATATATATCTATAAATATATAACTATAAATACATAAATAAGTAGGAAAATAAATTAAAATATTATAATATATAACTTAAATATATCAATTATATATATAATAGTCTATTCAAAGGAAAAATGGGCATATGCAGTTACAAAAATACCATATAGCAAATAGTAAACACACCAGGTATGGTTCTCAGGCCTTGTGTACATTATATGAAAGATTATGACTGCCACAGACCAGAGATTATAAAGTGAATCACAAAGCCATTGTTTAGCTTGTCTTGTCATAGGCCTTACTTACAAGATGGCAATATAAATGAAAATAACTGGGGTCATTCCATTGTTATAAATTTGGAGATCCATCAGAGAAGAAAGTTTGGGGGATTGTTTATGGACGTGAGTTCTTTCAATATTTATTTATTAGAATCAATACTGTATATTGGTTCCATGGCAGAAGAGTGGTAAGGGCTAGGCCAGGGTCACCCAGGTAGGAAGTGTCTGAGGCCAGATTTGAACCAAGGACCTCCCTTCTCTAGACCTGGCTCTTAATCCACTGAGCTGCCCCCAATGGGTCCTTTTCATACACTTCATTGTATGTAATGAAATTGTTCTGTGTCCCATGTCTTGAAAGTCCCATGAAAGCTAAATGAACTTACAGAAGAACTCAAAATAAGCCAAATTTGGATATTTCCAGTGCTTGAGAACTATACCAAATAAGGCCAGTATGAACCCATATAAACTGTAAGTTAATGGGAAATCTCCAAGACTGAGCCCACTCCATCTAACAAAAGCAGAGAAATATCTACTGCCATGAAGTGCATTTGTCAGACAGGTTACTCCAAGATGAGAAGCTTAATGTGTATTTTATAGCTACTGGGAAAGCATAGAAAGCTTTTTGTTGGTGTTTTGTTTTGTTTTTAAACAGAAGAATCATGATGGATGTGATTGAAGCTATTCATTCAGAACATTATTCAGGCAATAGGGTCAAAGTCGGCCTGGAAAAGAGAGAGAATGAAGGGAGGAGGAGGAATTTGAAGGCTTTGACAACAAACTAGGCCAGTTATGGAGATGTGAACTAAGGTGATTTGAATTAAGAAGGAGATTATTTTCCAGTAAAACAAATAGAATATGAGGTAGTTTTTTCTTTAAGGGGAGGGACCAGAAAAGCAAGAGGGAAGATGACCCCTAGAATTTTACCCTCAGCAAGTGGGAGGATGTTGATGTCCTCAACAGAAGTAATGAGGTTGGGGATTGGGACATATTTTCATGAAGCAAATAACAACATCTTCAAAACATGTCTGCAAAGTCCCAACTCCCTTGTCTAATAGTCTAGGTCCTTCACAATCTTGCCCTGAACTTTCTAGACATCTGTTCCTTATTCAACTTAGAATCACTCTCAAATCAGACCAGTCTTCTGAAATACCCCACACAATGCCACATTTATGTCTTTACTCAAACTTTTGGAATCCGTGTGAATGATTATGTGGAAAGAGGAGAGGTGGAAGGAAGAATTTCTTGTTAGGAGGATATGACTATAGTCTGTGTAAGAGGTGATGAGGACCTGAACCAAAGAAAGAGAACAATATGAAGGTAAAGAAGAGGATAGAATCAAGAAATATCATGGAGTTAGAATCAGTGATAGATTGGACATAGTGTGGGGGGATATTGAAGGAGAATTAAGGTTTATAAGTTTTTTTGATCATAGATTTAAAGCTATGAAAGGACCTTAGAAGTTATGTAGTCTAAACCCTTCATTTTGTATCAATATGTTCAGAGAGTTTGAATAATTTGTCTAAGGTCACATAGGCAGTTGGCACTGACAAAGTTGGAATCAAATATGATTCTAAGCTTTTGAACCTGAACAACTGGGGAAATGGTGGTGCCATTAAGAGAAATATCAAAGTTGGGAAGATGGTTAGGTTTCAAGGAGATAATGATGAGTTCAATATTGAACATGTTGATTTTTAGGGGACCGTGGGACATCTAGCAATTAGGAGAACCTGGGGAAAACAGTGTCCTGGAAGCCCAGGAAAGAAAACATTTCTGTGGAGAAAGTTTAGTCAGTGGTGTCAAATGCTTTTAGAAGATCAAATGGGCTGGGAGGAAGCACAGTATAGTACAATAGAACTGGCTTCTGGTATCCGGGGTGTGGGTTTGGATCCTGGCTCTGCCACTTTACTCTTCTTGTGGCCTTGGGCTAGGTTCCTTCATGTCTCTGGGTCTCAGTTTCCTCAACTATAAAATGAGGTTGGACCAGATGACCTCTAAGACCTTACCTGATTCCAATTTTATTATCCTGCAATCTTTTAGAATATGTGACACTGGGACATTTGTCACAGGAATGCACAAATTTGTTAATGGAATTAGCAGAAATTTTGTGTAACTCAGCTATGTTCTATTTAAAGAAAATTATTACATCATGCAAAAATCTATATGGTTCTAAAATCTAACTACTAAACTGGGAGCACTTTGGTTTTTGAAACAGAAGAGAATCAATCGTCCAGGAGAAGGTTTGAATAAGAACATGCTTTCCCAGAAGAGTTCTTTGTCAATTATGAAGTCTTGTGGCTGCTTTCAATCAAAACCAATTGTTGTGGGTGTGATAAAAAGCCAAATAATGATTCACACCCTCCTCCTTCCATCTATCCCTGCCTTCATTGCCTTGCCATTCTTGGGACAATTTCCCTTTTATTCCCAGAGATTCCAAGATGGCTCCTCTTTTTCTGACATAACAAGAATCATGGACATCTGTGAGGAAAACTCCAAAATGGAGAAAACCTGGCATGTAAGCCAGGGGTGAATTAACAGAAAGCCACCTGAGCTTTAGTAAATGAGACCTTATAGGTAGGGAACATTTATTTTTCTCCTCTAAAGGCAGCACTGTTTTCATGAAGAAATAATTTCATGACAAATTAAATAGGGTTGGACTTTATGAGTGCTTGGCTGTAAAATGGCAGAACCAAATCAGATGTGGCAAGCAGAAAGTGGATTTGGTAAATAAATGTAAATACGTGTTCTATAATAAATTAGCCTGTCCTAATTCCTAGTGGACCCAAAGGATATAGCAGAGACATTTTGATGGGGAAGAGTTCCCTGATTTCTAGTTGTTGCCCTAGGTCTCCACTGGGATGAGTGGAAGGAGTTTACAAGTCTTAGTTCTTACTGCTCACCTGATAGTCTACACCCACCACATATATTTGACCAACAAACTTTAGAACATATTGGTTCTGGTGCTATGCACTTGGGTCCATCCAAAGTCAAGTAAGCTATTGTTTCAGTGAGGACGTTGGTTTGGCAGCTCCTACGAGGAGCTGACATCTTTTGCTATGGCAGTTTTTCTGGATGCCTGTCCTAAAGTAGAGATTTTTATCTTAGCAATATGCATGTGGTATACTATTACATCCAGCCAAGTGGAATATTCTTGGCTAATGGCCTTATTGTTCTTGTAGATTAAAACCAGATTAATCCAAACAATGGAAATAGAAGAACAACAACACTTTGTATTTTCATAATGCCCTTCTTCTGAAGGGCTCTTAGTACTTTCAGAGATATTATTCTTACTCAAAACATTCTGTAAGGTAGGTGGAGCTGGTGGTGGAGGAAAATGAAAGACACAAAGAGGTGAAAGGACCTGTCCACCATCATGCAGCCAGCCAGTAGCATTGATGGACTGAGACCCCTGTGACCTGATATCTAGTAGATCCTGCTAAAAGAAGGGCAAGTATTTTCCCACAATTCAGTACCTTTGAGACTCACTGTTCAAAAATTTCTCAGGCCAAGAGTAAACACAAATCAAAGCTCCCTGAAATCCATTTAGAAAAGGCTGCTGTTTTTTCTGTAATTTTATCTAAAGGAAAATTTTGAACCAGCCAATATCTAAAATGGAAAGAAATTCTTAGTTTTTGTTGTTGTTAAATTTTTTTTTTAATGGAGGACTCCTTTTAGCTGCCAGTACTCATTAAACCTGGCTGGAGCATTTATTGCTGGAACTCAATCTTTCAAATAGTTTTCAAAAAATCATTAGGCCACAAAACTTGTATTTGGCTTGCACAGTCTGCATTGGCTCATCTGTCTCTGGTATTGCCTCCCCATCTGTTCCTCCTACTAGACTGAGGCAGCAGAGTTCTCCCAGAAATCCAATACACATTCTGATAAAAATTAAACCATAAGAGAAAAGTTCTTTCTGGTTCCTATCTTGAAATGGAGTCTGGCACCCTCATTAATCTTCACTGGTACCAGCCCAAAGGTGGCTACCCAATACTATTGCCCTAGTGCCAAGACTTTCCCCATTGTTTTCTCCTTCAGTTTCCCTTTCTTATTGGTTACAATAGTCCACTAAAGGAGTCAGTACACCCAGACAATTAGGGCGCAATTGAAGTTGACCAAATTGTGAGGAAATCTTGGAAAGATGCTATATAGAGTTGAGGTTCATTGCAAGTACCATCCTCAATTCTCTTGGAACAGATTTTCAAAATACTAAGCAATTGCTTCCATGAAATCCTTGTGGCTTCCCTTTGAAATGAAGACCATTGCATTAAGCCCAGAGCCCAAGGTTTATGATTCTACTATTCCATTTCTACTTCCTCCCTCTAATAATATACAGAGTAAAGAGATTTTGGTTGTTGGTGGAAGTATAGCAAAGGTTACCAGGTCCACTAGCCCCATTTGGCCCTTTTTAAATTGTTCCTGGCTTGCTCCAGAGTTGATTTGTATGGCAAACATTATGGGAAATGAAAGGAATCCCTTCACCACATCCCTACCCAGATACTTTTTGTAACTTGGCTAAGTGGGAATTCAAAGACAATTTGCAAAAGACTCAGGTGAGTAACCAAAGGATATGAAAGTTTAAAAGAATTTCACTTTATTTTTTTTTCCTTTTTTTAAAAAAATTAATTTAGAGGAGGCAGCTGGGTAGCTCAGTGGATTGAAAGCCAAGCCTAGAGACAGGAGGTCTTAGGTTCAAATCTGACCTTAGACACTTCCCAGCTGTGTGACCCTGGGCAAGTCGCTTGACCCCCATTGCCCACCCTTACCACTCTTCTGCCTTGGAGCTAATACACAGTATTGACTCCAAGATGGAAGGTAAGGGTTTAAAAAAATTAATTTTTTAATTTAAATCATTAATTATTTATTAAATTATCAAGCTATTCAATTAATGAATTATTAAATTAAATTTTTAAAATTAAAAATAGAATATTTTTTCATGGTTACAAGATTCATGTTCTTTCCCTCCCCTTCTCCCATTCCCCTTCCGCAGCCGATGTGCAATTCCACTGGGTTTTACATGTGTCATTGATCAAAACCTATTTCCATATTATTAATATTTGCATTAGGGTGATCACTTAGAGTGTACATCTCAATCATATCCCCATCAAACCATGTGATCAAGCAGTTGTTTTTCTTCTGTGTTTCTACTCCCACAGTTCTTTCTTTGAATGTGGATAGCTCTCTTTCTCATAAGTCTCTCAGAATTGTTCTGGATCATTGCATTGCTGCCCATAGAAAAGTCCATTACATTAGTTTGTGCCACAGTGTATCTCTGTGCATAATGTTCTCCTGGTTCTGATCCTTTCACTCTGCATCAATTCCTGGAGGTCTTTCCATTTCACATGGAATTCCTCCAGCTCATTATTCCTTTGAGTACAATAGTATTCCATCACCAACAGATACCACAATTTGTTCAGCCATTCCCCAGTTGAAAAGCATCCCCTCATTTTCCAGCTTTTTGCCACCACAAAGAGAGAGGCTATACATATTTTTGTGCAAGTCTTTTTTCTTATGATGTCTTTGGGGTATAGACCCAGCAGTTTTGAAGGAATTTCAGACAATAACTTGGATAAGATGTCAGCCTAAATGACTAGAAGTAGCAATAGGAAAAATAAAATCCTAAGACTGGCTTTAAAATCCAAAAGAGCTTCTCTAGCAAGCTGACTGGATGTGGCTGTTTGTGATTTGCCCCACAAAAGAACAAAATATAGCCCCAGGAATAAATTCTATCAGAATTGGTGATCACCTGGTGGCAGCACAAAGCCACAGTTCTTCAGAGAAGACAGGATTGCCTTAAGTGTAAATAGAGGATAATAGAACTTAACTTAAATCAGTCAGTTGATAAGCATTTATTCAGTGTCTACTATGTGCCAGAGGCAGCTAGATGACTGAGTGAATAGAGTGGCTCTGGATTCAAGAAGATAGGAGTTCAAATTTGGCCTCAGGTACTTCATAGTTCCTGGCCAAATCACTTAATCTTTGCTTGCCTTAACCAATTGAAGAAGTAAATGGCAAACCACTCCAGTACCCTTGCAAGAAAACTCTATGGACAGTATGGTCTATGGGGTCATGAAGAGTTGGATAGGACTGAATGAGTGAATAGCAACAACTATGTGCCAGGCACTCTGCTAAGAACTGACAATACAAAGAAAAGTAAAAGATGTCACAGAGTTATTCTGAGTCAAATGAGATAATTAAGTGTAAAGAGCCATGTGAATGTAAGCTATTATAATTCTTCAAGGTACAAGCTCTAGATAGTCTACCAAACTCAGAAAGCTTTGAATATGATCTTGATGATGATATCCAATACCTAGCTAAATTTAGACATTTGTCAATAATTTCCTTCCAAAAGTTGATTAGCCTGTCTATTAAATCATAGACTTAATAGAAATGTTGCAAGTAAAGGGGTTAGAGGCCAAGGAATGAAATTATATATCCTTGAAGAAATGAATTATAAGTGATTATAAGTATGACATTTAAACTTTCTGTTTCATTATCTGTAAAATAAGGACAATAATACTTGTACTTTGTTCTTCACTGGGTTATTGGGAGGATAGGGCTTTATAAACCATGAATTCAATGCAAATTTGAGTTTATGATTATTCATATGTGCTTCACTCCATCCTCCTGACCTCTATCCTCATTCTTGGGGGTAGCACTTATAATTCATATCTCTCTCCCCCCCATGCTCTATGAAAGGTGGGGGGAGAAAGTGCATTTTGATACTGTATAGTCCTGATTACTTTCAAGATAAGTGGGTGAATTTTCTGCAGTTTATTTCCTTGATTAGCTTAACAAAAGAATTTAGGAAAAAAATACTGAATTTTGACCAGGTATCACTGACTTCAGACTAACTTTAATATCCTCTGGCTACATGTAAATTAAATGATAACATCACTTTAAGATTTCCAACAAAATGGGTAGGTTTAGATATTATTATCATTTACCTCTGTTTTTTCACTCATGTTAATTTTCTTTAACAAACTAAATTCCAAATTACATGATAATCAAGAAAAATAGCTTCTTTGTTGTAAGTACAGGAGAATATGAGGACAGAATGTGAGGACAGAATTTAATATTCTTCTCTTTTCTTCTGTATCTCCATGATACCTAGGATGGTACTGAGAACATTACAGATACTCAATGGATACTTAGTGATTGATAGATTGATAGTGATTAATTCTTAGATTTGAAAATCTAAAATAATTTTCTATTCATTTAGAAGTTGAACATTAACTTGGCTATTGACTGTCTTCATAAGACATAGATATTAACTTATAATGAAAAATTAAAAGGATTGGTATGGTCTCTAGAAAACTGATTGTCAGGAGAAAAGAACAAGGTTTCTTTCTCTTCAGATGAAGAAAGGACTAATCCCTAAATTATCTTTCCATAGAAGTCAGCTTTATTTTTATTATTTAAAGAAATCCAAAAAAAATTTATAAAATAACCATTATACACAAGACATAGTGGTAGGTATTGAGGGTACAAAGATAAAAGTCCAAAGCCTCAAAGAACTTATATTTTGTTAAAGAACTAGAAAGGCATAATGTTGCTAATTCTTTGATAATAGCAAATACATGAATTTTCATGGGATTGAAACTATCTTTAAACCAGGATGTCAATAGTCACCTATAGTCTCTATCATCTGCTGCCTCAGATTGAGTTAAATTGCTAAATTCTTTCAGTTGGAATGCCATTTACTCTTTCAAAAAAATTTGGATGCTGGAAATCCCTCCAAATTCTGTTCACTCAGGGACTTGTCACTTTCCAGGCAGGAAAAGAGAGATATAGAATCTCTCCTGTTTAACAATTCTTCCTGGTTCAAAGCTGAATTCCCTTAGACCTCTCTATAATGTATTGAATTTAAATTTTTCCTAAACCCTTACTTGGAGTCAATACTGTGTATTGGTTCCAAGGCAGTGGAGCAGTAAAGGATAGGGGTTAAGTGACTTGCTAAGGGTCACAGAGCTAGGAAGTGTGTGAGGCCAGATTTGAACCCCTGATGTCCTATCTCCAAGGATGGCTCTCACTCCATTGAGTCACCTAGCTGCCTTCATCTTGCTATAATGTATGAATAAATATTTAATATATCTCCCAAAATCCTGTTGAGTCTATGCAAATGAGTGATTAGGGAAAAATGTACTAAGGTCATCTGCACTCTGGGAGGCAAGTTCATTGTCTCTTTTGGCCTTTTGGTCTACACTGAGCCATTCAAAGCTTTGGATCACCTATAGCAGGGGCCAGTAAACACTTTATAATAAAGGACTGCCTAGAAAACAGTTTAGGCTTTATAGACCAAGAGGTAAAAGTAAGTTACCAAGAGAAGTATAAGGTAGGCAAGTAATAAGAGAGTAAATAAAATTCCACAATTTTTTATTGATGAAATTCAAAATAATACTAATTAATTTTAATTTTTAAAACATGGGTCTACTAATGAAAAGAATGAAATTCCTCTTTTGAAGGATATTTTACTTAAATGAATTTTAGGTTTGGTGTTCATCAAAATCAACTCATTACAATTGTTCATCTGCTAATGCTAATCTGTAATGAGATTTTATATATTTTGAAAATGTCTTCACACAAATATATTCTGTAAAATAATGATATCAATCCACAAGCATATTATTTTAATTGAGCATATCTCGCACAATGAAGTCATTCATAGAATTCTGTTAGATTCTACTCTTTATATTTGCCTTTTAGCATGTCATTACATTGGAGGCTAATAACTTCCATTTGAAGTTTAGGTGGATGTTCCTCAATTGAACAATTAAATGGATTTTGAAATATTAAAATTTATTTTTTCAAAAATATAATTCCTTTTTCACTTTCAGCAAGAGACAAAGAACATTGCTAGAATTGTAGTTTGCACTCTGAAAGTAAATTCCCTGCAAATTTTTGTAGGATTCTCTGTTTTTCTCATTTCCTGTTTCATTTCTTGTTTTAAGGAAGGCAGCTAGGTGATTCAGTGGATAGCATGCTGGACCTAGAACCAGGAAGACTTGAGATCAAATCTGGCAAGTCACTTAACCCTTTATGTTCCAGTTTCCTCATCTTTAAAATAAGAAGAAAATGGCAAACCACTCCAGTATCTTTGCCAAGAAAATTCCAAATGGGTCATGAAGAGTTTGATATAACTGAAAGTAAACTGAATCACAATTTTTTAAAATTTTTAATTGAAAATTTTTATTTAATTCATTTGGAATATTTTTCTGTGGTTACATGATTCATGTTCTTTCCCTCCCCTCCTCCCACCCCCCCCCCATAGCTGACACACAATTCTACTGGGTTTTACATGTATCATTGATCAAGACCTATTTCCATATTATTGATAATTGCACTAGGGTGATCATTTAGAGTCTATATCCCCAATCATATCCCCATCAATCCATGTGTTCAAGCAGTTGTTTTTTTTTTCTGTGTCTGCTCCCACAGTTCTTCCTCTGACTATGGAGAGCGATCTTTCTCATAAGTCCCTCAGAATTGTCCTGGATCATTGCATTGCTGCTAGTACAGAAGTCCATTACATACGATTGTGCCACAGTGTATCTGTCTCTGTGTACAATGTTCTTCTGGTTCTGCTTCTTTCACTCTGCATCAATCCCTGGAGGTTGTTCCAGTTCACATGGAATTCCTCCAGTTCATTATTCCTTTGAGCACAATAATATTCCATCACCAACAGATACCACAATTTGTTCAGCCATTCCCCAATTGAAGGACAGCCTCTCATTTTCCAATTTTTTTTTGCCACCACAAAGAGCGCAGCTATGAATATTTTTGTACAAGTCTTTTTCCCTATGAGCTCTTTGGGGTAAAACCAGCTGGATCAAAGGGCAGGCAGTCTTTTAAAGCCTTTGGGCACATGAACCACAACTTTTAAAAAATTAAAAGTTTTAACTTTTGATAGGATAAGAAATGCACAAAGCATCTTGACGTTACTTGTAATTAAAACAACATTACATTAGGTGTTGTCGAATAGACTATCACAGCAAAGGTTTTGTGGGAAGCCAATAAGAGAATAGATAAAAATCTGAGACTCCTCTTTTGACCCGTTTTGTGATCCTCGTGATTTCTTCTTGAAAAGTATTATGGCCTTACTGAAAAGCTTTAAGTTCCTATCAAACCTGAATTTAAAGGGTTAACACTGTTAACACAGCAAGGAATGCTGCTGCCTGTTATAGCTAAGGCCAAGATACTCTCCAACTTGGCTTTCTGATAAGAACCTAGTCAAAATTCAGCCTTGGCCTTGGTCTATTCTGAAGCCAATGTTTTGTGTTTTGATGTGACATAATTTGTAACTTCTGCGCATCTGCAAAGTTTCAGGGGGGTTCTTTTGTGTGAAATGAGACTTGAAATATATATATAATAAACTCCATGCTCCTGGAGCCAGAACTGGAAGCATGAAGTAAAAAGACAACTCCCTTGTCTTGTCCTTATTTCCTTATCAACTAAACTGTCCTTATCAGAGATGATAAAGAGATCTCAGCAAGGTTTCACATACAACATTGTTTTGCTTTATAATTTTAGGTTGAAATTTTTAAGAAACATCAAATCTATGACAAAAGTCAAACCATTTGGTGTTTGGTAAAAGTAACAATTGTTCTGAAAAATTTAAATCTCAGTCCCAACCTCAAAAAAATCATAGTTAATTGCTTTTCCTTTTTTTTTTTTTTTTTGACATGATGGGTATGCAATTGTAACAACAATTAAATTCGTATGGTAGAGGGACTAGATTTATTCTATCTATCTGCAGAAGTTCCAACTAGAGCCTACATCCACTTTCTTGTCATTTCTATCTACTGATCCAACCAAAGTAATATTTTCCTAATAATTAGAGGTTCCCCCCAATGAAATGAGATTCTTCTTGAAGAAATGATTTCTCCACCATTAATAGGACTGGATGACTCCCTGTCAGGGCTGCTAGTAGCAAATGAGATTGCTTATTCAAGTGTGTGGATATATTAAATGATCCCTATTATCCCTTCTAAATGAAAAATTCTGGAATTCCATTTTGAAGCCTAAAGTTCAATCATAGGATCTCAATTTAACAGTTACAGGTACCAGGGAAAGAAAAAGAAAAAAGGAGGGAATTTTTTTCAATGGGGATGAAATAATGACATAAAATAATTTCAGGGGAAAAGTTATTGATTCGAGCATTAGAACTATCTTTTGAGGCATGAAATATATAACTGGGTCATCTAAGGTAGTGAATTAAAACAACTAAATTTAACGGCTGGAAACTCACAAGAATTGCACTACTCTACATTCATGTATTGACTATGCATGTTTGTATTTATGTTTATAGTATATCCTGCCATTCATTTTTTATTCATTTGTCCTGTCTCCCCAGATAGATGATCAGATTGTTGAGAGAGGGGACATGTTTGCCATTATAAAATTACCTGGTTATAATTTACGTTGTAGAGAAAGCCAGGTTTCCTGTGGCAGAAACATATTGAACCTTGAAGGGCAAAATATAGTTGATTTTCATCTGTTTAATTAATGCCCGTTAGGCTTCTACTTTTCAAGACAATAAATCTCTTGATTCATGACATTTCAAAGAAGTCTTAGTGTGATCTGTGAAATTGGAATCTGTTACCCTAAAAACTACAATTCCCAGGAGCCTGCTCACTTCCTGTTGTTATGTGCCAACGTAGACAGGAGATAAATTGGGTGGGGTTCCGTGTCTAGCTCTTTTTCCTTCCTGTGGTAGCTTTGGTGGAGTGGGCCATTTTGAGCAGATAGAAAATTTAGTCATGTTGTTCTATTTTTGTCAGATAATAAATTTATAAAAAATATGATACGTCAAGTATTCAACATGAATTCAACTCTTACATTTATGGCGACCAGAAGTGGAATTAAAAAACCCTTTACTATTTAACCTTACAGATCCAACCCAACAAACAAGTATTCTAGTAAACTGGAAGGAAGCTCTTGCTCACTTAGATAAGGAAGAGGCAGAGTAATGAAGCCTTCCTTAATTCACAGATGTTCAAAGAATCAACTCTTAATAATTGATTCAGAATTTAAATGAGATAATATTTATAAAGTGTTACTATGTGCTTGGCACATAGTAAAGGCTTATATAAATGCTTATTCCCTTCCCTTCCCATCTCTAAGCTCCTTCTATTTGTTATAGATGGCGTGTTTGCTGTGAAATGTTATGGTGACATGGGAATAAACAATTAAGGTTAATCCAACCTATAGTGGGATGGAGAACTAGTATTCTTGCTGTACCAGGCTTTGCTGACTGGAGCTGTGATTTGTCCATGGGTTTCCTGTCACCTGTGTGTAGTTACACTATTTTGGGGACATGTATCTGTTCCTGGCAACTTGACTGGCCAAGACTGCTCCTACCAATGGTTACCACTTGCAGAGATTGCCAGTTCTAAGCAGGTCTTGGGATGCGACATGATGCTTCTAGCCATGTTGAAACACTAGTGGTGATAATAGATTTGGCAAAAGTCAGAATGATCCATAGATAGAAAATAGAATGAGGCAATTGGGAAAAGCTGAGGGAAATAGGAAGAAGAGATGGGGCTATATTAGAGAATCCTAAGCATAGAGATGAAAGTGAAAATGGGAGAATTCAAAGTTATGTGAATAACTATGAGATTCCGCTGAAGATTGTAGAGATTAAAATTAATATGCAAGAACTAAATATTATATTTTATAAAGTTTTATTAATAATAAACTAACATAAAAAACTAGACTGAAAAGTTGCTAAACTAACTTCAGTCAAGCTCATGCAGAAGAGAGGAAGAGGGAGAAGCTCTAGAATTAAACAATAACGTGACCACACAAACATGGAGGCACAGGAGAGATTAAAGGGAATTTTGGGAAATACTGGGAGACTTCTGGGGGAAGAAGTCTAATGGATACAAAATTTCCACTTAACCAAGATCCAGAGAGTGAACTGAGGACAGAATCTGAGGGAGAGAGAATCAGCACAACTTGCTGATATTGGTTGTATTATCTTTAGAGAAGAACAGCATTTATTGGCACAATAATGCACTTGAGGGATAGAGTGATTTAGAATATCCAAAAATACTAGCTTGAAAGAAAGACAAAATTGGCACCATGCTGGTTGTATTTTGGTAATGTTGTGGAATATGTAAATTCTGGTCTTATTGATGACTACTTTTTAGTACCAGTTAATGCTGTTGTTTATGAGATGTGATCCTAACACAATGAACCTGATTTTGTAAACAAATGTACCAGAACTTCTATGTTAATATAAATGTTCTCTTTTTTAAAAAAAACAAACACAACCCTCATCTTGTGATCTCTTGCAGTACTCAGAATGTGTTTGGATCTTACTCTCAGCCAGTATATGAGGCATGCAGGTACAACAGCTTCATTTCCTTAGAGTTGGTGCTCCTGTTCAACACCAAATAGAATCCACTGGCTTGTCCATATACCTTCTTCACCTTTGTTTTTAAATGACTTTTGGTTGATTTGGAAAATCAAATTATCCTTAAGAAATGAAGTTTCTCTATCACTGAAGGTATTCAAAAAATGTACCACACATTTGGAGGTAATTTTAGGGTGATTTCCTTAACCATTTTGACTAAGTATCATTGTAAGAACAAGATTTAACTTTCCAAATTGGCTGGTTTAGGATAGACTTTAAGGAATTGCAAATACAGGTTCTTTTGGAAGGGTAGGGTATGTTCTGAGATGACAGATATCTGATAAGGATTACACTAATGTGCTGCAACGCAATATTTGTTGATAAATTGATTCCACAAGGGGCTTCCTGGTAGAAATCAAGCATTTGTATGCAATATCTGCTTTCTTGCCATCTTTAAAAACTTGAGGCTACAGGTTTATATGGATTAGATTCCTCTTAACAAATTGTGAGTCTCATGCATGCTAGAACTTGATCCTGAAGGGGAAAGACAAAAAAAAAAAAAAAAAAAAAAAAAACAGCTAAAATGAATAAGTTTAATAACAATCTACTCATGTACCTAGATAGGATAGGGACTTTAGTTCTGATTCTTTTTGAGAACTTCTGGGCACTATCTAAATTTGATATTATTTTGGAAATAACTATAGATATGTTTTATTCTCATTTGGCCTCTAATATCTCAATACTCTAAAGGAGAAAGTAGAAATGTCACTAAAGATAAAGATGCCAGAGAGAGTTGAAAGAAGTAAATATGAAAGGAATCTATACTGAAAATGAGGCAATTTTGAGAGATCAATTCTCATGACATTTGAAACACTAGAAGATACTGAATAATGGGGTGGCAAGGGGAAGATTATGAATGGTATTACTGCAAAAACTTTGATTAAGAGAACATTAATAACTACTGCCCCATGGTCATTTTTTCATCTCTATCAATCAAGCTTCTTACAAATTGGATGTTGCCAAAAGTAGAACAGATAGTCTTAGGAAAGAATGAATTTCTCCCTCACTAGAGATCTTCTTGGGGACTTTGAATGACAACTTGTTGAAAATATTACAGGAAACCAGTGGAAATGTGCATCGGTCATGGGTGGGGGGAGGGCGAGGGGTGAAGGGGAAAGTAGTAGTATGAATCATGTAACCATGTTAACTTTTCTAAAAAATGAATATTAATAAATGTTTCAAAAAAAAGAAAATGTTACGGGAGAGGGTGCTTTTTGGTCTAGTATTGGTTGGACTAAATGGACTTTGAGTTTCCTTCTGATGAGATTTTGTGATTCTGTGGGAAAGTTGCAAGTAAAATTTCCCCCAAAGCATTTTTATCAACTAGGGTAACAATGAGTATCTTTGGATTACTGTGAACTTAGAAGACATATTGTCACCTTTTTAAGTCAATCATGAAGTCTAAAAAAGAGCATAAGGAAAAGAAATTTCAGCCAATTCAGTTATCTATGTTAATATGCCAGCCTGAAACAACTATTCTGTCAATGCCATTAGTCCTAATTCAATAAGGCATGTTCTCATTCATTCATTTATTCATTTATTTTGATCTTTGAAAATTTTATTTAATTAACTAGTTTAGGATGTTTTTCCATGGTTACAAGATTCATGTTCTTTCCTTCCCCTTCCCCCACCTCCTCCTGTAGTCAACACACAATTCCAATGGGTTTTACATGTGTTATTGATCAAGACCTATTGCCATATTATTGATATTTGCACTAGGGTAATCGTTTAGAGCAGTGATTCCCAAAGTGGGTAATATTATAATATAACATAATATAACATAATATAACATAATATTATATAATATTATTTAATATTATATAATATTATAATAATAATAAATAAAAGTAATATTTTTTCTGGAAAGGGGGTAGTAGGCCAAAAAAGTTTGGGAACCACTGGTTTAGAGTCAATATCCCCAATCATTTCCCCATCAACCCTTGTGCTCAAGCAGTTGGTTTTTTTTCTGTGTTTCTACTCTCAGAATTCTTCCTCTGAATGTGGATAGCATTCTTTCTCATAAGTCCCTCCAAGTCATCCTGGATCATTGCATTGCTGTTAGTAGAGAAGTCCATTACATTGGATGTTTCTAAATGCATCAAATAAAATAAAAAGCATTACAAGGGAAACTAATTATATTGAAATTAAATATATTTTTTACAAAAGTTAATGGGCTCATGGGAAGAACCCCAGAGAGAGTAGCTCTTGTAAGAAGGTCTCAGAATCCAGGTCCTTCCCCATATTACTACTCTGACTTTTGGGCAAATAGATTTCTCTGGCCTCTGGTTCCTCAACTAGAAAACAATGAGATTAGACTTGCCTGCCTCTCCTATATCTTCCAGTTCTAAATTCATGGTTCTAGGACTCTTGTTGCCTCTAGTCATATGTGAGAAAGACAAAGAAAGGTCACACTGACCCCTAACTTTTGTGCTGCTTTGTGTCTATCAATACTAATATCCAATTCTGAATGTTCATTGCATCTCTCCAGTCAATTTATAAATAATCCTCTCTCTCCTCCCCAAAAGAAGCTCCTCACATGGTAGCATAGATGGAACCATCTTGCTTCCCCAAAGCCTGTCTAATAGCAGTTGCATTTATTGTATTAACAATTGTTTCTCCTACTATGGAAATATAATCTCCACATAAAAGTGTCATTCCAGAATAATTAGATCAGAAACTTAGAGATATTTTTGATGAATTTTAGACAGGAAAAAAAACACAAGGAAACAAGAACTCAGAAGAGGTAGATTCATATATAACATGGAGAGAAGAGTCTTTATCACAGGAAGGTGTGAAAGCTTTGCCTACTTTATAGTATTTCCATGAGCAATAAGAGAGTAAGTCAATTTCTGGTCTTTAAATCAAGAGTAGGACTTTGACTGAAAATAACAGGTAAAATGAGTCTTTTTTTTTTAATCTCCTCCCTCCCCTCAAAAAGTATTCTTAAATCTGGGTTCTTAGACAATATAGCTAAGCAAGGAGCTCACTGTGTTTCATCAAGCACATCACTAGATAACACTACCTGGAACTGGGCCAAAAGACCCAATTTGAGCCAAAAGGACCACTTTGAAAAATCTCAGTAAGGCCAGACTAATTTAATTCCTGATAGTTTTGACTACATTTTATAACCCATTTCAAGCTGCCACTCTTTAATCTTCTTCATTTTCATTGTCCATTAAAAGATGGATGATGGTGCTATATTCCTGATTCAATCAGTTGAACTGAACATGTGAGCCTTAATAGAACTAATATGGAAAAGGCTGCCAGGCAAATACAATTCTCTAGGATACAAAAGGACAAGTGGATTAAGAATGTCAACGGTCTGCTTCATGGCCACTTTATTGCAATTGTCCCTGATAGGAAAAAAATGTGTTTTTTTGTTTTTTGTTTTTTGTTGTTTTTTTTTTGGTGTCGGCCATCAGTATCCCTAATGATCCTCTTAAAATGAAGGCAACTTAATCTCACATTCAAAGCATTTAAGCACTGGGGAGGAGACCTCAAATCCCTCCAGTCCAATGCCCTCCTTTTACAAGTAAGGAAACCAAGACCCAGAGAGATAAAATGACTTGGTCTTAGATAAGACACAAAGCTAGTAAGTTTTAGGATTGTGATTCAAATCCAACCCCTTTAATTCCAAATCCAAGGTTCTTTCCTGGAAACCATGTGTTCTTAGGGCATGTCAAATGCAGGCATTTTTGTCAAGGGTAAGTTGCCATCTAATGAAATTTCTATCAAAAATATTTAACAGATCACAAGGAATATCTTCACTTGAATGGCCACCATTTAAGGATTTGTATGGCATCTTTTCAATATTCTCCATCTATTGTGTTTGCTTTTTTCTTATCTGTAAGCTCTAGCAATTGGGATTTTTCTTTTGGAAGAATTTTGGGCTTTGGTGATTAAATCACAGAATGTCAGAACTGATTAAGATGACTTAATCCAACCCTCTAGCTTTAGAGGTAAATAAAATGAAGCCTAGCCAAAAAAAAAAAAAATGTATTCATTTGGAGAAGTGTTTAGTGTCGATACTGAGCAAGATGTGCTGAGATTCCCTTATTAAACCTAAAAGGCATTAAGTCTCAGATTATAAGAAAAGTACCTCATACCTGAAATGCTTCCCATCCTCACCAACATCCTTTGGAATCTTCTTAGAGTTCCCTTCTTGACTCAGCTTGTGTCCCCTGTGTCGGAAGGTCTTTCCTAATTTTTATACTTGTTTGTGCTCCTTCCTACCAGTAGTCATTTTTTCTATTTATTTTCTATGTATAGGGTGTCCCAAAGGACTTAGTACAGTTTAAAGCTACTAAAACTTAAAACTGCACCCAGACTTTTAGGATGCCAAGTCTTTTATATTTATTTATCAGCATGGGTGGTGCTTTCTCTGATAAAAGGTAATTCACAAAAGAGAAGGGACTATTTCATCTTAGAATCCCTGGTACTGAGCACAGTGCCTGACACATAGTGGGTATTTAGTAAGTTTTTGTTGATGTTACAGATTAAGGAACAATGGCCCATAGGAATAAATTTGCTTGGTGAAGCTAACATGGGTAAGAAGTGGTAGAGAGGAGATTCAAACCTGGAACAAATGGTTCCTAATCTGACATCTAAACTACAGTTACCTTTCCTGAACTTTCTTCTAACTTGGCTTTTGGGGACACGTTATCACCTCATTACTAGAAAAACCTAATGTGTGTGTTGGAGAGGGGGTAACCATTATTAGGAGTATATTATGAGGTTCCATGATGGAAACCACAAGTTTACTTGGCTTCATGGTCATGCCTGTTTCCACTTCTCTCTATGCCTGAGGAAATCTGCTTGCTTTTTCCAAACCAAAGAAAAACCTTACAACAGAATAACTAATTTGTAGCCCCATAGGAGCCCTGAGATGTAGATTCCTGGCAAAATTTTATAGCATGTTATTAAGAAGGCTGATGAATATCTAGAGAAGGAAGTGGTAACTACAAAGACTTAGGAAGGCTTCATGACAGTTGATACCAATCTAACCTTATTTTATTTTACTATGCAATGTCTAATGCTACTTTTCTGGTCAAAATGAAGAGATGTGGGTTGCATGATAGTACAGTTTAGTGCTTGAATGACTAGTAGGTATTAGTAGGCAATGGCTTGATAATAACATGGAACTTTAGTGAAGTAAGTGCCCCCCAAAAGATCTATCCTTAGCACTGGGCTATTAATTATTTTTGTCAGTGACTTGGATGAAGGCTTAGGTAGACTGATTATCAGATTTTCAGAAGATATAAAGCTGTGATGAATAGATTGTGTAACATTGTGTAACAGAATCAGCACAAGAGAAACCTAATGGCTAGAATAAGGGAAGTGGCAATGCAATTATAATCTGCCTAGGTCAGACAGATCTGTGTTAACAGTTTAGAAAGACTATTATGTCAATGGTCTGCTTCAATGGCAATTTGATTGCAAATGTCCTTAATAGAAATACATATGTTAATAATGTGTTAATAAAAAAAAATGAGTGAATCAACAAACATTTACTGAATGCCTACTATATGCAAAGACTGTGCTAGGCTTTGTTGTTCTATTGTGGTCATTTTCGACTCTTCTTGGCCTTGTCTTCCAATATCTCCTAAAGTCTATCCAAGCTCATGTTATACTATCCATGGCATTTTCTTTTCTTTTCTTTTCCTTTCTTTTCTTTTCTTTTCTTTTCTTTTCTTTTCTTTTCTTTTCTTTTCTTTTCTTTTCTTTTCTTTTCTTTTCTTTTCTTTTCTTTTCTTTTCTTTTCTTTTCTTTTCTTTTCTTTTCTTTTCTTTTCTTTTCTTTTCTTTTCTTTTCCTTTCTTTTCTTTTCTTTTTTTTTTTAGGTATCTGACTTTGAAGCCTTTTTAATTTTTTAATTTTTTAATTTTTTTTGGTTTATTATTTTTTAAATTTAGAATATTTTCCCATGGTTACATGATTCATATTCTTTCTCCCGAAACCCCTCTGCCCTGTATCTGACACACAATTCCACTGAGTTTTACCATTGATCAAGACCTATTTCCATATTATTGATAGTTGCGCTAGGGTGATTGTTTAGCATCTACATTCCCAATAATATCCCCATCAACCCATGTGTTCAAGCAGTTTTTCTTCTTCTGTGTTTCTACTCCATGGCATTTTCTTGACAATGTCATAGGACTGGTTTGCCATTTCCTTCTACAGTGGATCATCTTTTGTATTAGGCACAAGGGATACAAATTTAAAAAAGAAACAAACTATTCTTACTCTCAAGGAGTACAATATATCAAGCTAGAGCACAACCAGAAGATGGGCACCAATTTGATGACAGGCTAGAGACCATGTCATATAACGAAAGGTTGAAAGAACTTGATGCTTGGAGAAAAGACAATGCAGATATCAGGATAGCTATTATCAAATATTTTAAGAGCTGTCATGTGGAAGAAAGATTAGACTTTCTAACTATGGCAATCCAAAAGTTAAATGGGCAAAGCAACATGTTGCCCATTACTGGAAGTATTCAAACAAACACTAGATGACCAGCTGATGACAATGCCCAGATAGGTATGAGTTGGATTAGGTGATTTATGAAGTTACTTCTAGTTTTGAGAGATACTGTGATTCTATAACCTACTTCCATGATGGTTTCCTCTGGATTGATAAACCAATAAACATTTGGAGGTGGAAAGGAGTGAGTATATGTCATATTCGGGAAGCAGCACTTGAGTTAAACTTTGAAGGAAGCTGGGAATTCTCTGTGTCAGAGGGGAGAGGAGATAATTCAAGCATGGGGACAACCTATGCTAGGTCTCAAAGATGGAAGTTGAAATAATATATAGGAAGAATAGCAAATAAGCCAGCTGTGGAGGAAAGTAGAGTGCATAAAAGGGAGTCATCTATAATTAGCTTGGAAAGGTAGGCTGGATCCAGATTGAAAGTATTTAAATGCCAAAAAGAAGACTTTGAATTTCATTCTAGAAGTCCATAGGGAGTGTCTCTATCAGTGATGTGCTGGTAAATGTTTTCTAAGCAATTAATTATTTTTTAATGTATGCTTGATGCACTTTTAAGTTCAATCTGCATTATTAACATTTTCCTCATGACTTTCTTAAATCTAGATCAGTGATGGGGAACCTTTTGGAGATGGAGTGCCAGGCCCCACCACCCATGCCCCAGACCAAGTGCCATGCCCTTGCCCCCTCCAGAGACCACAGTCTGTGCCCCTCTACCCACTAAGTGGTGGGCACATCCTGCCCCCCATTCCCTTCTTACTCCTCTCAGGGGAGGGAGGAAGCACTCCCATTGGACTGCTAGGCAGGGAATTGGGTGATGTAGTCAGGTTTGGGGAGGGGAAGAGGTGAGGGGCACAAACATTCTACTCTGCTCCCCTCTAATTATGTCAGGTATGATCCCCTCAAACCTAGCTCCTCTCCAACCTGTGTGAAGTGTAAATTGAGGGAGCCTTGAAAAATTTCAGAGTCCATCCTCTTTAGCCACTATTCAAGGAACCAGAAGCCATTTAAAATGCAATACTTTATTGAGAGAGAAGGAAAAAAGAAGAAAAAGAAGAAAAAAAGTCTCAGCTTACAGGGAAACCTTTTATTTATAAGAAAATATAACCCTCAGGTTAAATCATATCATCATGGCACATTCACCCCTTTACTTCCAGCCTTCCTGAAGCAGGTATGCTCCAAATTAACCTTTTTAGCAAAAGGTCAAGGGTTGGTCAGGTTTTAATCAGGGTGCAGGGCTGATTGGGAGATTCCTACCTTTGACAAACCACTATTGTGTTTTCCCTCAGGCAGTCACCCCTTTGAATGCAAATTAAACAGGCTAGTTAAGAGGTGAGGGGACTAAGAATGCAAATTAAAGCCATCCAAATTTGCTTGTGAAAGAAACTGGGGAAGGGAGGTATAGAATAGGGAAGAGACTATTAGCCTAGCCTAGGGTTCATAAAATTTATTCCTATATCACTAGATTGTAGTTTTGAACATTTTTAAAGGACAGACTCAAAAGACACATGGCAAAATACCCAAAATACTTTGTATCAAAAGACTAGTTGCTTCTGATAGTAAAGACTTCGCCTCCCTCTGGCTTTCTAGTTAGGAACTCTGGGGAACTCTGTGCTGCAGGGATGGGTGCTCTGAGTCCTTGGGATGCTGTGTCCTTGGCATTGTAAAAAAAGATGGGCAGATATGGGGCACTAGGGATGTTAAAATATAATCTAAATGGTTGTGGGTACACACACTGGGTTGAAGGAGAGACAGGACTAGGATAGGGAGACCAGAGTACACAGCTGAGCTGCTTCTAACTGACAAGAATGGATGTTGGCCAACTGTTACCACTAGGCCAGAGTCTTTGAAACCAGCAGGCAAGGTAAAAGATTTTAACAGTTTTAATTATGTTCAACTAAATAAAAGGTGGGATAGGGAATTCTACTCTAAAAACTTAAATGGCAAAACCACAGGGCAAGGGGAGGGCTTCTCTACTCTAATCTGAGTGATCTAAGCAGGCAGAGCCCAAAGGAGCAGTAATGGAGTTTCTGAGGTGCTGCTTCAAACCTGGTTCTAGCCAGGTTTGACCAGAACAGCTAAGGGCCTGAGGGTGGCTTTGAGGGTTTCTCACGGTAATTCACAGACTATCTCAGGATGCCAAAAGCCAAGGTGGTCCAAGGTACCCAAGTAGAGCGAGTGTGCTTGAGATTCTGTCCACCAGATCCCAAACTCCTCCTCCACCTGGTGTTGCTCTGTAGGTCTTGTTCCCTTGCTAGATGCCGCCACCACTCAGGATCTCAGGGAAATCAGGATACATGTCTGAGATCTCCCAGGGCTAACAGCAGTTTGTGCCAACCTCTCATGGAGTCTCTCTCAGGGCACAAGCCACTTCCTGCTCCCTCATTCCATCTTGGAATGCTCCAGCTCCAGCCCTTCCTGCTAGGTCCCACCTTAATACTTAATTAATCACTAACTAATCTTCTTCACAACAGCATGAGTGCCCACAGAGAGGTTTAGGTGTGCCATTTCTAGCATGCATGCCATAGGTTCACCATCACAGAGCTAGACAATCAACAAAAAAAAAAATAAATTAAGTTCTGATTCTTAGCACTTTGTGATTGCTAAGGTGTAAATGCTTACGCTGGAAATTTAATCATCACCTCTGTCTCTCAGTTCAAGCTGAGTCCAGCACACCCTTAGACTCTCAGTTGAGATTATACAGCATTATTTTATTGACTTTTTGAATATAGATCCCAAGGTAATAAGTAAAAAATAATGGCTGAAATTAAGAAAATATCCCTTAAGGAAAGACAAGAGATTCAATGATTTTAACAATTAAATTACTTTTGTAACAAGAGTCTGGACAAAGAGAACCCACTTCTGGGGAGAATAGGCAATCTACTCTGCAAGTGGGGTTAGCTGAGCCTGCTTCAGAGCATGCATAATGGAAGGTTCAACTATCTACTTTAGAGCAAGTGCAAATGCTGTTGCCTATTCTGTAGGGATAAAGAATCTGTGAATTAGCTGCAGAACCACAACCACTGTATAAATACATCACCCTTGAAGCAAGTTCACCAAACATCCACACACTTTACTATGTGAGGCAAAGCGTGCTGGGCTAGCTCCAGATGATTAAACTTTCAATGTACTATCAGTTTTTCTCTCATACTTTTATTGACTTCAATCAATAGATGTATTCCAAGTTACTTCACTCAATTTATTTAATCATCCAGTTATTAAATACCTAGGAGAAAAGCCCCTGTTCTGATCCTCACACCACACACTGGAAATTACCTAAATTTCATAAAAAGAACAGCAGGGAATTCCCAGCCCTGCATCTCATCAAGCTAATCCTTAAGTAATCTTAACATTCCCAGAATGGTAAAAGCAATGTTGGTAAAGTATTTGAAGCATAAAGGACAAGGGAAACTATATCTGGGTAATCAAACCCAGCACCAAGACCTTGTTTGGTCTCTGGAAGGTTACAACTGGTCCCTGTTGACCTCCAAGAAAGTTGAGGTTCATGATGTGGTTTCTTATCAAATTTTGGATCATTAATAATGCAAGATTTTCTGAGTCTGCTTTGTTTGGGCTTAGGCTTGATCTTTATTGCAGCACTAGGTCATTTTAGTGGCAAGGTCAGAATCCAAGTGGGTTCTCTGCAGTCTGTTTTTAAGGGGGATGCTACCAATCAGCTTTTATGACATGACTGGTAGTCAAGGTAATATACCCCTCCTTGACTGTTGTAAGAAATAAATTAATATAAAAGGATAGATTAAAAAATATGATGGTTTTAAAAGATTTACTAATAGCCATTTAGAAAAATGAAGCCACATGCCTGTCAAGAGTTAGTTTGAAAATACCCAGCCCTGTTACTTCTTCCTCCCATCCTGGCTCCAATCCAAATCACCAAAGAGGAAATACCAATTCAGTCCTCAGTCTTTATACTTTTCTCTACGTTATTATGCTTCATGCCCATGTGATTATGCAAGAGAAGAAGCTAGTTGGCTCTTGAGAAATGTAGTTTGAAAGAGCCCTAAATGTCCATAGGAAGTTTAGATCAGGGACCTCAAAATTAGTTCAAGGACTTCCAAATTTCCAACATCACACTGTTAGCTCCATGAAGCTAAATTTTTTATTTTTGCCAATTCACATAGAATTTTCTATACACTGTAGACCCTTAATAAATATTTGTTGAATATCAGTGACTGAAAATAAACAACATTTTTTCATTGAAGTCTTGGCTGGAGAATAACATGGCATACTTGATAGAAAGTCACTTTCAGAATTGGTAAAATATAGGTTGAATTCCTGTCTCAGAGTACTGTGTGACTCTAGGTAAGTTATTTAAAGTCTCAGTGCTCCAGACAACTCTTTGAGACTCTATAGTCAGTAAGCAGTTATCAGTGCAAATCAGCTCCTTGGAGATTGCCCATCTCCAAAAAAATCATAGCTCTCATCCCAAAAAAGGGAATCAAAACAAAATAAAAACCTCAACTAAAAGGAATGTTTGTAAAGGCTAGAAAGAAAGTTGGTAAGTTGGGAAATGGTCAGCAAAATTGTGATTTATGAACATAATGAAGCATTATTGTGCTGTAAAAAAACAACAAATATGAAAAAAACAGAGAAACATGAGAGGACAAGTGACTTGGTGCTGAATGAAGTAAGCAGAATCAGGAAACCAACATCTATGATGGCTAGAATAATGGGAACGAAAATAATCATGATCAAAATTATAGCTAATTTTAATATAGCTTACTACATGTCAGGTACTATGCTAAACACTTTACAATAATTATCTCATTTGGTCCTCAAAACAATCCTGGAAGGTAGGCACTATTATTATCCTCATTTTACAATTGAGGAAAGTGAGGCCGATGGCAGCTAAGAGACTTGCCTAGTGTCACACAGCATAGTAGGTGCCCAATTTGAACTCGGGTTTTCCTGTCCTCTGGCCAACTAGGCTATGCACTGGGCAACCCAGCTGAAAAGAATATTGAAAGGAAGCTGAAATGTATAAAACTGTAAAAGCTGATTTAGTTTCCAGAGAAGGGATAAGGAAAGCTAAATCTATTTTTCTTAGGAAGGTTGAGGATTTGTGGTACAGAATGTTGCATACACTGTCAGATAAGGTTCTGCTCAATTGTATTTTTAGGTTGCACAGAAACACTCTCAGGGTGAGTGAATTAAGGGAGAAGAAAAATATGTAAATAACTGCTAAAAGCATCAATACAATTTTAATTATAAATAAATAGCAAAGTAGTTAATTGAGGCTTAATCTCAATTCCTTTTTGCTTTATTTACCGTTACTCTCAATTAAATTTGTCCACTTTCCTGCACATTTAAATACATGTAATGAGTATAACTGAATCATTCCTGTCTGATGAAGGATATCACTAGAACATTTTCATTCTAAACATGTCGTTTTGTGTCAAATGTACTCCAAATTTGAGGAAGTTTTGATAATAATTAGGTTTTCAGGTAAGACAATGCATTTCTGGATGTGAGGAAAGCTACTAAGTCCAAAGACATCTATGCCCCGAATGACAATATAAGACATTGTGTTCTTGTATTTTACTAGATGCTGGGAAATGTGATTTCCTTTTCTATTGCAATTTGAAGAGGAGTTAAAAAAAAAGACTTTGGCAGGAAAAAAATGTTTATGTATGGTTTCGTTTTTAATGTCTGAATGATTTCATGGAACATCTAATCCCCTAACCCCTTCCCAGCTCTAATGGGGTTCCCTACACAAGATTACACAGATTCAAGGTACTAAGGTGGGTCACTCACATCCAAAGCACCCTAGCCCCCACCAATGTGTTTAGTTTTCTAGTCAGAGGACACAACTTAAAATCAATTTATTTAAAATGTAAAAATGAATTTTTGTTTATTTAATAACTAATTAATTAATATATTTATAATCATATTTTATATATTTATATAATATAAAAAAAAAAAAAAAAAAAAAAAAAAAAAATCATTTAATTTATTTAAGTAAAAATGAATTCTTGCTCACTTAAACCTAGGGCTAATTCTTTCACAGATATATACACCAATAAAAGGAAGAATAAACACACATCAGGAGAGCATGTGACAAGGCATACAAGTAGGAACCGCTTGTGGCCAACGGTGACATGAGGAAGGGTTACTCACACCTCCAATGTTTGCCAGACCACTGACATTGTCTAGTAATGTCATTGTCATTCCCACTGTGCCAGCTCCCTGAAAAACAAATAATCTTTCATTATAAAAATACAATCCCTGCTAACTTTTTAAAGCTATTTTTCACATAAAGATGTTTTATTTTATTTGTCACCACCACTCTCTTCATCTTCATCAATTTCATTATGTTCTTTTCAAGATTGATTATAGGCCACCCCCAAGTTGGATAGAGGTCAGATTCTCGCATAAGTTCAGCATATATTTAAGCCAGCATTATGTTTTGCAATTTCTGATTTCTTTTTGTTTGCTTCCTGTTTCTTCCCTTTATTACTGGATGAGTAGACATCTTGCCAAGTGAATGAAGTGCCAACTCAGTGTCAGGTTGAAGTAAACTTAAAAACCCACCCTTAGATTCTTTTTGCACTTTAAGATAAGCATTTTATAATCTTTACAACATTTGGAAAAATTAGGCTTTTTTCCCAGAACCTCTTCTCTCTTTGTCCTTAATGCCTTTCAGGTATGTTGATTGGACTGCCTTGATGCAGTAGCTCACATAATGAAGGAAAGAATTATACCTTTGAAATCAGAATGAGAAATTAATGGCTTTTAAAGAAAAATGACAGTCACGAAATGAGATCTTAAGAGAGTGTCCTCATCATCTATGGTTTCAATTTTCACCTAGGAGGATATAATATCGCTGTATATATTATTACAGTTGTTAGGAACAGACTACTTTTATTGATTCAAATTCACAAGTACCCTCCAAAGAGTAATGACTAATACTTTCTTTTTTAAAAAAAAATATTTGTTTATTTATGTATTTAGAACATTTTTCCATGGTTACATGATTCATGATTTTTCCCACCCCTCTTCCCTTCCCCCCCTCCTAGAGCTGACAAGCAATTCCACTTGGTTATACATGTATCATTGTTCAAAACCTATTTCCATGTTATTCATATTTGTAATAGAGTGTGATCTTTTAACAACAAAACCCCAGTCATAATCCCATTGAACCACGTGATCAATCATGTATTTTTCTTTTTGGTTTCTACTCCCACGGTTCTTTCTCTGGAAGTAGATAGCATTCTTGCTCATAAATTCCTCTGGATTGTCTGGAGTCATTGCATGCTGCTAGTAGAAAAGCCTATTACATTTGATTGTACCACAATGTATCAATGAATAATACTTTCTAGGGGAAAAAATGACCACATTTTCCTCTCATGCTCAGTTACATGAACTTTCCCAATTGAGACAAATTTCTTCCTATCAGTTTGACTAAAATATATTGTGTATACACACACACACACACACACACACATATACATATATATAAACAAAATTGGATTTCTCACTCATTGTCTCTGCCTTCTTAGTCTCAAAATTCATAAGCCAAAGGAGAGATATTAATATTTCTAAGAATGACTAGAGATGACAGGGTTAATCCTTCAGAAGCTTTTTAATTCCCCAAAGATGTGTGCTGGTATTTAGGAAACTGCCTCTTAGTACATGCCTAATACTTCTGTGGCAATTTGAGGGATTCAACAGGTGTGGGCTGTGTCCTATTTATGTCTAGTTCTCCAAGGACCAACACTGTTCAATTCCAGAATGGACTATTCTGTTTCTGGAATATATTCTAAAGTGAGACTCTCACAGGCTTTCTCTCTGTGCCTCAGTATGCTTGAGAACACAGTACAAGAATGATTCCTTCTCTGCTAGCATCTGTCCAGATATCAGTTTATGTTTGCAAAAACATTATTGCTTCCACTGACTCTCTTTTAATTCTCAACACTGAAAATGAATAATTTTGTTGTTCAGTCATTTTTAGGTGTGTTCAACTCTTTGGGACTACATTTGGGGTAGTTTGCCTTTTCCTTCTCCAGTTCATTTTAGAGGTGAGGAAACTGAGGCAAACAGGGTTGAGTGACTTGCCCAGGTACACACAGCTAGTAAATGTCTCAGGCCATATTTCAATTCATGATGATGAGTCTTCCTGACTCTAAGTTCAGCACCCTATCCACTTTTCCACCTAGCTGGCCCTAAAACAGAAATAATCTGACCCAATTTTTGGATACTGAGTCACATATATTGTGAAGCCCTTCCTTCAGAGTATGGATCACGTGTTCAATTTATTAATATGATTTGTATTATGTATATGAATATATATGAAGCTTCCAGTTGAGTTCCAATATCTCTGAAAGTTCTTTTCTTCCAAAAGAAAGCCAGTTCTTTGCGCAGTTCAGTGGAAGATAAAATAATATGGCTGAAAGTGTGTTGACTATGGAAATAGAGGATCTGTAATCTAACAAAGAGGTTCAACTTAATGTCCTCTAAGTTCCCTTGCAGCTTCAAAGCTAAGATCCAATCATGTCACGGTCTCTCCATAGGCAAATCAAATTTATCAGAAGTTGTGAAGAACTAAGAAGTAGCACCCACCTCTTCAAGGTACCATTTTGAACTATTAGGTGCAAGAGTCAATCAGCACTATCTTAGCATCCAAGTTATACTAATCTGTTTGGGGCATTGATACATATCTTGCTTCCACTTCATTAGGGGTCCAAATGAATTTATGTGGACTGACAAACATCAAGTTGTCATGATATCATTAATGCATTCTGGGTGGAAGTATCCATCTTATGTTTCCTAATTTTTAGCCCATTGTTCCTCCATCTGGTAATTCAACCAAAAAATAGCATAAAACTGAAGATATGACCTCTCATGGAGCAACAGGAAAGGCAGGTGAGGGGGATACTTTACCAACCCAATGCAGCTCATCCAATATTTTAATTTAAGTTAAACTAATTTTAATTTAATTTAAAAATTTAAAGCTCCAAAATATAAATAGGTTTCATTCAGATTATGTGAAAACCTAAGTTTATTTCTTTATTTGTTGTGAGCACATAATATATTCTCACTGGCCTCTCTTATTGCAGTGCTTGTGGTGGTCTTTCTCTGCCTTCAAAGACTTTCTTGATGAGAATCTTGTCCCTTCAGAGCTTCATTGGTCAAGTTGATATAATTGGATTCTGTTTCCTCTGAGACTTCCCTAGTCTAGGCACTGCTTCAAGATTCCTAAGAAAAATGCAGCAGGAGCAGATAAATTTTACAAGTGAATTTTACCAAACAGTTCATTCCAATGCTAACTAAAATATTTAGAACATTTGGTAAAGAAAGAGTCCTACCAAACTCATTTTATGAAATGAATATGGTGCTGATACCTAAACTAGAAAGAGCAAAAACAGAGAAAGAAAAATATAGGCTAACTTCATCAATGAATATAGATACAGAAATCCTAAATATAATATTATCCAGGAGACTACAATAGTATAGCACAAAGATTATACAATGTAATAAAAAAAGATTATGCCAGGTATCTAGGGATGGTTTTACATAAGGAAAACTATTAACATAATCGATATCAAGGAAAAAAGTAATAAAAATTATTATTATATTAATAGTTTCAGAAAAAACTTTTGAGAAAAATAACATTCATTCTTATTAAAAAACACTTGAAAGTAAAGGTATAAATGGATGTTTCTTGAGAATAGTAAGTTAATACTTAAAACCATTAGCACATATTACTTGTATGGGGATATTAGAATCCTTCCCTATTAATCAGAAGTGAAACAAGGATGCCCATTATCACCAAGATTATTTAATATTATATTAGAAATGCTGGCGATGGCAACAAGAGATCAAAACTATTAGGTACTGGCTAAGAAAAAGAAAAACAGGTCAGTATAACAGAACAGACATACAATAAACAGTTGTAAAAGATCATAGTAAACTTGTACTTGAAAAAAGTAAAAATCCATTTTTGGAATAAGAATTCACTATTTGGTAAATATTTTTAGGAAGTCTGCCAAGCAGTTTGGCAAAAACTAGATATAGATCAATATCTTACACCATTTACCAAAATAAGATCAAAATGAATACATGAAGTAGGCATAAAAGAAGGTAACACAAACAAATTAGAAGAACAAGGAACATATTACCTATCAGATTTATGGTTAGGAGGGAAAATTTATGAATAAACAAAGGATAGAGAAAGTATTATGAGATGTAAAATGGATAATTTTGAATACATAAAACCAAAAAAATAAAAATAAAAATAAATAAAAAAAATAAAAATAGTGTAGTCAAGATTAGAATGAAAGTTGTAAGTTGGGGGAAAATTTATAGTCAATTTCTCAGATGAAGGTGTCAAATCTAAAATAGAGAACTTTGTCAAATATATATGAATATGAGCCATTCCCCAATTGATAAATGGTGAAAAGATATGAATATATAGTTTTTAGAGGAAGATTTCAAAGCTGTATATAACAATATTAAAAATGCTCTACATCATTATTGAATAGAAAAATGCAAATCAAATCAGTTCTGAGATATCATTTCACATTTATCAGTTTGGCTAAAATAATAAAAGGGCAAAATGATAAAAGTTGGAAGAGATGTGGAAAAATAGGACACTAATACACTGTTGGTAGAACTGTGAACTGATGCAACTATTTGAGGGAGAAATCTGGGATTATGATCAAAGAGTTATAAAACTATGTATACCTTTTGACTCACCGATGTCACTATTAGTTTTATTTCCTAAGGTGATCAGACAAAAAGGTAAAGAAACTATATGTTCTAAAATATTTACAATAGCTCTCTTTGAGGTGGGAAAGAACTATAAATTGAAGAAATGTCCATCAGTTGGGGAATGGCTAAACAAGTTGTGGCATATGGTTTTAATGGAGTACTAAAATGAAGAGAAGGTTAAATTTGGAAAAAGATGGAAAGCCCTACACGAAGTTATGAAGAATGAAACAAACAGAACCAAGATGACATTACATATAGCAACAGAAATATTACATGTCCATCTCCAGAGAAAGAACTAATAAAAATAAATAAGATATAATTTTATGTATACATATATATTTTTGTCAAATGATACCTTTCCTGGTAGAAGAAGTAGAGAGAGGGAGTTAACTGGATATTTTAATGTAACAAACAAAGTGATTAATTAAAAATACTCCATCCTGTTAGCTTGAGTTTGGACTAGTGTAACGCCCACTCCTACCCAGATGAGGTGGCAGTTTTTCCCTCTGGGACAGCTTATATTGCATACTAGGAGAGAAATGTGATTACTAATTGGCTGGGAGAATGTTGAATCCTTGTATAAAAATGATCATTGGACTGTTTGTGAGCAGGACTTGGAAGAGATGGGTTATGAAAAGCAAGTGTGAAACTTTTTAATCATTTCTTGGAGCCAAGGAGTTGTAGATGCCATTTATGTCCCTTTACCTTCAGGGATTACAACCCTAGAGGAATTCTGTGAGAGAGAATTCCTACTCGAAAATTATTGCTTCTCTCCTTGACTGATCTGAAATGTTTTATTTCACTCCCAATTGAAGAAGTCCTTTATCACTGTATATTCTTTGGGACATTTTAATCTACACAACTTCTCTGACTTCTGTTTTCTGTTTTGTTTGGAAAAATGGATTTACTCATAATTTGCTAATTATGAGGGTCCTTTGTGTAATCAACATTTTGTGAGAGGGAACTAAGCTGGTGATACTAAATTACTCTCCTTTCAAGAGAGATCAGGGAGAGTGGTAAGTATACATGGTGTCTCAAAATACTTTATCCCCTTAGACTTAGGGTTGTTTGAGTTGCAGTGGATAGGCATATTTCTAAACCAATAGCCTTCTTAGAGACAGGCAAGAGAACAAACAAGCACCTAGCCAAACCCTCTCAAAGGCAAAAGTTGCAATTTCCCTTGGAGAGAAATGGGTCAGATCCCAACACATCCATGACACACATGAGTCAGCCATTGTCTTTATGGTACATAGACCAATTAATAATATGCATAACACTGGCTTTCCTGATGGGACTCCTCTTCCAGTGATACCTAATCCCTCCTATCTTTGTGTGCAATCTTTGACTGTGTGCAGATTTGCTAATGTTCATTTGGATTTATAGGTAATATTTTTTAATCTGGTGCCCTTTTTTGATACTCACTGGAGTGTATGTTGGAGAGCTGGATTCTTCTGTTCCCTTTTATGCTAGTATTTTAACCACAATTCTAAGAACCATTTTCTTAAAAAGCAAGTTTATGTTTCCTTCTTAAAAGTTTTTTATTCCTTTTCTCCATGATACCATGCAGTCCTATTAGAACATATCTTCTCTTTTATCAATAACTTTTTTCTTAAGTTAATTTAATTCTTTAATTTCTTTGTTTTTTCCCTTTAGTTTCTTTCTCTGGATTATGACTTTTTCCCCTATACTCTGAGTGTGAATATTATCTAAGGTTCAGTCCTGGACCCTCTCTTTTCTCTGTTTTCCTTGTCAGAGTTCTCTTGAGATATCAATGATCACCTTTATTTATTGTTTGATTCTTTTAATCATGTCAGACTCTTTGTGACCCTATATGGGGTTTTCTTGGCAAAGATATTGGAAAGGTTTGCTATTTCTTTCTCCACTTCATTTTATAGGTAAGGCAACTGAAGTAAACTTTTTCCAGGGTCACAGAGCTAATAAGTATCTGAGGACATATTTAAATTCAGATTTTCTTGACTCTAACACTGAATCCACTGTGATACCTAGTTGCCCATCACTTTTATATGTTTTTTTAAAAAATTATTTGCATATCATCTTTATACAAATGATTTTTAAAAATTATAATTCCAGTCCTGATTTCATTCCTAAATTCCAGGTCCACATATCTAGCCTTGGTATCACCCCATCAACTTTTACATCTAAAATAAAATTAAACCTTGCGTCATGTTTCTCCCTAAAACAGCTAACCTTCCTCTTTCTATCTCTGGTCTTGAGGTTCTCCCATTTACTCAGGTTCAAACTTCAGTAATCTTTGCTTGCTCTGGCTTCCTTCTCCTACCCCAATCCACACATACATCAAACGGATTAAAACATCCTGACAATTGTTCCTCTCCCAATTACAAGTTTATTGAAAGGCAGATTGGGTTAACTTAACTCTAGGTTAAGTGTGAACTTGGTTGAAAGCATGCTACATTGAGCTTGGAGCCTCTTAGATCCATCTTTTTGCTAACTTTCCTCCTGATCCCTATTGATTTATAGGTAAAACTTTCCTAAAAAATGGATCATTCACATGGAGCAGAAATTCTCAACCTTTTTAGTCTCAGAACCAAAACTACACTATTAAAAACTATTGAGATTGGGTCAATGGATTGAGAGCCAAGCCCAGAAACAAGAGGTCTTGGTTCATATTTGGCCTCAGAAGCTTCCTAGTTGTGTGACCCTGGGCAAGTCACTTAATCCCAATTGTCTAGCCCTTACCACTCTTCTGTCTTGGAACCAATACTTAGTATTGATTCTAAGATAGAGATATGTTTGTAAAAAAATTTATGGAGGACACTCCAAAGATCTGTCATTTACATGATATATATATATATATATATATATACATATATATATATATGTATAAGATACATATAGATATAGGTATTTGTTATAATAGAAATTAAAACATTATAGTATTATTATGGGCAGTTGTGGCACAGTGGATAAAGTGCTGGACTTTGAGTCAGGACGACTCATCTTCATGAGTTCCAATCTAGCCTAAGACATTAGCTGTGTGACCCTGGACAACTCACCTAACTCTGTTTGCTTCTGTTTCCTAATCTGTAAAATGATCTGGAGAAGGGAATGGTGAATCACTCTAGTATCTTTGCCAAGAAAATCCCACAAAGAGTTGAACATAACTGATAGGACTGAACAACAAAAAGTATTATCATGAAAATAGTTTTGAACTTCTGGTCTGTATGAATAAGTCTCAGGAACCCCCAAGCATCCCTGGATGATACTTTGAGAACCATTGACATAGGCTATCCCTTCTTTTCCTTAGCTTTCCTAACTGGTGGAAAAATATGCTTTGTATAATACCAGAGATTCCAACCATCCAGCTTGAACAAAAGCTCCTTTCTACTTCCATTTGAATATCCTATCTTTCCGGAGATGGCAAAAATCAGTTTCCTTAAGACTTGTAAAAAGTGAAGTGGTTCTAATGGTCTCAAATACCAGATTCCATTTCCTCTGGATGAGATCTTTCCTTTTTTTTTTTTTTGTGGCAGAAGAACTTCCCAGTGTAGCTCATGTTTGTATTTCTCTGCCATGTAGTCAGCATGGGGTGACTGCTACTGCCACTACAGCATAAGGTTAAATTACAAAGCTTGGTCATGAATTTATTCAAACTGTTTTGATATTCATCAATGAATGAAGACTTGTGAGCAAAAGCACTTGGGTTTTGTTTTGAAGAAGAAAGAAGAAATAGCTTATTATTTAAAAATTATTTAAAATGGCTTGTAGAAGATGTCCCGAAAGTCTTTTAAGTCTTTTCCTTACCTTCTGTCTTAGAATCAATGATGTGTATTGATTCTAAGGCAGAAGAGTGATAAGGGCTAGACAATGGAGATTAGGTGACTTACTCAGGGTCACACAGCTAGAAAGTATCTGAGGCCATCCACTGAGCCATCCAGCTGCCCCCTAAGTGTTAAACTCTTAAAAGTCAAAACTGTACTAAAACTTTTGGGATGCCCTGTACTTACAAAGTACCCCTTTTTCACTTCAGGGAGAACTTTCATTCACATCATGGCATTTGATCTCCAAAGGAGAAGGAGGAAGATGGGATGAGCATTTATTATCCCCATTTTATAGATAAGGAACCAGAGCTTCCAAGACTGGAAATTATTTGCCTGAAGTGATAGAGAATAAGTGAAAAACTTAGGTTCTAACTCAGGTCTTTGTGACCTCAGGATTCATTAATTCTATTTACTGACCTCTGTAGCTTTTTAAAGGAAGAAAAAGCAAGGAGTTAAAAGGAAAGGAAAAGGAGAATGACAAGGAGAGTTGAGAGGAGAAATCTGTAGGGTTTTAAATTCTCAAAGGAGGGAGACAGAATTTAAGGAGACTAGAAAAAAGAGAAAAAGCTAGATTGGAACTTAGTCTTCTTTCCTTAAATCTAACTTCTTCTCCCCTCCTTCGAGTAACCTTGCAGCTTCTCAAAATAAAAGGTATTCAGAGAGAGAGAAAATCTAAATGGACTGAAATGCCACTTGAGTAGAAAAAAATATCTGGGTGGGTAAAAGACATGATTATCCAAACTACTATTCTCATCAATACTTATCCAGACATCTTCCTAGCCATGGAGAAGCCCCAAATGATGGGAAAGTATTCAAGATTGTTATTATCCTTATCACTCTGAGATCCTTGGTAGAAAGAAGTCACCAAACTCTAAAAAAAAGACTGATGACCAACTTCCATGCTGTTCATGTATTATTATCACCAGATATGTCTCCTTTCATATTTCTTAATAGCAATCTTGTAATGCTTTTGTGTTGCAGGCTCTTGAAAATAAATTGCACTTGTTATATCAAAGACTGAAATAAAGGCCTGGAGGAACAGGAAGAAGGGAACAAGAATGGAGTCTGATTCATCTGGAAAAAGACAGAAGGCAGATATTTTGTGAGCCTGGGAAAAATTGGCAATAGTTTTTAGATTTTTTAAAAGTTTATGTTAGAATATATATTACATAAACTTTTAAAATACATATATATTTTATATATATTCTAACAAAATACATATGTGTGTATATATACACATGACTGTCCTAAACTGAGAAAATATTTGTCTTTGATGTCCAATTGTGTTGCTTTCTCTTTTCTCTTTTCCCCTTGATGTGGATAAATAAACACAAATACACATGCAGGGGTAATTTTGAGGGAAAAGGGATGAAGGAAGAACGAAGGGTGAAAATGTATAACTATCTTAAACAAATACAAAAGGGACTGAGACAATGTGAGTGAGTGGCAGTTGGAATCCAATTGCCACTTAGACTAAATCATCCAGGGATATCTTACTTCTACAGGGAAAGACACACCAGGAATAAAAAACACTTTTTAATAATGATTTTAAAGGGTAAGGGCAGTAGAGGAGGTCACCCTAACCTAGTTATCTAAGGACAAACTTAGGAACTGGGAGTTGGGTCAGGATCTACACTATTTTAACCCAGGCTGCCTGGATTAGCCTAAAAGGCTGGAAGGTGAATGGGTGTTTCACAGCTTGAATTCACTTCGGTTCCCACAATTATCCAGCACAGGTCCTCAGCAAAATTAATCCAAAAGAGTAAAAACAAGGAGCCTAAATCAGCTTGGGATGTCCACCACCCAAGTCTGATCCTCCTGCTCAACTTGAATTTCCCACAGACAGGTATTTCTTCTGGGTGACAAATCCACTCTCTCCTGGGCTCTTCACTGGAGACAGTTTTCAGCATCCAACTGCTGCTCTCTCAGCCATAACAGAATCTCTCAGGAAATCACTTCCTTCCTTGCCACAATTCCATCCTTGGAACCTTCAGATCTTATCTGACAGCCTGAGTGCTAATTTCACTAAATATCTAAACTCTTCCTGGGCGCTAATTTCACTAAATATCTAAACTCTTTCTCATAACACTTTTATCTCTTTTTAGTATTACCTTCTAGACATGTTTTCAAGTCCTCAAACTCTCCACTCCAAGAGGAAAACAACAAGGTCAGTTATTCTGCTTCAGAATAATATCACAGCAATCTAGGGAGAATTCACCTTGCCATCTTATCTCTGATTTTTTTTCTGACTGGAACCAAGGTTTTGATACACAGGGAGAAAAATTGGTATAAACTTCTGGTGTTCTTGGCACAGGAAAAAGGACTTCCTTATCTGCTGTCAGGATTGTTATGATCCTCTTTTCTCAACAGGAGCAGAAGCAGCATGACAGGCTAAAAGGATGAGAAATGGAGTTTACCCTCTCTAACCAAAGAGCTCTGGGCTGTATAAAGTCACCTGATGGCCAATTTGGACAATTATTATCCCTTGGCTGGATAATTAACAAAATGACATATGGTTTTCCCTTATGAAGAAGAAAGGCATCACTGACTCCAAAGTTCTCTCCGACTTACATTTGAACAATGCTTTGTAGCTAAATCTTTTCTGTTCATTGTTTCATTTGAGCCTCACACTATATGGTAGGTAGGGATGTATTACTGTTATCCTTATCTTTGAGAGGAGAGATTTGTGACTTACTCAAGGTCACACAGTCAGGGTGTGAAAGACTTAGGACTTAAATCCTAGTTTTCTGACTCTAAACTGAATGTTCTTTCTATCATTTATGCTATCCTCTATTCCTCCTTTAAAGATTTTTTATTTTTAAAAAGACCTCAAAGTAGACAACATTCAATGAATGACTCTACACTGGCAATTTCAAAGTTAATGACTTGGGGAACAGTGAAGTGACACAGAAGGAAGTTAGACACACCGAGTCGAGACATTATCTCTATTTACAGTTGAAGAAACAAAGGTAAATAGAGGTGAAATGATTTGCCCAGGAAGTATCTGTGGCTAGATTTGAAACTGGGAACTCCTGACTCCAAGCACACTACTCTACCTACTCTTATCTATCTAGCCATGCATCTTTCAGATCCATTTATCCAGGAAGCTGCCTATTCTGTTTACATCTAAGATTTCTTCCTAGTAGTGAAAAAGAGACCCATGTCATCACACCCACCCTCCCTCATATTGGGCTTAATCCATAAAGATGCCTGATAAAAAGGCAGAGGCAGTCACTTAGTGAATGTTGTCTCTTGAAGGGTTAAAGGCAGCAGTATATCCTCACCACAGGATTACAGCCTCATGCCAGTCCCTTCCAAATTGGCATCACCATGGCAGCCCTTTTGGCAAGGCTATTGGGGGAGAATCAGCTTCCACTCTCACCTTTCTGATTTCACAGATCTTGGTTGTCATTCCAAGGAGACCTTCCAATGGCCCTTGACATATTGCCTGCTTTTTAAGCAATCAGCACCCTGTTGGAGCTGGACCAGCAGATAAGTGCTGGTGGCAGAAGGCTTGGGGTCTTTTATTTAATGTTATTATCAATGCCAGGGCTATCAAGTATTCCAGTGTTGTGCCTTGAGCTTCTGGTCCTTGGTGTCTATTACGATGAAGATCCTGTGATGGATGATGTCTGTATCACCTCTTGGTCCGGGGGTTGGGTGATCGTCTCTATGGCTGTTTGAGAATTGGGCAAATCTGGGACAAAGGAGATGCCCAGCCAGTTTGAAAGGCTCTGCCTATTTGCCCACACACCTTTGCCCAGAGGTGTCTTTAAGTAGCTCAGATTTGGGGTAATGGAAGTTTACCTGTATCTGATTATCAGAGATAGTAAGCCTCAAAGTGAAAATGTAAACAGTCCTAGAGAGAACAAAGTCACTTTGCTAAATACCATGAAATACTCTGAAAAAGGTTCTTTACTGTGACTGCAGGGGAGGTAAACTTCAGCTTTGAAATATCAATGAATCCACAAGAATTTATTAAATACCTAAGCAGGCATTATGTTAGATCCTGTGGAGGCAGAAATAAAAATGAGATGGTCCCTGATCTCAAGGAACGTACATTCTACTAGATATATTATTATGGCCAATCTAACAAGATGAATTTTTAAGGAAAGGTTCCATTGGAATTAGTATTCAAATCTATTTGTAAATTATTTACTAGAGAAGGGATAGATAGGATTCAGATGTCTTAGTCCATATCTTAATATCTGACATTTATATGTAGTACCTTGAGATTTACAAACTGCTTGGGATATACTATTTCATTTGAGACTCAAAAGCACCACCACCTTGTGGGGGCAGTTAAGTGGCTCAGCAGATAGAGAGCCAGGTTGGAGATGGGAGGTCCAGGGTTCAAATCTGACCTCAGATACTTCCTAGCCTGGGCAAGTCACTTAACCCCCATTGCCTAGCCCTTGCCACTCTTCTGACTTGGAACCAATACTCAATATTAATTCTAAGAAGGAAGGTAAGGACTGTTCAGATAAACAAACCTTGTGAAATAGGCATTATTATTATCCTCATTTTCTGATAAGGAAACTGAGGCCTAGAGAGGTTAATACATTCCTTTTGGTGTTGTAAATAGAAGTTGAAAGACAGCTTTTAAATTTTATTCCAGAAATATCAGGGAGTCACTGAGACTTTTAAGCAGAGAATGATGGCAAAAGTGCTTTAAGAAATTGGTTTTATGTAGATAATTGCAGCTTAGGTAGCATAATGAGTTTTAGGGGATGAAGAAGCCAAAAAAAAATTAAAATACTGTGAAAACTTGATGAGATGGATGTTACAACTTAAATAAGCCTGCACCATATTACCTTGTGCAAGTCATTGAAGGAGGATAATAACAACTATATTGGAAAATATAAAAATAAATTATAAAATTATATACTTTATATATAATGTAAAATAATATGTAATATGATATATAAATATATAAATGATATATAAATTTAATTTTATATTTATAAAATTATATATGTAAATTATAACGATAAAAAAATAAATTGGTTTTAACAGCTGTTCAAAGAACAGATTAGAGAAGAGGGTAACTATAAGACAAGAGATGAGGTAGATGGCTACTAAAATAGTGCAGGAAAGAAATGATGAGAGACTGATCTAAGATAATATCAGCATTTAGCAACTGGGTCAATGTGGGGAAGCCAACTCAGCTCTCTAGACCCATTTCCTCATTTTTAAAATGAGGGAATTAAACTATAATCCTGTATGCTTAAAACCCAAGAACTTGACAGGATTTACATTTAAGGTAATTGAAATCTTATTCCATGATGACTTACTAGGCTTGGGTGTCCTTTTCTCCTAAAATACAAATAATAATTATAATTCACATTTATAGCATGCTTCAAAGGTCTGAGAAGCACTTTACAAGTATTGTCTCATTTATTTTTCATAATCAGTTCATGAAGTACTTGATATTATCAATAATTTGATATTTGCAATATCAATACAACAAAATCAATACAATAAATTGATATTTACAGATCAGGAAAAAGCTAAATGACATTTCTTGAGTCACACACCTAAGGCGTGATCTGAACTTGGGTCTTCCAGACTTTTCAAGTCTGCTACTCTTATCTGGCTACTTACAAAGGACTGCTAAGATGATTTGCTTGGCAACAAATTTATTTCATCTAATCTCAATTGGGCCCTTACTTCATCAAGGCAATCCTTTTACTCTTCCCTAATTAATTCTTTATCACATTCCAAACCTTCTCACCTCTCCTCCATCCAACCCCTCAGCTAAGGATCTTTTCTTGTACATTATGGAAATAATTGAGTCTATTTGCCATGAATTCCTAGTCCTCTACTTCTCCTCATCTCACAACATTTAAAAAACAATAATATAGTATTTTCCCTGATTATATGTGAAAATAATTTTTAAATTCTTTTTTTTTATAATTTTGAGTTCCAAATTCTCTCCCTTCTAATTTTCCTTCCTTTACTCACTCTCTGCCTTCCCCTCTCCCTGAAAGGCAAGCAATCTGATTTAGATTCTACATGTATAATCACGTAAAACATTTTACCATATTAGTTGTTTTGTGGAAGAGTTCTCAAGTGGAAAAAAAATAAAGAAAATGAAAATGTAGTATGTTTCAGTCTGCCTTTAGGCTCTAGTTCTTTCTTAGAAGTATAAGGATGATATTAGAAAATAAGTATTATTTTATTAGTTTAGAGATTAAGAAGTAGAGAAGCTGGTTTGAGAAAGAATTGTAGTTTCAAATAAAGCTGAGAGAGAGTGTTAATTTCAACTGGTGGCAGTTATAACCATTATTCTATGATAGTACCATGCTCTGGGTATGGCATTCCAGGAGTGCCTTCTGGCAGTCAATAGACTCACACGCAGCTTCTTTCTCTCTCAGGGCTAGAGAAGGTAACATCTTTGCTTCTCTCTATCTCTGTCTGAGTGAAAGACTTGAAGGAGTGGAAGTGTTTTCTTTTCCAACTTGGGAAACACTATTCATTTATCTGTTACTGTTTATAGACTGGTTAAACTCTGAAAAAAAACAAACAAAATCTGGTTTTTGGTTTAGACTCTGAGTCTTAACAGACTCAGAATAAGATTCTTGTGGAGACTCAATCAGCTAGCCTTGGTTATCTTTATAATTTAAAGGCGAAGTTAAGAGTTAGAGTGGTTAGG
>NC_058130.1:375038396-375079204 GCF_016433145.1 Gracilinanus agilis
ACACATACATATATCTTGACATTTCATCCTATACAGTTTGTCACTATGTAAACTTTTTCTAGTTACCCTGTTGGTAATAACAATTTTTAATATTTGCCAATATCTTCTTTTCTTCTTGGGATACAAATTGATCAAACTTATTGGGTCCCTTAAAGAAAATAATTTTTTTCTTTTTTCCCCCTCCCCCCATTCTCTTAATTACCTTATGGTGATTCTCTTGAGTTCTGTGTTTGAGCAGCAAACTCTTTAAATCCAGTTTTTTCTTACGAATGCTTGTAAGTCCTTGATTTTATTGAATGACCATACTTTCCCCTGCAATAATATAGTCAGTTTTGTTGGATAGTTGATTCTTGGTCGTAGACCCAATTCTCTTGCTTTCCAGAATGTTTTGTTCCATGCCTTCCAGTCTTTCAATGTGGATTGCAACCAGATCCTGTGTTATCCTAACTGTGGTTCCCTGATATCTGAATGACTTCTTTTTAGCAGCTTGTAATATTTTTTCCTTGGTCTGGTAGTTTTTTTATTTGGCTATAATATTCCTGAAGTTGTCAGTTGTGAATTAAATGTAGAAGGTGATCTGTGGATTCCTTCAATTTCCACTTACCTCCCTTGTTCGAGAACGTCAGGACAGTTCTCTTGTATAATTTCCTGTAGCATGATGTCCAAACTTTTTCTTTTGTCATAATGTTCCTGCAGACCAATAATTCTTAAGTTGTCTCTTCGAGATCTGTGGTTGTATCAGTAAGGTATTTCATATTTTCCTCAAATTTTTCATTTTTTTCATTTTGTTTTATATATTCTTGCTGCCTTATGAAGTCATATGCTTCTAGTTGTTTAATTCTAATTTTTAAAGACTGAATTTCATCCCTGGATTTTTGCTCATCCTTCTCTTTCTGGTCTGCTTTTCTTTGTAGATCATCTTTCGCCTTCTTTACTTAATTTTTCAGCTGGTCAATTTGAGCTTTTAAGACATTATTTTCTTGTTATAAATCATGTGTTTCCTTTTCCCAATTGTCTTCAGCCTCTTTTGATTGTTTTCTGAGTTCTTGAGTTATTTGAATTTTGAGTTCTTGAGTTAACTGAATTTTAAGTTCTTCCAAAGCCTGTGTCCATTTCACTGAAGTTTCTATGTTTTTTCTTGGTGTTCCTTTATCTTCTTCTGATCCATTTGCTCCTTATTCAATTTCTGGATAGAAGCTGTTGATTGTGGTTTCTTTTTTCTTTTTATGTTGTTGTCTCAGTTTCCTCATCTGTAAAATGAGCTGGAGAAGGAAATGGCAAATCATTCTAATATCTTTGCCAAGAAAGCCCCAAATGGAGTAATGAAGACATGGCTGAAGCATCTGAACAGTAACAACAAATGTGCAGCTTTGGGAGACTGATGGGTTAGAGGAAGTACAGTCCAGTAATTTCAGTAGGACAGAAGAGGTGCTTTTGTTCTAGAGCCCATTTGAAAGTACATGTAATTACAGCTTATTATTTGACTGAGAATCAGGTTCTCAGTGGCCACATTTCATTCTGTAGTGATCTCAGTTTCAAATGCAATGATTTCTCAGACTGAAAAGAGATGCACTTTTAGAAAATCAGCCAATGCAATGGCTACTGAGAGACATTCTTATATCCCAAATAGCATGAGATTCAGAGCCACCATTAATATATTAATCATCAAAGTCATTAGCAGCACAGTCCTTATAGGAAAAGAAAATCTCTTACTTTTGAAAAAAAAGTCTATTTTAATAAGGGTCTCTTAAGAAAGCAAATGGATGCAGAGAACACAAAAGCAATATGTGGTAGTGAAGATAGAATCTGATTCTTCTTTTATTTTTCTAAATGAGAATTTCAGTTTTAAGGAAGAAAAAAATCTGAAATCATTCCAGGTAAAAGTCTTCTGGCACAGTTAGGGTACGTGTACCAATTTTCCAGCAAGCTTCAAAGAGCAATGTGAGTGAACTCCTCAATCTGTTGGGGACAGAAACAATTGAACATCACTTTTGCAGCAGACTGAATTTCCACATGATGGGTTTTTTCCCATTATAATTATTTCCCAGACAAATGTTCAGCTCTTTTTCTGCAGAGCTGAGAAGTTGTTAGAAATTGGCAATAGGTCCCCACTAGTTGAAAGAGGCTTGGTACTACCTATTTCCAAGCAATCTAATTCTAAATGGTGGCCATCCATCCATCCTTAGATCTCATGTCAGCAATGAATTTGGTCTAGAAATGTCATTCACCTGATTTTCCAAGATAGGGCAGTCACTCTTCATTCATGGCATTTCTTTCAATTGAGAAGTGGAACATACATGTAGCTTTTTAAAAAAGTCATATCACAGGCTAACATGTCAACATTGGACTTAAAATCTTCCCAGGCTAAATGCTATCCACTTCCAGAGAGAACTGCTGAACTCTGAGTACAGACTGAGCATTATTTTTTTATTTACTTATTTTTCTTTGTGTATGGGGGTATGTGTTTTCTTTTGTAATATGGCTAATATGGAAATATGTTTTTCATGACTTCACATGTATAATCAATATCAGATTACTTATCTTCACAATGGGTGGGAAAGGGGCCAAAGGGAGGGAAGGAATTTGGAAATCAAAACATTTTTAAATGAATGTTAAAAATCTTTACATGGCGGGGCAGCTGGGTAGCTCAGTGGATTGAGAGCCAGGCCTAGAGACGGGAGGTCCTAGGTTCAAATCCGGCCTTAGACACTTCCCAGCTGTGTGACCCTGGGCAAGTCACTTGACCCCCATTGCCTACCCTTACCACTCTTCCACCTATAAGTCAATACACAGAAGTTAAGGGTTTAAAAAAAAAAAAACAAAAACAAAAAAATCTTTACATGGGGGCAGCTAGGTGGCTCAGTGAATTGAGAGCCATGCCCGGAGATGGGAGGTCCTGGGTTCAAACTTGACCACAGACCTAGCTGTGTGACCCTGGGCAAGTCACTTAACCCCCATTATCTAGCCCAGTGATTCCCAAAGTTGGTGCCACTGCCTCCAGGTGGGTGCTGAAGGGATCCAGGGAGGCAGTGATGGTCACAGGTGCATTTATCTTTCCTATTAATTGCTATTAAATTTAAAAAAAAATAATTTCCAGAGGCGCTAAGTAATATTTTTTCTGGAAAGGGGGCGGTAGGCCAAAAAAGTTTGGGAACCACTGATCTAGCCCTTACCACTCTTCTGCCTTGGAACCAATACCCAGTATTAATTCCAAGACAGACAGTAAAGGTTTAAAAAAAAATCTTTACATGTAATTGGGAGATATTTAACAAAATAAATTAAATATATTTTTTAAGTTCCCATGCTGAAGAAGTGTTATGTTGGTAATAACAGAAATATTGGGGAGGCAGATAGTCAGGTGAGGGCCAGAAGTCTCCAGGACACTCTCCTCCCCCACTGACAGGCTTGAGTGAGTAGGGAGGGGGCTAGGTACTCCTTGCTTTCAAACCCCTCCCCCAAGCAGTTGGTTTCAGTTGGAAATAGAGACAGGGCTGTGGTTCTTCAAGCCAAGATCCAGCAGAAGCTAATCTTTAATGATGTTCCCTTTCTTTAATTTATATTCCCCACAGGTCTGATTGAGGACTGAGTAGTAGCTAGTTATCCTAATGTTGAGGACTGAGATGGGACTTGACTTCTTAAGCTGGCAACTGATAGGATTCTAGCTAATGGCAACAGAGAGCAGTGAGTATCCTCAAATAATTCCCAGGCACAGATATTGAAGATAAAGCTTATATTGGTAATGGAAGGAAAGGGAAGGCAGAGGGGGTAATTAGGATTTGGATAAGTAATGGGAAGCCCTGATCTGTCAGTTTGAAGCTGCCCCCTCCCAGGAGGGAGTGGCAGATCCTTAGCTAAACTTGCTCTCTAGGTTAATAGTAATTATTTCCAATCTCTATATTACTAAATAATTGTTATATTGATGCTGGTAAGGTCTAACCCTACTAGACAGGCTAACTCCTGAGTAGAAACCACAACAGCTTTTGTCACAATGGCCCCTCAGGTGAACCCCCAAGTCATGAGCAGCAAGCAGAAAGATCTGCCCACCTCAACTCCCAGAAAGCAACTGTTTAACTACCTCTCAACTGCCCCCTCACCCAAAGTTCTCCAGGGTGGGGTCCCCTGGAATTCTGGGTGAGGCTTGACCCTGTATTTCGCAGGAATTCCATGCTGCCATCTTCTACGTTACAAGAAGACAAAACTTCTAGAAGATACTCCTCTGCTAGACCACCCCTCTCAAATACAGTCCTCCAGTGCTCCTCTTGGGGAATGTAAATGATAAATTTAAGAGTGAGAATACCCTGTGAAAAGCAAACATGGATTGCTCACAAGAGCAGTGTTATCTGGGATAATTCAGTGTTGGGTGTAATATAGAGAAGGGGTCATATAGTTTTTTCAAGCTTTGGCTGAGTTCCAAAAGCTGTTAGGAGTTTGGAATCTTGAGGAAAAGTCAGTTGATTGGGGTCTCCTATGGAGGGAGGTTATCTGATCAGCCGAGCTGCCTCCTTACCTAGCTGTAGTATTGAAATTTAGCCTACCTTTGATATATTTACTTAAGAAATTATTATTTTGGATAAACCCTTTATATCTTCCTTCCCAATATTATTTCCTACCTTCCTTCCCTTACCTTATATGTCTGTAGAGTTAATAAGGAGAGTAATTAGAGAGGAGTTCAAATCTGTGAAGGGTTAACTAATTGACAGCATTAGATAGAAAGAAACTAGTCAGTCATCATTTATTTTGTAAGTTGAGTTAAAGGCTGGTCCTTACTCAGACTCCATCTCTGACTCCCTTCCCCCACCTGAGGTTCCTGAGACAACTGTTAGGGCTTTCCTTTGATCCACTTTCCTGACAAATCATCCTTTAAAGATAATAAACCCTTTTGTGTTTCAACAGACCTATTAGTATAATTTGTCTGTTAGTTATTAAGATAGGGAAGAAGAGGGATAGAACCAACATACTCTGGGCTTGAAAGGAAGCCGGGTATCCATCTTGGAGGAAAGTGTAACTTCAAAACAAGTCCCTTCCTGTGAAATTAACTAAGCCTGTTTGTTAATTTCAGTTTAGTCTATTTCCCTCAGCCTGTGTTTGAGTCTAAGTCCCAGTCTGTAAGTCCCAGTCTAAGTCCCCTGCTGTTTGTCTGTTTAGTTTAATTTCTCCTCTCCCTGAAGATCTCTGTTTCCCTTCTGTGTTATACTCCTGACTTCAGCCCTATTATATGCTGAATCTCCTTAATCCCAGCCTACCTGTAACCTAGATTACCCATTTAGCAAGTCTCTGACAATCTCCTTTCAAATTCCCTTATCCCACACACCTTTCCTCAAATTACCCCCATAACATGGGGCAAATAGTTCCTGTGCCACCTCAGGGACCTTGAGAAAAGTATTTTATTACAACAATGGATAGTCATAATGATGATTCAGAGATCCTACCAACATGACCTTATAGTTCTTCAATCTTTACTTCAATCCTTTTCTATCTAACTCCAGCCACACACTGACAATCAGGTGTAACACCTGGTCATTCCCTGAAATATGTAGTACTATGTCTAAGATCCTGATTCATTTTCTGTTCATACCTTTATTCCTTTTCATTCTTTTGGCTCTCTCATTCACATTGACTCTATTTGTCACTCTCATTATGTCCTTCAACTCCTTAAATTTCTTTCTAAACTCATAATCTATTCTGGATCTATTTTGTCTTTGTAACTCCTCTTGTTCTCCAAAGAAATAATAAGGAAAGATACTTGTACAAAGTAGAAGCATCTTTTGGGAATATGGAAGGATAATAGTTTGAGGGATTTTTTTTTTAAGGCTTGGGATAGTTACAGTCGAGGAAATAAAAATTCATAGATAACTGAACCAAAGGATTGTTTGCTAAGCAGCCATGAGAATCCAGTTCAGATTACAGAACAAATATTTATGCTAAATGTATTTATCATGATTTTGTGGTTTTTCTCAGCAACATTTAGCAGGTTAGGAGGGGAGAATTCAACTGGTTGAGGTTGTTTAAGATCAAAGATTAGGGATATGGCAAAACTCAAGGAACCTGGTATTTCTTGGATGATAGTGAGCCAGTCAATTGAAGTATCTGATACACTAAGATTTATTTAAAAACGAATATATCAGTTCAGAAATGATAGATCAAATAATTAGTAGCGAGTATAAAAAGATGTCTCATTCTCAGCATGAGTAATATTCAAATTTGTTAAATCTACAATAGCAAAGTCCCAATTAGTTTGAATAATGAATCCCCTACAGGGGTCGCACATATTCAAATTCATACTTTTTGAAGATATAAGGATAATATGATATAATGATATATTTGGTTCCAATTCCAATAGAAACATGAAGTCTGAATTTGAATGATTTGATCACTTCAAGAGATTCATTGTTCCTCCTGATCAGGACCTAATTATACCTAGCTAAGATTCCTTAGGCTTTGCTAGATTTATGTATTTCTTTAGTGCTAGAATGTCCAGATCAATTGTGGCCTCTTTCCAATAAGAAAATGATTTCTTTTACCCCAGAACAACCATATATAATCTGGGATTTGCTTGCGTGGGTGATCTTGATTAAGCCCATTGGTCTATACTAATTCCCAGAAACGAAAAAAAAAATCTGATTTTATGGTGTGACTTACATTCTTATGTAGTCACTGAACTATCTGGACATTTACTGTGCCTTCAAATGAAGGAGGGGTATTTTTAAAAAATTATCATGTGCAATGAATGAAAATTTTTCATCTCATTGAAAAGTAGAATTGTTGTTCAGTCATTTTTTTTTCACTTTTGTCCAATTCTTGATGATCCTCTTTAGAAATTTCTTGGCAAAGATACTAGAATGGTTTGCTATTTCCTTCTCCAACTCATTTTACAGATAAGGAAACTGAGGCAAACAAGGTTAAATGATTTGACTAGGGCCACATAGCTAGAAAGTATCTGAGGCCAGATTTGAATTCATGAAGACGAATGCCTGGTATCCTATCTAATGTGTCACCTACCTGCCTAAAAAATAGAATTCAATGTGAATAGGGAAGCTCACAAGAACAAGCCTGTCAATCATGCTCCCATATCTACATTCTCAGACCTATATTCTCTCCCAAGTTCTGCATTTCCAAATGCTCCACTACTGGATCGTATCTTGAATCTTAAACTCAACATATCAAGAACTTAATTTGTTATCTTTCCCTCAAAATCTGTTCTTCCTCCTGATTTTCTTATCTGTCAATCTTTATATCATTCAACTAGTAATCTCAGTATTATTTTTGATTCTTCCTTTTTTTTTTTTTTGCTTTTTTATCTAACCAATTGTTACCTTGACTTTTTTTTAATCTTTCCAATATTGCTTACATCTATTTGCATCTATTTCCACTGCTACCACCTTAACCAGACTCTCATTACTTTGTGGCTGAATTTGAGATATTTTTCTAACTAATCTTTGTGCCTGCAGTTCTTTACCCCTCTCTAATCCATTCTTAACATATTTGGAACATTTTCCTTATACATAAATCTGATTACTTTAACTCTTTTTTTTAAAAAAAAAAAACACCTTCAATAGCTCCCTATTGCCTAGATTACTGCACTTTTCTAAGTATGATCTGAGGATTCTTGCTACTTGTTCAAGGAGTTTGTGAGGTTGAAACTATTTTCATAATAATACGAAGACATTTTAAACTTCTTTGTTAAATACAAATAGATATACCCCATATAGAAAAAGTCCTTTGGAGTCCTCAATAATTTTTGAGTGTAAGAGGATTCTGAGACTAAACATTTTGAGAACTTCTAGATTAGAAGATGAAATCTAAATTCCTTGGCCTAACATTCAAGACCATCCACAATCATGCCCCACTGACCATTTCTAGGCTCATTTTGTGCTATTTTACATTAGGTTATTTTGTGTTCCTATCAGAAAAGTCTACTTGTAATTTGCAAGAAAGCTTTCTATGCTTTCTAGTTCCCATATTTTTGCTTGCATCATGCAACTAAATTCAATAAAAGTTTAAAACTGAAAAAATTGTACCAACCTTGATTAAATGACTACTACATGTAAGAAACTGTGTTCAGAATTGGAGTGGGGTGGAGTAAAGAAAGAGGAGAAAGAAAGATAATGATATGTACAAAAATAAGCATAATAAAAAGTCATTTGAGGGTAGAAGGAAGATTAACAACAGAAGAGATCAGGGAAGCCTTGCCAAAGGAGTTGGCATCTGAACTGAGGTTTGAAGGAAGCTAAGAATTTTGACAAAAAAGAGATGAGGAAGGAATATATTTCAGGCAGGGGGAGGTTTTTGTGAATGTTGAACTCAGGAAATAGCTAGTAGTCCAATTTGGCTAAAAAATAGGGTACACAAAATTAGACTTAAAAAGCATGTTGGTGGCCATCTCATGAAATGTCTTAAAGTCTAAGGCACTCCTGTGGACAATGAAAAGTCATTGAAGGCTTTTGAAAAGAAGAAAAGAGAGATATGATCAGACATGCCATAGGAAGAACATTTTGTATGCCGTGAAAAGAATAAATTGAAGAAAAAGAGTCTGATGGCAGAGAGAACAATAGAAAAATTGTACATATTCCATATGCTAGATATTAAAGACCTGAGCTAAGAGAGTAGATAGAAACAAGGAGACTGGCTTGAGAGACGTTGTGTTAATAGAATTGATAACATTTGGCAACTGATTAGACAGTGGTAAGAAAGAACAAAAAAAATTAAGGGTGAATTCAATTAATGAGTCTGAGTGTTGGAGATGTTAGTGCTCTCAAAAGAAAGAAGGAAACTTAGATCTTGATGTAAGGAAGAAATAATCAGTTCTGTCTAATTTATTGAGTTTGAGATGGCAAAGAGCTATTTAGGAAGCTATGTCCGGCAGGCAGTTGACAAGGTGTCACTGAGGTTCACTGGAGATATTAGAGGAAGGCAGATAAATGTAAGGGCTATCTGTGTGGAAGCAATAGTTGAAACCAGGAGAAATGATGAGCTCACCAAAAAAAAAAATGAGCATAGATGGAAAGGGAAAGGGACCAGGACAGAGTCTTGGAAGACACCCCTATTAAGTGGGAAAGAGATAATCCAGCAAAGGGCTAAGAAAGAATAGGCAGATAGTTGGGTAGAAAGCTAGGAAAAAGAAGTTGTCATAAAAACTAAGAAAGAAGAGAATATCGGGAAGTTGGGGCAGTTTCAAAATCTGTAAATGGCCAAAGAGGATGAGGAGGAAGAAAAGACTATCTGATTTAGAAAGTAGTTTCAGAGTGTCAGAGTCAGACTATGAGAAGCTGAAAAATGATTGGATATTGTGATTGGAGTGGTGAGAGAAGGGGCAATAAAAGGGATGAGAAGTGTGACAGTAAGTGCATAATATGTGAAAATGCTACATTGTAGGTATAGTGGTGAAAAACTACAAATACTTTGCTCCCAACTCTTACAGTCTAAAGAAAGGATGCACTCTAGAAAGATACAGATGTATATTTATATAAATATGTGTGATATAAACACATGTTTTATTTCATTATATATCATGTATGTGTATGTTTATATGTATGTACATATGCATGTATAATACAATGTAGATTATGAATGGGCATTTGGGGAACCAATTCAACTCTACTCTTGAATCTTTAGCCCCCGTATCATATTACCAATTATGCCCTGTCAAGTCTCAGCTTTGTATCACTTCTACTATTTGCCATCTTCATTCCCACACACGTGCTTCTGAACAAATTGGAGAAAATTATGAAACCTTTTTGATTGGTTCCACTACAAATTTGTTACACAATCTCAACTGGGTCCTTATTGCTACTAGGAAATCTTACCATACCTCCCTTTATCAGTTTACTGTCCAATTATCCATAGTGGCTCTTCCATACCTTTTCATCCCTTCCTCAAACCTCACATGGCTCCTCCTCCCTCAACTCTCTCAGGCTGGAACTCGGCCTCATATTTTGCCTCAAAAATTTAAACTCATTCACTGTGAATTCCATTTCCATCACTCTTCCTTATCTCTTATTCCTCAGGTGCCTGCTGCCACTTCCTCCTCCTTCACTCCTGTTTTATATGATGAAGTGACTTCACTCTTTTTTTATTCAAAGATATTTTATTTTCCCAGTTACATGTAATAATCATTTTCAACACACAAATCCCCAAATTATAATATCCAAGTCATTTTTCTGGCCTCAGACACTTCCCAACTGTGTGACCCTGGGCAAGTCACTTAACTCCCATTGCCTAGCCCTTACCACTCTTTTAAGTAAGGCTTTTTATTAAAAAAAACACACACACACACACAAATCATTTCTATCCCCCCAATTGGAGATGGTAATCAATTTGATCTGGGCTATATATGTGTTAGCATGCAAAACATACTTCCATATTGGTCATTTTTGTAAAAGAACATTCATACAAAACCAAAATCCCAAAATAAAACTGTAAATGCACTGATGTGAAAGATAGTATGCTTGGATCTGCAGTTATCTGGCTCCAACAGTTCTTTCTCTGGAGGTGGATAGCATTTTCTTTAACTGGTCCTTCAGAATTGTCCCAGATCATTGCATTGCTGGGAGGTAGCCAAGTTTCCCCAGTTTATCATCATACAATATTGCAGTTACTGCTGTGTACAATATTTTCCCGATTCTACTTATTTTGCTCTGCATCTGTTTATGTAGATCTTTCTAGCTTTTGCTGAAATATAGCAATAGTATTCCATCACCAACATATACCACAATTTTCTCAGTCTTTCCCCATTTAATGCACACCCCTACAGTTTCCAATTCTTTGCCATACCTAAAGGGCTGCTATAAATATTTTTGTACAAGTAGGTCCTTTCTCCTTTTTTCGTTATCTCATTGGCAAACAGACTCAGTAGTGGTATTACAAAATGTCCTTACTCTTTACCAAAACTGAGCCTCATTCAAGTGATCCCATTCCATCCTGTCTTTTTCAACAGACTACCCTCTCTGCCATCCCCATTCTTTCATTTATTTTAAATATCTTCCTGTTGGTTAGCTCATTTCCAACTGCCTAGAAAAATGTTCATGATTCCTCCATTAAAAGAATCTTTCATTTGATCCTTCATTAACTCTCTTTCTATATCTCTTCTGCCCTTTGTAGGTAAACTCCTGAAATCACCCTCTGTGATAGGTGACTCCACTGTTTCTCTTCTCATTCTCTTTTTAACTCCTTACAAACTTGCTTCCAACCTACTTCCAACCTTCCAATTCTACTTGACATTGTTCTCTTCACATTTACTAATGATTTTTCCATTGCCAAATTCAACAGCTTTTTCTTAATCCTCATTATCATTGACCTTTCTATAGCCTTTGATACTGTTGGCTACTCTTTACTCCTTGATTATCTGTTCTCTCTAGGTTTCTTGGACATTACTCTCTTCTGGGTTTTTCTCCTACCTTTCTGATTGTTCTTTCTCTGTCTCCTTTGCTGGATCTTCCTCCAGATCAGATGCTCTAACCATTGGTTATTCCTCAGAGTTCTGTCCTGGGCTCTCTTTTCTCCCTCCATACCACTTTACTTGGTGATATCAGCTCCCATGGATGTAATTATGATCTTTATGGTAATGGGATTCTCAAACCTACCTATTTCTGTCCCAAATTCTCTGGTGACCTCCAATCTTGCACCTCTATAATAGGCAACTTCTGGGAAGAAGATGGAGACCAACTTGAGTGACAGATCGTCAGTTATAGAATTTAGAATCTATCCAGATGGCATGAACCAAGGACAAAAGACAGTTGCTACCACCACTATAAAACCCTGGAGGCTGAACCCATCAGGGTCTCAGTCTTGAGAAGGATCTCATTTTGAGAAGGACCCTGGGTGGTGAAGGTGGGTAGACCTATAGACCTGCATATCCAGCATCTGTATCTGATTGCCTCAAAATATCAATTCACCTGTTACTGAACAAGGCTGAGAGAAAGACATCAGCATCTGCTATCAAGAAGAATAACACAATCCCTTTCTTCACCTGGTCTGGGCCATGGCCAGGCCTGACCAGGGTCTGGAGGGAGAGGAACATCTCCAGCCAGCTGCCAACTTGTTACTGATTAATCAGCCTATTCTAGCTACCATAGATTTATCCCCAACACCACTTTCCTTATCCTGGACCTTACCCCTTTGAGTTTATAGCATTAAATCCTTGAACCTATTTAAGTGAAGACTGATGTCATTCTAAGAGCAAGTGGATAATTACATCCAAAGGGGAAAGGAGATCTTACTGAAATCCCAGTCATCGGCGTTATCCAAACCAATATCAATTATTATCCTTATTACAAACCCTTATCCATTAACCCAACCCCAAGCCTAATAACCAGAGGATCTGTGTGGGTCAATATACAGCTTCTCTTCTAATCTCTTAGGCTTGGGCACTGTTTGTGAGCTCCAGTACTTAGCTGAGCTGAGCATTTATAAGCCCTGGGGGTTACCAGCTCACCTTGGTGGCCATTCAGACATCCCTCTCCTCACTCAGCTTAGATACATTTACCATCTAAGGATCTTGAGCCAGCTTCATCAGGCCCATCTTACTGAAGATACCACCCTGTATAATGCCACCGACTGTCTTTTAGACATTTCAAACTTTATGTTCAGCAGATATCCTAAATATAGTATATATCCCAAACTAAAGGCATTATCCTATCCTCTTAAACCCTTCCCCTTCCATATACACACTTCTACCAGGATGTAAGTCCTTATCACATCACATCTTGAAAATTGTGATACACTGTTGGTGGATCAGTCTACTTCAATTTTCATCCCAATCCTCTCCATCCTCCATTCATCCAATTATTTCTCTCCAAAGTCTTTTCTAGCACCACAATTCAAAAGCATTAATTTTGTGGCATTCAGCTTTTCTTATAGTACAATTCTCACATACATTGTTTCTAGAAAAACTATAGCTTTGACTATATGGACCTTTCTTGGGAAGGTGGTTTCTCTGCCTTTTAGTATGCTGTCGAGATTTGCCATAACTTTTATTCCAAGGAGCAAATTTCATGGCTACAGTTACCATCTTCAGTGATCTTTCAGTTCAAGAATATAAAATCTGACACTACCAATTCTTTTCCCTCTGTTTGCTCAGAAGTGATGGGACCACATGACATGATCTTAGTTTTTTTTTCATTTTAAACTTCAAGCTAGCTTTTATATTCTTTTCTTTCAGCCTTGTCAAGAGATTTCTTGCTTCTTCACTTTCTGCACCAGAGAGATATCATCTGCACAACTTGAGATTGTTGATATTCCTCCTGGCGATCTTAATTCTGACTTTTGATTCATCCAGCCTGGAATTTTGTATGATGTACTCTGTATACAAGTTAAATAAATAAGGTGACAACATACAGTCTCTTCAGAACAGTCTTAACAGAAATAGAAGATTAAGAAGAGATGTCAAGAATGCACAGAAGAATTACATAAGAGCATTCTTTTTTTATTTTATTTTGAAATCTTTATTTATTTATTTAATTTAGGATATTTTTCCATGGTTACATTATTCATGTTCTTTCCCTCCACTCCTCCATTCCCCCTCCAGTAACCAACAAACAATTCCACTGGGTTTTACATGTATCATTGCTCAAAACTGTTGTGAGGAAGATTAATAAATGAGTATTTAGGAGACTTAGCAGGCAGGGCTGAAGGATTCTAAATGGAATGGGGAAGCAGGAAGTGTGGCTTCTCTCTCTGGGACGGACTCCATGGTGGTTGGGGACAAGTTGTAACTGACTCCTGGGAGACCTCAGAGGAAGTGGAGTTTGTACCCTGATTTCCTGGGATCCAGAAGGAAGACTGTCATCTGCTTGTGGGAGATTTTTGGTAGACTATTAAACCCAAACTGAGTTGCTGGTTAACTTGGGCTGGGTTAGCTCCCTGATCTACACCCTTGAAGGAGTGCTGACTGTGGTCCTGGAAGAGCTGCAACATCGCTGGAGTGAGACAGGACTCTGCAGTGAGGATATCCCACTTTCCTTCCTGATCTCCATTGTGCCCTGCCCTGCTATAGGTTTAGCTTAGTGTAGATAAGTCCATTCCCTGTCCCTGAAGCTTGCCCATAGATTGGTAGAATAGAAACCCCTTCTCCCTTCTTTAGACTATAGTTCCCTTAATTAAACTTGTTTATAAGCCCTCTTGTCATTTACTTACTGGTTTCACAGACTCCCTGTCTAGGTGGAGCAGGGTGACAGTTAAGGCCCAACTGTCACTCCTGTCAACTGTCATTTCCCCAAACAGCTAAACCCAGTTTCCCTGGCTTGTTTGGTCCCAGACTATTGTCCATTCCTGTCTCCTACTCACCCTTCTGAACACAGATAAATATTTAAGTTAACACCCCATATTTTCCCCATAAGAAAACCTATTTCCATATTATTGATATTTGGAATAGAATGATCACTTAGAGTCAACACCCCCAAACATATCCCCATCGAAGCATGTGATCAATCATGTTTTTCTTCTGCATTTCTACTCCCACAGTTCTTTCTCTGGATGTGAATAGCGTTCTTTCTCATAAGTTCTCTGGATTGTCCTGGATCATTGCATTGCTGCTAGTAGAGAAGTCCATTACATTTGATTATATCAGAGTGTGCCAGTCTCTGTGTACAATGTTCTCCTGGTTCTTCTCCCTTCATTCTACATCAGTTCCTGGAGGTCTTTCCAGTTCACATGGAATTCCTCCAGTTCATTATTCCTTTCAGCACAATAGTATTCCATCATCCTCAGATACCACAATTTGTTCAGCCATTCGCCAATTGATGGATGCCCTCTCATTTTCCAACTTTTTTGCTACCACAAAGAATACAGTTATAAATATTTTTGTACAAGTCTTTTTTCCTTATTATCTCTTTGGGGTACAAACCCAGCAGTGGTATGGCTGGATTGTAGGGAAGGCAATCTTTTATTCATAACTTCACATTTTTTTTTCATTAGTTCCCTTGATATTCTTGATCTTTTGTTCTTCCAAATGAACTTTGTTATAATTTTTTCTAATTCAGTAAGAAAAGTGTCTTGGTAGTTTGATAGATATGGCACTAAATAAATAAATTAATTTGGGTAAGATTGTCATTTTTATTATATTAGCTCATCCTACACATGAGCAATTAATGTTTTTCCAATTATTTAGATCTATTTTTAATTGTGTGGAAAGTGTTTTGTAGTTGTGTTCATATAATTCCTATAATTGCTTTGGCAAATAGATTCCTAAATACTTTATATTGTCTAGGATGATTTTAAATGGAATTCTCTTTCTAATTCTTGCTGCTGAGTACACAAGAGCATTCTTAACATCACTGATAATCATAATTGTATGGTTACTGACCTAGAGCCATATCTTCTAAAAAGTGAAGTCAGCTGGGTCTTAGAAAGCATTGCTAACAACAAAGGTAGTGGAACTGGCAGAATTCCAGTTGAACTATTTAAAAACCTAATATATAATGCTGTGAAAGTATTGTGCTCAATTTACCAGAAAACTTGGAAAACTCAATAGTGGCCCATGGATTGGAAAAAGGCCATTTTATGTCCTACTACCAAAGAAGGGCATTACCTAAGAATGTTCAAGCTATTGAACAACCACATTCATTTCCCAGCAAGATTATGCTTACAATTCTGCAAGCTAGGTTTCAGCAATATGTGAACTGAGGATTATCAGAGGAGCAGGCTGATTTTTGAAAGGATAGAAAAATTAGACCAAATTGCCAACATTTGCTGGATTGTGAAGAAAGCAAGGGAGTTCTCAAAAAATCTACTCCTGCTTTGTGGATCACAACAAAATGTAATAAGTCTTCAAGGAGATGAGTGTACCATATCATCTTACTTATTTCCTGAAGAACCTTGATATGGGCCAAGAAGCAACAGTTAGAACCAAGCATGGAATAACTTATAGGTTCAAGATTGGGAAAGGAGTATTACAAGGCTCTATATTGTCACCTAATTTATTCAACTTCTATGCAGAGATCTAGAAAATAGAGAGATCTTAAAGATTAGTGAGAGAGAATAAATTATCATTGGAGCAATATCCTAGAAGAGATGATCAGCTTGAAGCTGGGATTTTGAATAATATTTAGCCAAAAATTCTATTTCTTTCATTGGTCCTAAACATAACATTTTGCATATAACCTACTAACTGTTATCCCAAGACAGTACTACCTTTGTTCAAATTGTCCCTCACGCCTGGAAAGCATTTCTTCCTCACCTTCACCTCTTGGATTCTTTAGCTTCTTTCAAGGCAAAATTCAGGTACTTTCTTCTACATGAGGACTTTACTAATTTTCCTAATTATTTAACACTCTCCCTCGTGAAATTACTTTAACATAATTTGCATTTGCTTGCTGGTGTCCCTGCTATATCTCTACCACTATTCACCCCAGAAAAATGTAAACTCTTTGAGAACAGGAACTTTTCTTTTTTGTCATTGTATCCCCAGTATCTTGTATAATACCCAACACATAGTAAGTAATTAGATGAATTTTTTATAAATGTAGATTTTTTAGAAATGTGTCATTTCTGTCCAATTTAGAAATATTTTACCAAGAAGATTAGTTTGAGTTCTTTGTACACTGACCAAATAGGTCAATAGAAGTAAAGAGGGGACATCATTTATATGGATTTTGTAAAAGAAATAATGAAAAGTAGCACATCGATTTGTACATCTAGCACAAACAATATCAATTAAAATGGAGTCAAGGCTTCCTAGGAAATAGTTTCCTGACATTAAAAAAGCAAACTGTTTGATGTAGGGAAATAGGAAGCTCATACTGACTATAACTGCTTTTATTTATTTTACTTCACTGATCTTGCAAAAATGTATGAATCTCAGGAAGCTGATGAAAGTGCTGATAGCCAAGCTGTGGGGTGAGGACACAAGTATCCAGAGACAGAACAAATGCATTTAAAACTGCTTGGCTAGATAAGGACTCATGTGAGTCTTGGTATGGTGAATAACAAAAATTTTTTTATTGTATTTGTTACTAAATTAGTCCACATGTGTGCTTCATGATTACGAATTACTTCCCCAAGCTATCCTGGTCCAATTCCCTAGGTTTGGTGACATAAAATTTTCACAAATTAGAAAGACTAAGCAGAAATTCAAAAAACGATAAGACTTTATTACAGGCAATCAATACAAAAACTAACTTGAGAAACCCAAAATAATTGATGAAAAATGAAGAAAAGAGGTTCAAGCAAAGAGTCTCTTCAGATCACCACCACTCATGAGGTAATGATTCAACTAGCTCACAGTCATCTGAGGAGATTGCATGATGATGAGGATGATGAGAATGATAGCAATCATTGAAATAGTACTTTAAAATTTGAAAAGTTCTTTATATACAAGCAGAGAGTCAGCACTATGACTTGAGTAAAATGGGCTTCATACTATAATAGGAGGAAAAAGTATCAGTAATCCTGTGAGGTGGCTCCTAGAGATGGTACACAGGTAATACCAATCTGGGAAGCTAGAAGCCTATATAGAGTAGAGTCATCTTGTTACCATAAATTTTAGAACTAGAAAACCAGAAAGAAAATCTCTTTAATTTTCTATACTATCAGGTATTTATTATCTCATCTGTTACAATAACCTTATGGGTATACTGTCCTCAATGACATTGCATGTTTCTGCTAAAATAAGTCTCAAATACTTTATTTGGTAGATACTTTGGTGACTTATGGCACTTTGGTAAATGCGTTTACTTCAAACTAAATTTGAGTCAATTTATAACCCCCAAGCAAGTAGGGGAAAAAAATGGAAAATTTGAAAATCAAAGAAGAGATATATAGAACTGAATGCCAAAAGTACTATTGAGATGACAAAAATAAGTGGTATTAATTTTTTGAAACAGATAAGTCATTAGTTAATTAGACTTTTAAAGACAAAAGAAAAACCAAATTATTAAAATAAAATTATTAATAAAAATTATTAAAATAAAAAGAAGACAAAAAGAAACAAACTTTCATAAATGAATAAGAAATGACAGAAATGTACAGAAATCATTACACTTGGTTACGTCACAAAAAAAGGTAAAACTTAAAAGAAATGGATGACTATTAAAAAGAATATTTACACAAACAAATATCCATATCTCAACAATATATATAGTCTCTGAGAAATTGAACAAGCTATAAATGACTTTTGATAGGGGATTACAAAACAACAGTCTTTGGATGGCTATTATGAGAAAAGTCTATTAAATATTTAAAGAATTCTTTACTCTATGCTAGAAAAATTAATCACAAAATGTTTAAAAAGGAGCTTATCAAAATTTTTTAGGAGAAAAGTATGATCCTGATTAAAAATCAGAAAGAGCAAAAGCAGATAAAGAAAAACATAGACCAATATATAATTAATTAGTGCAAAAAATTCCTTAATAAAATATTCCAAGACTAATGTGGTATATCTGTTTATCGTAATACTAGGAAGACAGTGATCGACATTAAGAAAACCATAAACACAATAGATCATAATAATAGTAACAACAAAGAAAATCTTATAATGGTGTGAATATATGCAAATGCAGATGAAGCCTTTAACATTTAGAACTCATTTATTTTAAAGACATGAAAAGGTATAAAAATCAAAGGGCCTTTCTTAAATGTGATAAAAATATTTATAATCAAGGGAAAGCATTATTTCTATCAGAGGAACATTAAGAACATTTTCAATAAGCTCAGGAGTAAAGCAAGATTTCATTGTCTCCACTGGTATTTGCAATAATGTTAGAAATGCTACCCATAGCTATAAAACAATAAAAAAGTAAATGTTATAATAAGCATTGGCAAAGAGTATGCAGAATTACCTATATTTGCAGATTATATGATAGTTCACTAAAGAATTACCGAGATCCAATTATAAAAGTTGAAACAACTAATAACTTTAATAAAGGAAAAGAATACAAAAAGATTGTGTAAATAAAATTTTCTATTTATTATTCATAAAACCCAGAAGGAAGAGGTAAAAATAGAAATTCTATTCTCAATAATTGCAAAATTAATAAAATATTTCATGTTCACTAAACCCAAGAATACAAACCACTCCTGGGGGCAGAAGTTTGGGTAGTAGGAAAGAAATGTCTATTTAAAAAGAATTTTCAGAAAACTGAAAACAGTTTGGCAGAAATTATATTTTAACAAATATCTTACACCATATTTCAAAAATAAGCTCCAAATGACTGAGTGAAAAACCTAAGATATTCTCAAAGTAACAAACCTAAAGAAGAATTTGAAGAAGTTATCATATATATATATATACATATATATATATATATGTTTTGGTGCAAAACTAATAACTTTACTAGGTATATAGTATATTATAGTTGTTTGTTAGAATATTAACTCTTCAAAGGCAAGGACTTCTTTCTTTTTGCTCCTATTTGAATTCCTGGTGCTTAGCATGGTGCCTGGCACACAGTAAGAGCTTCAAAAATGCTTATTGACCGCATGACAAGTTATAAATGCAAAATAGTTTTCGTGTTATAATTTTGATGACCAATATAATTTAGGGTAAAAAAATGGACTTTATATCAAATATTTTTGATAAAGGCTTGCTATCCAAGAGATGGCAGTAGTACAGTTGTGTGGTGGAAGGAATACTGATGGTGGAATTGTAGGTCCTGGGTTCTAATCCCATCTCTGATACTTCTTATGTAACCTTTAAACTTCTGTGGGGATTCAGTTTCCTCATCTATAAAATGAGGAGAATGCCCTCACTAGCCTCTGGCCTTCCAGTTTTCTGTCTTTGATCCTATCATCTTAGTTAATGTAAATATATGAGAAAGAACCATTCTATGATAGATAAGTAGTCAAACTATATGAACAGATTTTAGAAGATGAAACACAATTAACAATCATATAGAAAAACTCTGCAAATCATGAAAAAAAGTTTCAAATCAAATTCCAAATCAAGATATCTTTGAAGTTTTACTCTATATCCATCAATTTGGCAACGATGATAAAAGACAGAAGTAAGGTATCTATTAGATGGACTTTGGGAAGACGAGCACACTAATAAACCTCTTGGTAGAATTGTAAATTGATTCAATCATTAAGGAAAATTATTTGGAGTTAGGTGAAAAAAAGTGACAAAACTTCATTTTTTTTAACCTAGAGATTCCACTGTTATACATTCACCTGAAGGAAAGGTAAAAGAGAAAGAATGGTCCTGCATATGTAAAAATATGGTAAAAGAAGACACTGGGAAAAAATGGATGTCCATTGATTAAAGAATGAATAATCAGAACTTAGAGAATATTATACACAATGACAACCATAATATTAGCCCTCAGATCAATGCATCGACCAATCTTGACATGAGAGGATTACTTGTACAATATGCCTCTCTCTTCTTGGTACAGATGTAGTTTACTGGACAAGTGAAATGAGGCATATATACTAATAGAATGAACAATTAATTCTGTTTGAAAGTAGGAGTTACTGGGAAATGGAAGCAAAGAGAAAAACAATGAAAAAAATTGTTTAAAATAAACTAAAACCATCACATATATAATATGAAGAGCCAGTATGGTCATTATTTTGTAATAGGAAGAACAGAGTCATAGAGAGGTTAAATGACTCAAGAAAGATCACACAGTTAATTAAGAGTATAGCCAGACCAAAAGTCCAGTCTCAACTTGAATCCAAATGTTGCTTATAGTTTATATTTCTTAATAATTAGTATTATTTAACATTCTGTTAGCATCAGTGTTCTAATCCACATGTGGTTGGACTTATGATATTTTCAAAAGCATGGCAGGGAATGAATTTCCACATCATTTTCCCAATGATTACAAATACTAGTTAAGTGAGATCATATCCCCAATGGATTTTAAAATCTGAGAGGTAGAAAATGGGATAAACCTTGATAACAGCCACCAATGCCAAAATATAGATGAGACTAAAACCAATGTGATGATACAATTTTGTAGAAAAGGACAAAATAAATAGCAAGCTTAAATTCAATAAAACAAAATACACAATGGCTACAATGGTGACAGAAAGAATAACAAAACACTCATAAATCAATACTGTGTAATTATGAAAAGTTTGTCTCCCAAAAGGAGACATTAAAAGTCACCTCCCCCAACTACTTTGCAGAGATGGGGATCCAAAAATGTGGAATATTTCCTATATTGTCATATTTCTTAATATATTGATTAGTTTTGCTTGTTTTTTTTTAAAACCTTTACCTTCCATCTTAGAATCAATACTGTGTATTGGCTCCAAAGTAGAAGACCTGTAAGGGCTAGGCAATGGGGGTTAAGTGACTTGCCCAGGGTCACACAGCTAGGAAGTGTCTGAAGCCAGATTTGAACTTAGGACCTCCCATCTCTAGGCCTGGCTCTCAATCCACTGAGCCACTGAGCCACCCAGCTATCCCTTTTTCTTTTTTCTTTTCTTTTTTTTTGAAGTTCTTTATTATTAGAGATGCAAAGGACTAACAAAAAAGGACAACAGGGGAAATTCAGGCACTATAAAACAAAATGTATCAATTAATTGGTTTTTTCAAATAATCCTTCAAATTGCTTTAAAAAAAAAAAACAATCAGCTTGTCCTCATCTTGGATTATTCAGTTGAAAAAATAGATAAAGTACTCTGTTTCCTGACTAGCAAAACACTTTTGAGTGAGGAATTATCTATGGAGTCCTGCTTAAGCAAATTGTTCTTTATCTACAGCTGCACAAACATCTGCACTCTTAGGAAATACTATTTATTTTTATATGAATCTGTAAAGTCCATAGATGCCTCTGGATTATCTGTATTTTCATAGAGTTTTGTCAGAGTCCAAGATTTGGATTAATATTGAAATCTATACTCAGCTTTGGAAACCACTGCACTGGCACTAGATGTTAAAAATTATGTTCCTCCTGCAGACTCTTAAAGTCTCATATATTTCAGTTGAGAATCTATTTATACTTCCTAGGTCTCTCTATCAGAAACAGACTGGGACTCAACTGAGTCATGTAAACTCATCCTTTTTCCATTTGTTCAATCTGAAAGTTTTCTTTGATTCATTCATCCCTTTCCTACACCCATATCTAATCAGTTACCATATCCTATCAATTCTTCCTTTATACTCAAGTCATAAATAGGAATTTTGGAACCTCTACCCCCAACAGAATTTGAGACAATTTTTGTTATTTGCATGGTAACCAAATTTTATTTTGTCCTGCTAAAGCAAGTTGCTGATTAACAGCGAACAAAAGTAGGAATGTTCTAATGATGGGTGCTAAAGCATAATAAGCATTTTCTATTTTTTACATTAGACAAAATGAAATTTATTTTGATCAGTGTATTTAATCCCCTGGGGGCCTCCAAGAAGCCCTCACGGAAAAAAAAAACAAATTCAGAGAAGGTTAAAATGAATTCCAAAAATGTAGACACTAAACGATAACTCTAGTTCAACTATCAATAATATGGAATTAGGTCTTGATCAATGATACATGTAAAACCCAGTGGAATTGCGTGTCAGCTAAAGGAGGTTAGGGGATTTAGGGGGAGAGGGAAATAGCATGAAATATGTAAATATGGGAAATATTCAAAATAAAAACTTAATTAAAAATAATAAAACAAAAAAATGAATTCCAGAAAACCTTCAGGGAAATAGGTATCTAGGGAAAAAAATCCCATGTTAAATGCATAGCAGCAAAATGAGAATTTAAAGTGCCTTAAGACTTTTGTGGGGAGTTGTAGGGGCTGGAGGGAGGTAGTCAAAAGTATGACAATTCCTGTTTATGGTCAAAGAAGACTTCCAAGAGGCTAAAGAATGAATCAGGGAAGTTGAGGAGGTTGGGGAACTGGGAGTGTTTGAAGATGATTAGTGGGTAGGTTGTAAAAGAAGGCCATGGTCTAGTGTGGAAAGGAAAACTGAATCACACTAGGTACTGAATTTATTGAGGAAGAGAGTAAATATCCTAGAGATTCATAAATAAATAATAATCTAGCCAGAATGGAGTAACCTTTCTAGGATTGCTAACTCCCGAAGGTAGGGGGATTGTGCTTGGCAGTGGGAAACAAGGAATGTTACCTCTTCCTCTTGACCCTTTATGCCCTTGAGAGTTGGTCTTTTCATAAAAAGCTAGATTTTTTTGTAAGTTCACAGAAAGAGAAGGGGGGTAGGATAGCACTTGTATAGTGCCTCCCATGTATTTACAAATATTATCTCATTTGATTCTCACAACAACCCTGTGAAGGAAGTGCTGTTATTATCCCTATTTTATTGTTGGAAAAGATGGAAGAAATGAGTGAAAGACACCTAAGAGGGAAAGGAGTTTATTGATAACAGTTAAAGTTTCAGAGAGCAGTGGAAAAGGTGGGCAGAGCAGGGCAGGACGTAAGGAGAGTTAAATTGGATGGGAATGAGAATTGGGAAGAGGTAGCAATGGAAAGGAATTTTTGCCTATGTTGGTCTGTATGTCTTTACAGGGATTAGAGAAAAAGAAGTTGGAAATCTGCAGGACACAGTGCATGGGGAACACCAAACATAGATATGCTAAATCAATTTATTGACTAAGTGTTTCTTATGTAAAATCCATATCAAATTACTTACTGCCTAAGGGAAGGGAGAGGGCAGGGTGAGCATGAGGGAAAAGGGGTCAGAAGAAGGGAGAAAAGCTGGAACTCAAAACCTAAAAAAAGAGAGTGTTAAAAATGTATCTTTACATTTAATAGGGGAAAATAATATATGTATATATAAACAATATAAAAAGTATAATGAATAATGATGTCTGTAGATTCAGACTTTGAAGAAGACTTCCCTTCAGTTAATTATAGCAAGTGAGGAAGAGAGTGATACGTTATTTATTTGACAAGAAACAAATTAATAGTTTCCATTGGAGCACCCTTATGCTCTGTCCAGTGGCAGGGTCAGAGCTTTAGATAGGAAGGAGAAGGAGAAAGATGTAACAGAAAATGAAATGCTATGTACAAGGCCATTAGTTAGAGGTGGGGATCAAAAGAGGTAAGATGGCAGGCAAAGGGGGGAAAGTTTCTCTCTGCATCTTGCTTTTCTCTCTTTTCCAAAAACTATTGGCCCACCAGAATTCCACTCTGCTTTAGTTTCTGAATTGGAATCTTGTGCTGTGATTCCCAGGTGCAGAATTACTGAGTCCTTGTCTGGAGTCCAGCCTTTCTGAACATAATTTACAAATGTGTTATATTATTTTCACCTCTTTGTCTGTTCAAAGGAAAATAAGCTAGGGGAAAAGGAGGGCAATTCATTGGAAGTGTGTAATGTCCTAGAACTCCCAAATGCAGAGGAGCCTCTGTGCTGCTTGAGTCTTATCTGGGTCTGGGAGAAGCTTTGGATGTTGAAGTATGGATCAGATATTTTATTATGTGATAGCTTACAGATTTTTTAAAAGTATACCATATTAAAATATTAAAATTATGCTATAAACAAAAGCCATGACTACAATTTATATAACAAGGTTAGGGAAGGAAAGGGGTTCGACAATAAAGTAAGGGTTTAGAGGTTTTTCACTGGGTAAATGCATACTAACTGCATCCTCTATACTTAATGGGTTACCATAGCCACCTAAAATGAGACAGAGCTGAGAGACAGTAGCTTGTTCAGGCTAAGAAAAATGGACAGTTTGGTCCTCCACCAGCGCATTCTCACAGTGGAGCAGTCAGTCAACAAGCGTTTAAGTGCCTATTATGTGCCAGGCACTGTGCTAAGTGCTAGGGATATAAAGGTAGATAAAAGAACAATTTCTTCCCTCAAGGAGCTTACAGTCTTAAGAGGGAGACAATACACAAATAACTACACAAACTGTATCTGTGGTTATTCCCTCAATAACATGCTCCCCCTCATCCCTGATCTTCAGAATCTGTTTAAAATACCAGCAAAAAGGTCTGAATTTTCTCTTTTTTGTTTTATGGTATGTTTATAGTACCTTTTCGTAAAATTTGGATTAAATATGCATTTATGAGTTTCTAAACTTTTTTTGTGTCATCTGTTGCCCTTCATATTATCATCTGCGGCTTCTGCAAAACTCCCCCCAAATTCTGATTTCTTATATAGACCCATGATATGTCAAAACCATGAAAATCCCATCTATGACTGTCAGGATGAGCATGGGGCAAGCACAGCTCCTGATCCTGTTGGATAGCATCAGGTTAGAATCTAGTGCCACTACTTGATGGAAGGTATTGAATATTGATTGAAGATATTGATATATTTATCGAATACTTGCTCTTTGTTGGGCACTATATTGGCACTATATTTGGTACTAGGATTTGGTAGGGATTAGGACTAGCTATACTATCTAGACTAGAATTCCCAGATAGGAGAGTAAATGCGTCCCACTCAGGTCAAAGATCCATTTACCTTTTGCTAATATTGGCTATACTTCCTATGGTCTTTCCCATTTTCCCTCTTTCCCCACTTATACTGCTAATATCCAAATGTAGGTTCTCAGTACTTAAAGGTTGGATTTTTACAATAGCCTCCTTCAATTTATTTCCCTACATTTTATTTTTTCTCAATTATGTATAAAAAATTTTAACATTTGTTTTTAAAAAAATTTTGAATTTCATATTCTCTCTCTCCCTCCCTCCTCACACTCCTCCTTGAGAAGGCAAGCAATTTGATATAGATTATACATATGAAGTCATGGCAAAGCATATTTTATATTAGTCATATTGCAAAAGAAAATGCAGATCGACCCCACCCAAAATAAGAATGATAAAGAAATAAAAATAATTTCACTTTGATCTGATGCCAGACTGTATCAATTCTTTCTCTGGGGGTGGATAGCATTTTTCATCATAAGTCCTTTGGAATTGTCTTGGATCACAATTGTCTCTTAATTAGTGTTCCTTCTTCTAATCTATCCTTTATTTAAACATCAAATTAGTCTTTATAAAACATTGCTTTCAGCAAGTCACTTCCTTGCTTTCTAACAAAACAAAACAACCCAAAATAATAAAAAAGCTAGTGTCTACAGGGTAAGCCACCTTACTCCTCAGCTTGATATCGAAGGTCCTTCAAAATCTAGACATCCCCAACCAATTTAATCACTTCTTCCCTGATAAAGTGTCTATTCCAATTATACTGTCCATGGAATGTGCCATTCTTATTTATGTCCCATAAGGCTTTGTTCATAATGTTCTTTCTCTTTCTGATGGAAACTTATTTTTATTTTATTTTATTTTATTTTCTGTCTGAATTTTCTAAATGCTTTCCTCTCTTCTTTTCTGAATCCTACCCATCCTAAAGGGTCTCAGGCAAATTTCATGTCCTCTATGATGTCTACCTAAACTGTCCCAATGAATGTTGATCCTTTCTTTCCCCTACTTCTTTCTTGATGAGTCAAAAGGTTCAACATGGTACAGCAGATAAATGCTGGCCTAAGGATTTCCTGATTCTAAGTCCAGCATTTTATCTGCTGATACTTACTCGTATACTGGTAACTTGGGTGACATTAGGTAATTTCCTTAGGCTTCTTCCTTAGCTTCTCAATACTTCACTTTTCCCATCAATAAAATCAATGTAATAAAAACACAAAATTCCTACTCCACAGAGTTGTAAAACTCAAATGCAGTAATCCATATTAAAAAACAAACAAACAACTAGTCAGTTCTGCTATAATTTATTTTGAAAACTCAAATTTATTCCAATATGACTGATATATTAGGGAACATATTGAAAATAGAATGAATTCTGAGTTTGATTACCTATTTCTTCCCCAAGAAACAGTGAGAAAACACAGAAAACTTCAGAATAATGGAAAGCAAAAACTCTTCCAATGCCCACTTTCACAAACAAACTTCAGGTCTTTGTTAAGGTAAAGTGCCCTATTTATTGTAATTTTCTTGTGCAGTAGAAGATATAGGCAAAGACAGATTGGTCTAGACCTCCCCAATTCCTTCACCTTCCATAATGGCCCACATCTAGAGTTTTGGGACAAGTCTAGAGACCCTTGGGAACTGGGCCACAGGCTAAGCAGCACCCATTTAACATATATACAAGAGTGCTATAATTTGTATTCAATTCCTATTTGGGGGAGTATTATTTGAGTGTTGGTATTACATAGCATTTTATCCCAACCCCATTTTCCTCAAAAGTCCTGTGGTTTTTATTGCATAGTTTCAGATGGCTGAGCTATTCAAAGTAATAAATATGGCATATTATAACAGACCTGACTCAATCTACTATTGTGATGAGAAAAACACTTTAATGAGCTGGTAAGTCATGGAAATGCATAGATGCAGAGCTGGAAATGGCCTCAGAAACCATCTAGTACTGTCCCCTCATTTATATTTACCAAGGGAGGTGAAGACACTTGGAAAGATCAGAGTAGATCATTTTCTGGGTCTCATTTTTCTCCTCTGTAAAAATCAATCCCATCTCCTTTTTAATCTATGATCTTATGACTCAATTCTCCTTTCATGGAATGATTCAGCACCAACATCTTCTCTGGCCTCTAACTCTGCCCCAAAATGGAACTCACTATACTTATAATCTGAAGGCAAAATTTCACGTTCTCTGTGACACGTCAAATTTGGAATTTCCTCTCCTTTTAAGTCGTTGTGTGTTGGGGGCACCAATGTCTGATGTCCCTGGAAAAGCCAGGAGGGTCCACATCGCTTGGGGCCAAGGGGATGGGTAGAACCACAGAGGATTCTGACCACCTTAGCAAGACCGAGGCCAAGCCTTCTGCTGGCAGCTGTAGTTTTGAAATACTTTCAAAGACTGTATTCTGTAAACTGGGCACAAGCTGCTCTTTGGGAAATCTTCTTTGATTGCTTCTTTCCTGGTTCCTCTCTATGGCCTCTCAACACACACATACAAGTATACATATATATATATATACATATATTTTTTTTCAGTATTATAACCTTTGTGTTTAAAGCATAAATTCAAGTATAAAAATGGATGAAAGAGATCAGAAGATATTTATTAAGCAAGATGAAAGTAAAATTACAAACATTTCAGCTTAAAACTTGGTCCATGATTTTGTGAAGTAGAGCTTCCCTGATCCTTCAACACAAAGATTATATAAGAAATATGTTGTGAATGGAACTGTCCCTTCTTTTAAAAAAAAAATCAAAGCTTGAGTCTAATACTGGAAGATTTGGAAAATGAAGCATAATGTGAAGAATAAAAAGTAAAGAGGAAAACTCGCCACAATCCAGTGAATCTGAATAGTGTACTGTAGACAGGGTTAAAAAAATTTATATATATATATATACATACACAGACACACACACACACAAACACAGCTACATACACAATGTGGAGTGGAGGCTTCAGAGGAGAACTCTAGAACTAAGGACTTCAGGAATCATTTTTGAAGGAGAGGATGGATGCAATTTAGTGTCTAGGTATGTCTAAATGAGCACATTTCCTTTTTTCCTCCCCTTTAAACAGATGGGATAAATAAAGAGACAAATAAGTAGAGTGAATTAGCTAACCTTATTTGTCTTCTTTTTTTTTTTTAAAGTAAAGAAAGAAAAAAAGTCTTTATTTACTTAAGCTGTGGAAGCCTGACAGCATAGTTGGAACAGCTGGTGTTCTGGCTAAATCCCACAACAGCCTCTGCTATGGGCTTAGCCAGAGAGCCAAGGGCCTCGCATGACAAAAACTACAGTGTGATTTTGTGGAGCCTGACGATTAGGTCTGTAGAATGAAGACTGAAAGCACATGCTGGTGTCTCCTCTCTTCCTCGCTGGGAAAGGCATGCTTAGGACAGCCACTGGCTGGCCAGCTCTAGGAGCCCACCAGCTGTTCCAGGATGTGTACAAGAAGCATTTTTTTCATGTTAGAGAAACAAAGGACCAGAGAGACCAAGGAAGAAAGCCATCGGTGGGTCGCCAGCCTCTAGGTCTAGTTCTAGGACCTCTTTGATCCCAGGACTCTAGGCAGCTGCATTTGGGTAAAGCTGTAGACTCTCTCCCTTGGAGCAGCCAAGCCAAGTCCTCCCCCTTGCTCCAGGGCAGAGAGAGGTCAATGTGACTCAGGCAGGAGAACTGCCAATGGGAAAGGGAAAACATCCCGGACCCAGGAGATTGCCAAGCACTGAAGGAAATCCTATCGTGGCTCCCAGGGCAGAGGGGTGACCTCCAGAACAGTGTAAAGTTCACTGTTTTTACATTGTGAAATGCCTGGCAACAAAGGTGCAGATGTGAGCAAAATGTCACCCTGCTTAAAATGGCATGACCTGGACCTCCAACTCCTTTGCCTTGGGAAAGACTAATGACAGCACACATAGCTGGTTCTACCAAGTGAGCTCTTTTCCCCACTAGTCTTCCCCCACTGGGAAGGAGGAGGGTTGACATTTATTGTTAGAAAACATGTTAGTGTTTCTGAGTAAAAACTGGAGGCAGAGAGTTTGCATATGTCTGAAGAGTTTGACATTAAAGTCAATTCTGCAAATGTGTCTTCTGATAATGAAAGCTAGAACCAAATATATTGTAGATGTTCTACTAGATAATTTCTGCTACTATATAAATAGTAGACATTCAACTGTATAAATCATTCTAAATGTCTGAGACATCTTTATTTTCCCAAGGAGAAGATTCAACGATTCAGTTAGATGATTTCCTAAAGAGTCAATATGGTGACACCTTAGCTATTTGGAATTCTTTTTGACTGTCATCTTGGATAACTGAGATTTTTGGCTAAGAGATACCCTTCTTTTATATGTCATTTTTTTTTCTGAAAAAGGATTTTGGATGGTATAAAGATTCAGACTGTGATTACATTGATACAGAGAACTTTGTAGTTGGGGATATTTATTTTATCCATCAAGTTGACATCTTTTTTGAAATTGAGAGTTTAGAAGCAACACTTGGATGGCTGAATGATTAAAGTATGCCTACAGTCACATAATGGCAACTAATTTTTTTTTCTAAAATCCTTATTTTCTGTTGTAGTAACAACTCTAAAACAGAAGAGTTAGTGCTAGGCAAATGGGAATAAGTTATTTCATTCAGGGTTATACAGCCAGGAAGTGTCGGAGGCCAGATTTGAAACCAGGTCCTCCCAACTCCAGGTCTGGCACTCTATCCACTGTGCCATGTAACCACCCTTAGCCAATCCATTTTAAAAATGAGACATGGACTTAAGACTGTCTGCTTTCAAGGCCATCTCTCTATTACATCATGCTACCTCTCATTTGGATAGAAATGATTCTAAATGTCTGAGACTCATTTTTATTTTCCAAAGCAGAAGATTCAATGATTCAAGTAGATGATTCCTTAAGCATTTATTAAGTGGCAACCATATGACCAGGATGCCTCCTTCCTAGGTATATGACTCTCTGAATTTCAGTTTGTGTGTGCAGATATAGTTGAAAAACCAGCTAACATCTGACCAATTTTCCTTTTGATACCATATCAACTCTCATACATCTATCAATCTAATTAAATGACTTAAATGTTTATCTCCAACCTCAACCTTTCTCACAAGCTCCATACTCACACTTATAACTGCCAACTAAATATCTCCATCTGGATATTACACCAACACTTCAAACTAAACCTGTTGAAAACTGAATTTGACATTTGTCCTCCAAAACTGGCTTCTCCCTCACCCTACTTTTTCCATTGGTGGCATCACATTCTCCCAGTCACCCCTCAATTCTCTTATGGTGATTTAAGATGGATTCACCCAGAAGATCAATAATTGTGAAGGTATCTTCACCAGTGTCAGATGCACCTCTAACTGACAACTTGAATAGAACAACTCTTAGAACAACCAGGTCAGTGATGGTTTTCTTATAATGACTATTTAATGATAATTGATAGGGTAAAGGAAAGGACTTGGGAAGTTGTGAAGGAAAGAGGGATTAAAGGAAAATCCTAAACCTTTATCTAACTATTTTGTTGATAATAAACCAGCTGGTATCTTGAAGCATAGCCCAAAGGCCTAACCTCAAAGCTTGAAGGTTTCTTCAGTCCACTAAGAGTTTTATAGTTGATCTTCTGGTTGGCTTTATGCTGGTATTTGGTGTTGATTTTATAGATGTTGGATGCTGGTATACACAGAATTCCCTAACAGCATCTTAGGCACTTAATCCTAGCTATGAGACAATTCTGAGATGACCCTTCCTCCCACCAATCTCCCTAGATTATGAGCATGATGTGCTGATCTTTTCTGCTTCTATAGTTCAATCTCAACTGACTTTTTGGTCTCAGACCAGCTCAAAATACCCTCACTGTATTCTGTGTTCCAACCAAGTAACTGGCACTCATGCTTGGCCAACATGGCTTCCTGCAAAAGTCTTTACACAATATGATAGAATACCTTTGTGGATTCACAAGTATCACAGAATTATACAACACATGGAAGGGAGTAAGGTGTAAGAAGACTGTAAAGACAGGAAGGGGCTAGATTATGAGAAGCTTTAAAACTCAAGAAGAGAATTTTACATTCCATTTTGGAAATAATAAAGAGGCTTTGGAGTTTGTTGTGTGGGGGAAATGCCATGCGCAGACTGTGCCTTAGGAAAAATCCCTGAAAGTTGAGTAGAGGGTGGATGATGTGGGGAGAGATTTGAGGCCAAAAGGACAGTCAGCAAGCTATTGCAATATGCCAGGCATGAGGTGATGAGTACCTGTACCAGAGTGATGTCAGTGTGTCACAAGAAAGAAGGATGCTTATGAGAGATGTTGCAAAAAAATCTGGCAATAGATTGGATATAGAGAGTGAAAGAGAATAAGGAGTCAAGGATGACACCTAAGTTGCTAACCTGGGTACCTGGGGAGAGGACATTATATTAACCTCAATAGGGAAGGTTTGACAGAGAAATATTGAGTTCAGTTTTGAGTTTAGGATGTTTGTGGGGCATTCAGTTAGAGATGTTTAATAGGGAATTGGAGAGAGGAGATTGAAGGTTAGGAGAGAGGTAAAGGCTAGATAAATAGATATGACAAAGTACATAGTGAGGATATGGAAGCCATGGGAAATTACTAATTCGCTGAGTGAAACAGTATAGAGAAAGAAGGAAAGAGAAGAGAAATGGGCCAAGGACAGGGACATGAGTTAGCAGATATGGCTTGGAAAAAATTTCAGCAAAAAGACTGAAAAAGACTGATCAGAAAGGTAGGAGGAGAACCAGGAGAGAACAATATCTCAAAAACCTAGAGAGAAGAGAATACTAAAATGAAGGGGATGGTCAATGGTGTCAAATACTACAGAAAGATATAAAAGGATGAAGGGTGAAAAAATCTATCAGATTTGGGAAGTAAGAGATGAGTTAGGGTTAAATAATGAGTTTGGAAGCTAGACTGCAATTAAGAAGAGAGTGAAAGGAAAGGAAGTGGAGGTATCAATTATAAATAGCCTTCTCAAACACGTGAAGACTTTCCTTGGCAGAATAGATAGATGAGAACAATTTGTTCTAACATCTATGAAGGCAACTGAAGCAGGCACTGTGGAGTGCTTAGAGCCTTGTCAGACATCAAAGATGCCAAGGTCATCCACTGCAACCTGGTCTGTTCAGTAGTCACCTTGACTTTTGTCTTGCCATTGGACTTAAATGACTCTAGAAGAGAGAGTGAAGCTGAATAGTGTTGTGCAACTCTGCCTCACTTAAATCCAATTCACACACAAGTGAAGACATCGTCCTATAATGTCATTGCTCCTCTTTAAAGCAAAGGACAAATAAGAAATAATTCTTTTCAAAGAATTAGTCATTAAAGGGAAGAGAGATATAGAGTGATAACTATTGGAGTAAGCTAATAAAATGTGTTTTTAAGAATAGAGGAGACATGTCTTTATAGGAAGTTAAGAAATAGCCACTAAATAAGGGGAGACTGAAGATAGAGTGCGACAATGAGGATGATAGGAAAATTTCTAGAGAATATGGGATGGAATGGGCACTGTGCTAAGATGCATATAGTGGATTAATTACAGAAGAACAAAAGGATTGCTTTGCCTTGATGAGGATCCATTTAAGATAATATAACAGAAATTTGGGACTCCATAAGTATGGTTTTATGACTTTTTCCCCAGTTTAATTCAGCAACATGGAATAGGAGCAAAGGTAAAGAATGATGGGACTAATCCAAGGTTGGAGATTGTAAAGGCAAAATTAGATATATAGGACAAGGGGTAAGAGACTTGAAAAAAGGAAGACAATTCAGAGTTAAGCTGGTTTATCAAAAGGTCAAGATTGGGGAGACATAAACATGTAGTCAGTTCAGAGAAGATGACCTGGAAAAGAATTGAGGGGTGAAGGTATTAGAGGTCATGGTGAGGAAAAATAACAAAGTTAGTGGTTGTAAGAAGGAGGGGTTTGTGTAATGACAAAAGATCATGGTCAGATAAAGGAATTTCATAACTTATGAACAAGGAAGTAGAAAATGTGGGGGTTGGCAATATTAGCTGAGCTGGGATGGAGGAGCGGATCTTTGAAAATGAATAAATTGTGGAACTGAGAAGTTAGAATGTTTGGGGTAGTATCAATATGTATGCTTAAGTTGTCTAGAACCTTGACTGGGTGATAATATGGATTGGAGAAGGAAAAGCTACTGAGTGGTGGTAGCAGAGTAAAAGTGTAGAAGTGATCATTGGGAACAAGGAGTATTCTAATTCACCAAGACCACTGAGTCAGGGGATCTGAGTAAAAGAGTAATCAATGCTGGAAAGAGACGTCATCAAAGCATCATCAGGAGAGAACCAGATTTCAGTGAGTACAAATGAACATATGAAGCAGGTTTTCCAGAGCACAGTGAAGTAGGGATGGTGAGTGGGGTAATGGGGTGGGGGGATCAGATTGAAGGGACTAGGAACAAGAAAGTAAACAGTAGAAACAAAGAATGAGGTTCAAAAAGCAACAGCCAGAGTTTCAAGGTCAAGGGAAGGGGAGGGGAATGATGGGGTGGGAGGATGGTAATCATTTAGGAATGAGTTCAGACAGGTTACAATCATTCCCAAATGACCAGCTAGCCCCCTATAGAAGTGGAACAGACTAGAAAGTGCTCTGTGAGAAGTGACAAAATGACAGAGGCAAAACAGCTAAGAGGTATTTGTAGGAAGAATACCTAAAAGAGAAAATAATACTTGAAGGGAAGATAAAAATCATTTTCCCTATGGAAATTTTATCTCTTTTTAAGTTCACATTCTGGTAGTCAACCACCAGGAACCAATTTCTCTGCCCCTTTTGTTTGGACATCTTTTAAAACCTACCATGCTCAGGGAAAAATGAAAAGAATTGAAATGTTCTAAAATACTTATAGAAGCTCTCTTTGTGGTGGCAAACAATTGGAAATCAGGAGGATGCCTATCAATTGGGGAATGGCTAAACAAATTGTGGCATATGATTATGATGGAATTCTATTATGCCATAAGAAACAATGAACAAGCTAATTTAAAAAAGGAAAGAACTATCCAGGATAATGAAAAGCAAGAGTCAAATCAAAAGAACATTATACACAACTACAGATTTAATACTTGAAGGATAAATTGTAAATGCCACCTCTAGAAAATAAGTTGAAAAATGCAAATATGAAAGACATAATTTATGTATACATAACTGTCTCTTAGACGATGCCCTTCAAAATACCCAGGCAATGATGCCATTCATATGGGGCCATAGATGACATTTTTTCCATACTAGAATCAAATAATATGATCTTTGGGGTTTCTTATGATTAGTCTTTTATTACCTTTGTATTTTTCTTATACACCAAATTTTCTGCTGAGTTCCAGGCTTTTCTCCAGGAATAGTTGAAACTCCTTTAGTTTGTTATATGTTCATTTTTTGCCCTTTATTCTTGTGCTCCTGCTTCTTGAATGTGTTATTCTTGGTTGTAAGCCCAGTTCTTTTGCTCTATGAAATGCTTTTCCACGTCCTGTAATCCTTTAATGTTGTGGCTGCTAAGTCCTGTGTTATTCTGACTGTAGTTCCACAGTATTTGGAATAGTTTTGTTATTAACAAATTATTATATTATTAATATTTTAATAAAAAAGAAAAACCTATCAAGCTGCCCTATAGGGAAATGGCAGATAGAAAAACCAATTGAGAGTAGGAGTAAGGAGTAAGTAGGAGTAAGATCCTTCTGAATCTTAAAACTCAGTGGAAGGTAAACAACAGGTAAAAAACTTCCAGGGGTGGGAAGATGGCAGAGTAGGGCATGAAGCTTCCCACTCTCCTAATACTCTCCACAAACAAAACCAAAAATAACTTCATAGAATCAATGCTAGAACTGGCAAAAAAAAAAAAAACAGACAAGAGTGGAGTGAAGCTGAACAGTCAGGAATAACTAGGGAAGAAAGTTTCTGAATTCCCATTCCTCAATCCCACAGCCTCAGGCTCTGGGGACAGGAACAGGGCAAACAGAGAGGAATCAAAGTTAGCAACCTCACCTTGTTTGCTGAGCCCCAGAGCTTACATTCCCAAGGATACCATTGGAATCCACATGCAGAGGGGTCCTGAGAGCAGCTGTGTATGCAACCTCAGCTCTAGAGACCCAATCACTGGCCTACAGCTGGGAGAATGGACACCACAAAGTTTGTGGGTGCCAGGCTCTAAAGACAGATTCTCAAACCTTGCTGCTAACAAACCAGGGACTTTGGAGGTCAGAGGAACATGGATTAGACACCTGCTCTGTCCTGGGTTGTGGGAGGAGGAGAGGAGGAATGAGGAATGAGGAAAGAGCACATACTAGTGAGCTGAGGAACGGAGTCCCCATTTGATGTTCATTCCCAGGAGAATGGAGTCCATGACTGTTACCACAGAGAGAGGTTGAACTATATGCTTGCAGTTGCAGTAGCAGAACTGTCTGCCAGCTCTGGTTGGAGTATCCGAGGTCAATCACAGTCTGAGGTTTGATGGGAGACTGAGAATACATCTGACCCTGGACTATAAAAACTGGAATAACTAAATAGGAACAGGGGAAAACAAATATACACACAAAAAATCCTGAAACCTGAGATGACATACAGAAAACTTGGGACTCCAGCAAAAAAGTCAATAATTATTGTCTGTGGCCTATTATCCTGGCCACAAAAATTTAAAATAAATAAATAAATAAAAATGAATATGCAAAGGAGAAAGAATGCAACTATTGATAGTTATTATGAGGACAGAAAAGACCACAACTCAAACTCAGAGGATAGTGAAAGAAAACACTAATTTCAAAAAAAGCAAAGAAATTCAACAAATGGCCACAAGTTCAAAAAGAACTTTAGAAGATCTTTTTAAAAGACTTGAAAAACGAAATGAGAGTGCTAGAGGAAAAATTAGAAAAAAAAATAAATAGAGCAATGTAAGAAAATCAAGAAAATTATGAAAGATCACCCAAATGGAAAAAGAGATCCAGAATATCATGGAAGGAAATAATATATTAAGAAGTAGAACTGGACAAGGAAAAGCTAACAATTTCCTCAGACAACAAGAAATAATAGAGTACAATCAAAATAATGAGTTAATAGAAGAGAATATGAAAAACATCTTATCACAAAAACAGCTGACCTGGAAAATGGATCAAAGAGAAACAATATAAGAATAATTGGCCTCCCAGAAAATTACAATAAAAAAAGACTTTAGGTACTATATTTCAAAAAATCATCAAGGTAAACTATCCAGAAATTCTAGAACTAGAGGGTAAAAGAGAAATGGAAAGAATCCCCTGATCACCACCTCAAAGAAACTCAAAGATAAAAGTGCCCAGGAACATCATTACTAAACTATGTTGCTCCAAGTTAAGAAGAAAATACTACAAGCAACAAGGAAAAAAAAACACAATTTAAATACTGCAATTTAAATACTATGGAGTTACAGTCAAAATAACACAAGAAATGACAAATATTAGAAATATAAAGAAAATAGGAGAAATACATGAAGAGATGAGAAGAGAAGAAAAGAGAATAACTGATTACATTAAAAAAAACAGCTACAAAAACAAGAGAAAAACATCAAAGTAAAACAAATCCAGAGGGAACACAAAAGAAGAGGATATTTACATTAGTACACATATGTAATTCACATATTTTAAAACAAATTGTAAATAATGTAGAGTTTTTGGTTTTGCACATAATTTTTTATGCATTTGTTTATTTAAATGTTTTTTGGTGGTGGTGGAGGTTACTAAAGATATAATTGGGGGGGAAAAGCTGCCAGAGGAGGGGCAAAGTGGACCAAAGAAACTATGGAAGGGAACACTGATCAAGTAAGTGAATCCTGAACTACCCCTTCACAAAATAGTACTCTTAAGTTATAAAGACTATGAAGGTCCCTAGTAGAAGTTAGCCAACTTGCATGAGGAAGGAAATTCTTGACCCTGCTTGGACACAATTCCTGTCTATTGCTGTCATTGAATAAATAGTCATTTGATGTTTTGAAGTCCAGTGGGTCTAAATATTTCCAAGGACAGCTGGGAATTACTAGTGGAGGTCTTTAGGACTTATTTCCTTCCCTGGAAGAGCTGATATCTGAGCATATGCTTTCATTCTTCTTTCTATAGTTCTAATCATCTGGCATTGCATATGCCTAATGATTGAGTTGTTGTAATAACATTTTAAGTGGTTCCTCTGCCTCCATTTCCTAAAAGTTCTAATCCCTCTGCAAAGTTCCAAAAAATTAACTTGTATTCTAAATTATGTTACTCTTCAATTCAAGAAACTCCCATGACTATCTCCTAGCACTGAAACTCCAAACTCCCAAGAAAGGCATTCTCGCCATCAGAAGAATTTGAATTTACCTTCAAATAATTATCATTTTCGCTCTTCTCATAAGGTTCTAGTTTAGAGTAGATCTGAAAGTTCATTCCTTTGGAATGGAATAAAGAAAATAATTGAAGGGAAAGATGATAATTCACAGATCCAACAAACACCCAGAAGGAATAGTAAATACACTTGGATGTGCACTCATTTCCAGTTTCTCTAGGATAATGTGTTTATGAACAAATACTAAAAAAGTCCCCTGTAGGTTTATGACATCATCCCAAGCAGTCACTACCAAAAACTCATGACAGCTTTTCTTCCCTTCTGGCATTGTTCTCTTCTCAACATCCCCTCTCTTCATCCAGTCCCAAATGTCCTCATTTTCCTGTTTGTACATCCTGAAACACCTCTTATTGCAACATTTTCTCACATAATTAGGTCTAACTGCACAACTTCCCCTGAAAAGCATGACCTTGTGGGACTAACAGAGTTTAATAATCATATCCTATTTGGTTTTCCTGCAGGCTTTATATTGCCCTGAATGACTTCAGAATTCAGGGAGGGAGAATGTGTTGGAGTTTGTAAAACCAAATTTCCCCAAGAAAAAACCCATTCTAATAAAGTAATGACTATTTCAAAGGAGATGTGATTTTGGCTTTGTTTTTTTCTGCATTAAGCCAGAAGTCTATGTTCTGCAAATACTGAACATTTATCATTTTTCCAAATGCAAAGCCAAAAATGGACTAACATGGTAAGCCACAGGACGTGGAGCATGGTACAAAATATAGATAAATTCTATCTTGTTCTCTGAGAGCTCAAGTGCTAAATGATAAAGAAGGCGGTAGAAGGAGAGTATATTTGGAGTTAGAGGAGCTTGCTTCAAAGTCTAACTATACCACTTATTACCTACATGACAATGAGCAAATAACTTGACTTCTCTGGGTCTATATTTTCTCATCTATGTCCCCTCAAAAAATTAAGCAGTTGCGAGAAAGAGTTTTTTTCTGGGTTAAGATGGCGGCAGAGTAAGAAGCAGCTCTTAACCTCTCTTGACCGAAACACACAAAACTCCTCAAGGGGACATAAAAACAAGTCCAGACGAACTAGGAACTCCCACAACAGGGCACAGCATGGAAGGTACGTGGAATCGAGGCATTTCCATGCTATAAAGGGGTGAAACAGCCCTCACGAAATCGCGGGCTGAGCAACCACCCCACCCCCACCCCCTCCACACACATCTATAGCTCCGAAACCAGCTAAAAAGAAATAGAGCAAGTTTGGGGCACCCATCGAGTCATTGGCAGCTCCGGGACTTGTTCCTGAGAGCAGCAAGACTTAGGACCCCATTAAGCCAAAAAACGCACGTGAAATCTGAGCGCGGGAGCAGGACGCTGGGCGCAGAGCACACGCTGAGAGCACAGGAACTGCGGAGGCGTGGGTGGAGGCAGACACAGCCAGGAACTAAAGCCTAAGTGGGGAACCAGTGTGGACAGGTATACGACTGTGGAAGCAGCGCCCTGAGACTTGTAAAGAAACCTCCGGCAGAGGATCAAGCAAGGGGGCCCAGCAGGGGGCTTGACCTTGGAAAAAACCAGAACTCAGACCTCAGGGGCCAATAGATTGCGGAGAGACACTGAGCGCGAGGATAAATCTGAGAAGCTGCTGGGCTAACGATGGCTACTCAGTCTCAGGAAGTTCAGAAGAGAAAGAATAATAACAAGAAAAAGAAGTCTTTAACACTGGACAGCTTTTACACAGAGAAAATCCAGACAACCGAGCAAACAGAGGAGGAGAACAAACAAGCATCCGGACCCTCCTCAAATAAGGAAAACTCCTCACAAGCTATGGAAGAGTTCAAAACTGAGATTTTGAGGAAAATGGAAGATATCTGGCAAGAAAATAACAGTTTAAAAGGTAGAATCTTGCAACTGGAAAGTGAGGCTCAGAAACCAAATGAACTGATAAGCAAATTGAACATCAGAAATGACCAGATTGAAAAGGAATACCAGAAGATTATGGCCGAAAACCAGAAGATTATGGCCGAAAACCAGAAGATTATGGCCGAAAACCGAAAGATTATAGCCGAAAATCAATCCCTAAAGGCTAGAATTGAGCAAGTAGAAACTAATGATCTCTCAAGACAACAAGAACAAATAAAACAAAGCCAAAAGACTGAAAAAATAGAAGAAAACATGAAATATCTCAATGAGAGAGTGACAGACCAAGAAAACTGGTCTAGAAGAGACAATTTGAGAATAATCGGTCTTCCAGGAAAACCAGAAATTAATAGAAACCTGGACTCCATACTAACAGAAATAATTCAGCAAAATTGCCCTGAAGTCCTACAACAAGAGGGCAATATAGACATTGAAAGGATTCATAGAACACCTGCGGCATTCGATCAAGAAAGGAAAACACCAAGAAATATCATTGCAAAATTCAAGAGTTTCCAAGCAAAAGAAAAAATCTTACAAGAAGCCAGAAAGAAACAATTCAAATATCAAGGAGCACCAATCAGGATCACACAGGATCTGGCAGCCGCAACGCTAAAAGACCGCAAGGCATGGAACACAATATTCAGAAAGGCAAGAGAGCTGGGCCTGCAACCATGGATCAACTACCCATCAAAATTGACTATATATTTCCAGGGGAAAGTATGGGCATTCAACAAAATTGAAGAATTCCAGGTATTTGCACAGAAAAGACCAGGGCTAAATGGAAAGTTTGATATCGAACCACAAAAATCGAGAGAAACCTGAAAAGGTAAATAAGATACAGAGGGGAAAGAAAGAAAACTTATAATTTTTAAATTTGCCTTTTTAAGGGCCTCAGTGAGATCTAATTATCTGTATTCCTATGTAGAGAAATGTTATGTTTAATTCTCTGTAGTGAACTCTATTCACTATTATAATATTCACTATTATAGTAATCAGAAGAATAATTAGCAGGGTGAGGGTGGAACACTAAATAATCTAAGATGGTGTGGGGGATGGGAAAGAGGGGGTAAATAGCAGGGGACACCAAGAGAAACTTGAGTGAATAAGAAAATAGAATATTCTATTACACACAAAGAGGGCATGGGAGGGAGAGGGGACAAATACTATTATAAGAAGGAGAGGAAGAGAGCATAAAGAGGTAATAATCAAACCTTACTCTCAGTGTAATCAACCTGGAGAGGGAAGAGTAGCTATACTATCCATTGGGAAATAAAACTCTTATCTAACC